>NC_136794.1:31479330-31916830 GCF_951216825.1 Electrona antarctica
GGAGGCAAAGGGAAGGGAAGGAGACGAAGGGAAGGGACGAGACGAGAGCCGTCAGGTAATCTGGAATACTTGTGTTATCTCAGCACCTGCCACATCTGACAGCGGTAAAGCCGCGTGAACACTTCACTTTCAGGCAGGTGTTACCTTTTAACGCATCATCACTTTCGTAATCCCCTTACATGGTCAAAGCACTGACTCCTGCCATGCCTCCCCGACACCTGCAGCACACCTCCTAGGGCCTGATAGGAGGGATTCAGGCGGATAATACTGTACCACATCACACGCAGCGTGTACAGTAATTATCACTTTCTTGACCAATAATGTACATTTCGTTCCCTGCAGAACAATGGCAAACAGTGCATGTTTGGTGCTGTAGAACTCCTTGGGTGTTAAATGAGCTGTGGTATTTTATCGTGTCTCACACACACACACACACACACACACACACATTTGGTGTTCAGCTTTCAGTTTGTTCTCGCTTTCATCTCAGACGTGTAATCCTGACGTTTCTCTCGCCGAGCGATTTCTCTCTCTCTCTCTCTCTCTTCTTGACAACCTCAATTTCACGTTTTGTTCACCTCGGAACTGTGTATAAACGGGGAGATAAATTCAAAACGGTTTCGGCTGTTTTGTGCCTTGATTCGTTCCTGTACGTGCGTCTCGCCCTGACAGATACGCTAAATTTGACAGAGCGAATGTTTCTGTTCTCTGTGCAGATTGAACCTTGACTGATATAAGAGAAACAGCTGCCCTTTCCAGGAAGAAACGAAAAAGGCCTCACTTCTTTTGTTGATCTCTAATTTTTTACTTGGAAACATGCAGCTCTGAAAACAGGTTCTTCACAAGAAATAATTATGCAAAGACAGAAGGGAGCTGACAGCTCTTGAGTAGGGCTAAAAATGACATGATGGTAAAACGGAGAACTCACACTTCAGAGGTGTAGGAGAGAGAACGCAAAACACCAGGAACAATCAGAAGGCTGATTTATTATGCTTATTTAGTCTCCACAGGAATCTGCAGAGAAAAAGTCTTGATTCCGCAGAGAACATTCCTAATTCAGCGGAGAACAATCCTTGATTCTGTGGCTTAGTTAATATTCCATTAACTTATTTAACCTAAAATGACCAGATATCATTATCAAGCTACATTTTATTTTGTTTTAATAATCAAGTAAAATCTTTTATGAAATAGATACAATTAATTGTAATTATGGATTGGTCTTGAACAAATATTCCAAGAATCGTTTTTGGGGATAAAAATCTATTATTAATATTATTATTTATAGTAGTATTATTGAGGTGCGCTAGCCCCTCCTATATACCGATTTAATGTTTGTCTTGTCCAGACAAACATTAAAAACGCCATTGACAATGGACAGTTTAATGTTTGTTTTGTCACTAACACAAACATTAAATGCCATTAACAATGAACAGAGTTTAATGTTTGTTTTGTCTGTCACTGAGCAAATCGGCATATGGTGTTATGTTATGATATCGCGATGATGTAAGATGATAAGGGTTGGTAAAGCCCCCCTCACTTCACACAGTGTGATTATTATTGAGTGGTGTAAACCACTCCTACAACTGGCTTTGTTAGTTTACGTGTCTGTCTGTCTGTCTGTCTGTCTGTCCGTACCAAAAAAGAATGAGCATGGTTGCTATGGTCACCCAGTTCACACGGGTGTGATTTCATTACGTCAGACCACAGCTGATCAGTCTATATAAGACCTTACACCACTCAGTTCACACAGGTGTGATTTTTATTATTATTAGGCAATTATTGATACAGGTTTAAAACGCCATTGACAATGGACAGAGGTTTGTTTTTAGTTCAATGTTTGTTTTAAAAACGACATTGACAATAAAGAGAAACTTGCCTTAGCCCCGACATTTTTATGTAGACTTAGATAGCATTTTATGTAGAACTAGAAAAAGTGCCCTTCTGGGCACAGGTCTCCACCAGGAGGATAGGACTGTGTGAGATGTTTGGCAAAATGTTTAGGAGTAATATAAACATGTTTGCCTTTGATGGCAATTGGATGATTTGAGGCATTGTGTTCCAAAAATGTGTTTTGCAAAAATCAACCTGTTGGTGGCGCTATAACAGGCCAATGTGAAAAGGGTGGGATATATTCCTCAGCCTAGTAAGAAAATGTGTAAAAGATTTCACGTAAATTGCATGCTGTGTTCATGATTTGAGGCTTTTGTTCAAAACGGGGCAATCTTGCAAACTGTGAAAGCCAATTATAGCCAATTAGGGTGGAATATGAAATATCGGACAGATCCGACTTGAGCACATGACCATAGAGATACTGTGTAACGATTTGTGAGATTTTTGGACATAATCTGGAGGAGTAATATCCAAAAATGTGTTTTACAAAAGTCGGCCACCTGGTGGCGCTATAAAAGGCAGATGCGGAAAATGCAGGTCAAAGGTTTGTCCTTGGCCTCTAGGGAGTGTGCATGCAACGTTTCACGCAGATCGGTGCAGTTTTAGGTAACACATGTGAAAAGCTGCCTCATGGTGGCGCTATAACAGGCCGTTTTAGAAAATGCGGGGCAGAGGTTCATCGTTGGCATCTAGGGAGTGTGTGTGCAAAGTTTGGCATCGACCAGGTTAACGGTGCCGGAGATTAGCTGGTAACGGACGGACAGAAGGACACACGGACACACGGACACACGGACGGACACACACACACACGGACGGAGTGCAAAACATACTCTCTCCCCATGCCTTCGGCCTGGTGGAGACAATAATAGCATTTTTATGTAGACATAGCTGCCTATAAGGTACTGTATACATGCATAGTTCCATTATATAGATATTCCACTGTTACGTTCTTAGCTTACGTATGATTCATGATAACTACTTTTTATGTATGTGATGTATTGCCATGCTTTTTGTTCTTGCTTAACGTAAGTCACTGGATTAAGAGCGTCTGCTAAATGCCTACATTTTAATAAAATCAAGTGTTAAATTCGCCCATTCGGGCTTTGCTCCTTGGTTCATACCGAAGACTAGAGAAATGGGACCTGATTCCTCCCTTTGTGTCCAACCGGGTGTATGTGTACAGTACATCATGGCTGGGGATGTACATCAAGCCACCTTACGCTACAGAGGCAGGAGATATGGCATTTGCCTCCTTACATGATTTCCTGTTTATTGAGGGGCTAACTTGTCTTGAGTTCAAATTTACGTCATAATGTGTCATTTACGTCATATTGTCTCTTTATTGTTAATGGCGTTTAATGTTTGTGTTTGCACCGTTTGTTTTACATCACCTAATCAACATGAGTTAGACTTGAATATATTAGCACCCCTCATTTCACACGCGTGTGATTATTTTGTGTACGTCTCTTAATGTTCTGATTAATTGAAAGGGGTGGACCCTGTTGCAAACAAGTGTAATGCTTTATCAGTGTGTCGTCCACAGTTAACAGTTTTTGCATTGACTTGTGCTTGAAATGTACTGTAATTCTGCAAACTGTTAAATACTTCAATCAATCAATCAAAACTCCTGGCTATGGGCCACGTTGCTCATGAAGGCTTACTGTTACGCTGAATTCACACCAGTAGCAGTGATGTTCTATCTATGCATTGTCTATATATGGCAGGGGTTCTCAACCCATGGGTCGCAACCCCTCGGGGGGTTGCCAAATTATTTTGGGGTGTCCCCAAATTATTAAAAAATAAATAAAAATAAGATTGCAACTGAATGGCTGAAAAATGGAAATGAAGAGCAAAGCATTTCCGGGGGTCCCCAGCCAAAAACGTTGAGAACCCCTGGTCTATGGCAGAGTACACCAAATCTATTCACTGAAAATAGTCAATCTACAAGCTCACAACAATGCGTCGCGTTGTGAGGCTCAAGTGGTTAATAATACACTGTTGTATCGATGCTGCATTATTGACTTCTACTAGAACGAAGGGAGGGGGTTGTCGCTAGAGACGGTCACACTTGAAATGACGGCAGTCCTGCTGATGGACCCAATGAACGGTGGGATTTGTACCTTAGATGTGAACCTTACGCGGTCACAGTCGTGTGGGTTCTGCCCAAACACTGCATGGCGAATGCCCTCCACAAATCCTCACGCTCCCTAACCTTAACCACCAAACCCATGCCTATAAGCCTAAACAGACCACTAGTGGCTATGAAATGTTATAAAAGCAGTATATTGTATGTTTGTTAAATGTATCAAAGTAGTAAGTGACATTTCATAAAGTGAGAGTTCATAAAGATTTAAGAAAGGTTTAAGGTATTTGCGGTGCGCAACAGCGCAACAACGGCGCTCAGCTAAAGCACCCATTTTCAACCTATTTCCATAGATTGGTCCTCACTGAACCTTTTCCGTGTCCTTTAAATATTAAGTTTCTCTTCTGTTTTTGTACAAATCAAAGGACTGTGTTATGCCTTCTTATATACTTCTTATATACTAATATATACAGTATATATTGTTGTGGGGAGAGATGGGTTGGGGTCCTTGAGGATTGTTGGTTCATAGCTTATAAAACAGGATGAGAATCTGTTCTACACACACAGGAGTTGGACAAAGACAGAAAGTACCAGTAATTAATGACTTGTTTTTAGCAGCATTGAGTAAGTGGTGGTGGTGGGGGTGGGGGGGGGGGGGAGACAAGGGAGACGATGCTGTGAGGGGATGCAGAGATACTCAATATTGTCGCTGTCTAGGCTGAAACCTCTTATCTCCATATTCTAACTTATTGTGGGGTTTTTTTATCATAGGGGGCCGCCCTGGCGCCGTAGTGTAGTGGTTATAGAGCATACCGGTATGCGTGCCATGCGGAAGGTTGTGGGTTCGAACCCTGCCTGGGGTCGACATCAGCATGTGGTCGCAACAGGTTCCTAGCGCCAAATTGAATGGGTTCAGATTTGAGCCAAGTCTCTCAAGGAGGCCCGTCTCCTTAGGAGGCGCGTCTGAAGCCTGTCCTGGATTGGGTATCCGGACGTAAAAACTAATCCAAACTAGTACTTGATCATGCTACAGCCGCGTCACACAAAGGCATCAAAAAGCACATCCACAAGCTCAAAACACTGCACGATACGAAACGACGAGTTTTGAGCCTGTAGATCTGATACTTACTGTTTTTGAATATTAATCCTCAACAGTTTAGGATATATGAGGTTTCCACCCGACAGAGTGTCATTGCTGTCGGGTAGTAACCTTGTATCTACATATTTCAACTTTTTATGTATATAATCTACTTCGTCATATTACAGTGTCACAAAAGTAGAACTTTCCTTTGGTTAAATATTTCTCTCTATATAAATATCAAAAATATAGCAAATCTACAAGCTCACAACGTGTTGCATCACGACGTGCTGTGAGCTTGTAGATTGCCTATTTTAGATCTTTCTTCTTCTGTGAAAGTCTGTCTGTGGGTGTTTTTTTAAATAAATATGAATTGAACCAAAGGAAAGTACTAAGAGCTTGTGACTGTTGACTACATTGGATCCATTAGAACACACTGTCCTAAAGGGAAACTGTTTTGGACATACACGGTTTCCACCCCAACAGCAAGGGTTTAGGATGACGCTGATCCTGCTGAGAGTTAATGACACCGCCATAAGGCGGCGGAGCATCTAGATCGAACGCCGTGCCTTGGGCTTCCTGTCCGCCATTAAAATTCATCGCCGTGGACCAAAAAGCGGCTAATTCAACATCATATTTAAACATAATGTCCCTGACGCCAGAGCAGGTGTGACCGGCAGAGCACTCCCCCCCCCCCCCACCACCACCACCCCCTCTATCGGAACAGCTCAGCACTTTCGGCCATCGTAAGCATTAACTATTGTGAGGGGAACTCAGAGAACTGCAAGACTGCAGTGGCTTGGAGGGCCTCTATCATCGTGTGCAAACTGGGCAGTAAATACTTTCAACCTGGCATCCCTGTTTTGGGCAGGCCATTTATAGGTAATTTATAATTATTAATTAATTAAGTAATTGTAAACATTCTTTCTAAAAAATTCTAAAAAGGTCAAAACAATTTACAAAGATTTCAAGGTTTTCAAAGTTTAAAAAAAAATCACACCCGTGTGAACTGAGTGGTGCAACTCCCCTCTCCCCCTGCCTCTCTCTCTCTCTCTCTCTCTGTCTGTAATTAGCAGGCAACAGTGCAACACTATTTCTCTCTCTCTGTTTCTGGCACAACAGCGCCACTTTTGCCCCTACTGGTACTCTAACCATAGTAACATAGTCACATAGTCCCATAGGGACATTGCTGTTCCTTGGAGTGGTTGCACCACTCGAAAATGGAAAAATGGAAAGAAAAGAGAAACAAAGAAAAACATCTACAGTAATCAGTCTGTGTGCCGCAGCCTCTGCCTCAGCTCATGCCTTTACGTTGCGGCGTTCAGAGTATGGGTTTTATGGGTAAATGTCCCATTGGCTTAAAGGCAGCCTAGAGACGAGGCAGCCAATCATGAAAAAGTGTCTACTACGGTCGCTACTAGAGGTAATAGCAAATCCAGTATTCCAGGCGCTTTTCAAGCACCTGGCAAAAAGCAGCTACAGTATATGATGTGCTGTGAGCTTGTACATGTGCTGTTTTTGTTATTTGTTCTATGACGAAGTACATTGTGGTTAACTATTATGAGAGGAGCCCAGCATGAGAAGTACTGCATGCACGCTTTGACGGCCTCCCCTGCTGTGTGTAAGACTATCAGGGGTCATTGTCAATACGGTCGCCATTACCAATAGCTAGAGGCCTATCAATCACACGTACCTCCTCTTGGTCTTCATTTCAACAGCTGAAACGTATCAATGGATTTATTGCCAGTGCATGCAGAATTATGACTGATGAACTGAAGATGGGATATTGGTAGGTCGTTGCAGTCCTGTCAATACGGTCCGTGGCGTGGTGGTTACTGTCGCTCGTCTACGCGTACGGAAAGCCACGCAGGCTGGGAGAATTTCTCCCAGGGAAATGGCCAACCTTTGGTTCAGAGGGCCGAGGAGACCAAACATATGGGCTGAGAACTGCAAATGTCACAGACAGTATTGTTTATGAGGGATTACCACGTCGAGCCTTCTGGCTAGAGAGACTGTGACCCCAATATGAGCACAGATACACATCGGCAGGGGTGGTAAAGCTCCAAAAATTATTCCCTGGACATCGTGTCCCATGTCCACCTGGTCTAATACGCACATACAGGCCCGGCGTGCGCATCAGTCGATCCATGTTTAATCAATACCCACCACAGATGTTTCTAACAGTCTGCCAGGCTGAATGCCACCACTGTCCCTTCAGAGACATTCTTTGGTCTTCTCTTCCCTGCAAATTTCACTGGTATTTAGTTATTTATTTTGAGATTTTAACCACATACAGTATTATACTTTGTCGTATTTTGATAGAATAATAATAGTGATAGCTGTGGGTTTGCTACTTAAAACCGGGAAAGCGGTCATTTTATTTTTTAGCGTTGGCTATTCAGAAATAGCACATGTACAAGCTCACAGCGATGTGCTGCAAGCTTGTACAACTGCTATTTTGTTTTTACATTTTTGAAAAATCTTGAAACTGTGAGAACTACAGAATTAGAAGGCATTTGTAGAATCGGCCTCAGGTCTTAATGGGTTTTCATGGGTCTTACATTTTCCTTTGCATGTTCTGTGAAGAAATTTGAAATGTGACACTTTTGAACATTTTCGCCTAAAACACATGCCCAAAACAGGGCTGTCAGCCAGGTTGAAAGTCGTTAAGACTATCTCTCTCTCTCCCTCTCTGCCCCCCCCCCCCCCCCTCTTTCTCTGCGTCCCTCTCTCGCCCGCTTTTTACAAGGCAAAATCCTGAGAGAGGGGTGTGAGGAGCAGGACCATTGCGCCAGGGGTGTGAAGAATATAAACACTGTTTCTTTTCTCTTTTTTTAATATGAGGGATAGGGAGGGAGGGGGTTGGTGTGTGTGTGTGTGTGTGTGTGAGTGTGTGAGTGTGTGCGTACGTGCGTGCGTGCGTGAGTGCGCGCAGTGTGTGTGCATTGGGGGGGAGGGCGCTTGGGGAGGATAGGATGGGATGGGGGGGTGCTCTGAAAGAACGAGGACCTTATCACAGCCCAGCAGCTCTGTAATTCGCCGCCATGATAAAGTGGCGGAGCAACGGAGGAGAGGGGAGGAAAAAAAAACCTTACAAGGCTGTGGCACAATCCAAAGACGGATTAGGTTTTTCTGACATAAGCTTCCTGAAAAACTAATCAATCAGCCCATGCCGTATTATCAGAGGCGTCGAGATTAAAGAGGCATCCTGCTAATCCTCCCCACAACCACCACTGTACATTTTATTACACGTCGTCCCGCCCGGTGTCGGTTGCCTTTAAATATACAATAAATAAATAATGAACTCGGACCTAATTGAGCGTGAGGGAGAAGGGGAAAAGAGGGTGAAGGGGCCCTTGGAGAGAGAGGGAATTTACGAACACTTTGTGTTTTGTTGGGGAGACGGGGATAAACGTGTAAAGAAAAAAGAACCCCCTTTTTCCCGACTTTGAATTGAGCTGCACTGGCTCATGCCCAAGATATATGCTCCATCGTCATAGGATGGTGTCGCCTTACTTAAAATAGCAGATCTCACAACGTGTTGGAAATGCGACACGTTGTGAGCTTACAGAACGGCTATGTCCGGGCCACAACGATGTCGTACGACAAAGTCTAAATTGGGCTTTAGTCTGTTGTACTACAAAAATAATTAATGCATGGGACAATATTTAATAATAATAATAATAAATAAAAGGCTCTGGTAGATTGTGATTACCGTACGAGAATACAAAACTGCACAGACTTAACAGTACCGATCTATTTCTGATATTGTCATTCTATAGAATTTCCACGATAAACGTTTCAAATGAAACATTGCAATGAGTTTCAACCTGTCATCCATATTTTGGACATGTCATTATATAGGTGAAAATTGACCAAAAGGAAATCAATCAGTAACAGTGGAAAATAGCAGAGCTACAAGCTCACAGCACGTGGCGCCCATGATGTGTTGCAAGTTTAGAGACTGGTTAATTTCACTATTCGTAGTACAGTGAAGTATATATATATATACTGTAGTTGTAGTAGCTTAAGTGGTTAAATGTGATGCCCGTTTACGTTGTAGGAATGACTTCAATTGGTGTAAAACCTGCAGACAAAGAGACAAGATGTCTTCCTGCTCGCTCATGCGCAGGCGGAACCATGTCACTTTCATGCATCACGCTCTTCTGTCCGCATATCCTTGGCCTTGTGCTGGGCCAGATTTTGCGAGAGAAATACCGGTAAGCAAATACATATTCATTTTGAGGTCCTTGACATGAAAATGTTTGAGAACCACTGGTTTAAACAACATTAGAAAACAAGCCCAAATAATCAACTACACTTTAGAAACAAGCCTAAAACTACCAATATATACAAGTGACTTAACGGAAAAACAAGCCCAAAGTCACTTCTAATAAGAGGAGAGGGCAACACTGCACGCGATGCATTTTTATGCTAGCACTGATCCGCTTGGCACAGGCCCCCTCATGGATGCTTTGTTGTGACATAATATTACCAAACAGCGGCGCTTCCCTAGCAGTCAGTCAATCAGACACCGAGGCCTAATAGACTTTGTCATTGTCTCCTCGCCTGCTAATCCAGAGCGGTGTTGCGAAACACTCTCCCTGTTTAAACTAACACACTCAGGGCTTTTCTGTGTCACAAACACAGATTCCTCCCCATCTCACTCTCTCTGCCTAAAATCTACAGAATGAAAGCCGAGAGAGTGGTGGTGGTGGTGGGGGGAGGGTGGGGTGGCAGAGAGCAAAAAGCTCAAGTAGGTTTTGTCCTCATCTACATTGTTCTGCTGTCACTCCTCGGAGGTTGAGACTGCAGAAGATGTCATAAGGAAGAATAGATTCTCATAGCGAGGCTTTGACCCTCTTATCTGTCCCCGGGGTACGGCACAGATGGATGCCGTGGCCACACTTCTCACTGTATGATGCATGTTTTGCGTGCACGCATGTGAGTGTGTGCGTGCGTGCGTGCGTGCGTGCGTGCGTGCGTGAGCGTTGGCTCGCTGCTGAAGCATCTGCCAACATCCGTGACATAGGATGGTATTTAATAAGGGCCAATATGTCCCCGGCAGCCAGCAGTGGGTTCCGCTGGGAGGGGGGGTGTACTGAGGCGTGTGAAGGAAGACACTCCAGGGAGCCAGTCTCTCTGGAGGGAGAATTCCCAAAGGCACATGGCCCATTACAATCTCAGCTCAGACCAGACAGACAGCGGTCTGTGGCTAGCATCGGCACACCTCAAGGCTATCTTTAAGGAGGCACCTCGCTGAAGATGGCATTAATGGGAAAAAACATATTCAATCATTTTTCGGGGTATTGCTAAACTCAATAAAGCATTGAGGCCGATAAAGTGTTAGCTATATTCAGCTACCCAATGCGGGACAGTATCTATCTATCTGTAGCCTTTGCTGGGGAAAAATGATTATTAAAACCATTTTTAATATGTCCCTAAATCGTGTGATCTTTCTTTGGAGAGCTTAGTTATGCAATGAAAATAGCATTAAAGGCCACAACGGGGCTTTCACGCAACAGCTTAAGACGCACAATCTTCGGTAAATACAAAATAATTTCCCATGGCTAAGTGTGGACTTATGATTCAGTCATATTGTATATGTTTATCTCATGCAAATACAGACTCAAGAGCTTTGGAAACAGCTTTTGTGGCTTGCGATTCCTCACAGCCGCATGTCGCTGCACTTGACTGTAATTTTCTTTGGCCCCGCTTGTCGTTGACCCAGACCTATCTCTTTACAACAAAAACTATTTGAACATCAAAAGCCTGAGGTTCAAACCAAGAGGGTCAAACCTGCACAAGTGCATAGGAGGAAAGTGAAATAAATTGATTGCTATTTACCACAAATGGCCACATGATGAAGTGATTGTGAAAGCGGATAATAATACTGATGGCCTGGTCATGAATGATGATTCTATAACACCGGATTCATACTTGGTTGCGGCATTGTCTCACACTGAGAATAGACGATCTACATTGTAGATCGTCTTGTAGATTCTACAAGCTCACAGCGTTGTGAGCTTGTAGATCGCCTATTTTCGGTGAGAGACCTATAAATGAGGCGTTAAACTACAGAGGCTGCCGTCCAAAATACGGTACCAGACTGCAATCTGACATACAACTACTTGATCATACTGCAGTGTCACACAAAAGTAGCAGATTTGCAAGCTCGAAATGAGTCGTGAAGCGATGTGTTTTCAGCTTGTAGATCTGCTACTATAGCTAGTTTTGAATTTGAATCCTTAAAAGTAACAGTTTTGGACATGAGGTTTCCACCCAACAGAGATGATATAAGAATAGAAAGGAATAACTCCTGTCCTCGAGAGTGAAGACCCTGCGGAATCTTATCAGTTTCTGAGCTATTATTGAACTACATTTTCATTGTTTTTAATAATACAGAATGCTTAACAATGCAGTGTAATTATAATAAGTGTGATAAATGACAAATAACTCTTAATTGGAATAAGGTAATCCGTTGGATTTTGGTACAAAATGTACTTTTGTACAAATTGTACAGTTTCTCAAGTAAGCCTTACAGTGGCAAACATATAGTTGAATGCTTAAATCAGTTTAAGTTTGCATATTGCTGAATATTATTCAACAATATTATATATAGCCTAATATTGTTGGTCATGTGCCAACATCACAGCCCTGCAAATTTGGAATCCCAGTTAACAAGGTCGGTATTGAAATTTCAAGTCACCAAAATACAGTTAAACTGAAATAGGCTACACGCATGCACGCTCGCTCGCTTGCGCACGCACGCACGCACGCACGCACGCACACACACACACACACACACACACACACACACACACACACACACACAGTATATTGCATTGATGCTGAGATGTATTTAAAATGAATAACTACTAACTAGCCACTTGTTTTTATTATGATAGTGTTTTAGAAAATTGCCAACACCTTCAGCTAACATAACATTAAAACAACTCTCTAAGCATCGAAGATGAATAACAAGACATAATGTAATGTATTGCTAAAACTAGGATAATAATAATGGTAATAATAATAATAATAATAATAATAATAAAATAAATAGGTAGGCCTACTCATTACCTGCTGGGAAAAATGAAAAACATGCTCTGCAGCTTCAAGCCAACAATATGGAAAAAATAATATGTAGCCTGCAGGCTAGCCTTATGCCAGTACCTGAATGCTGCTCTCATAAATAAATAAATACATAAATCACTTGTCATATAAATTACTAAATCGCCATCACCTCACCTGGTGCAGGACTACAAGAAACAAGAGCGTTTGCAGTGTTCCCATCTTGGATGACTTTCTGGGTTTTATTCAAGATGAGCGGCGCTTAAATCCTCTTTGGAAGGCTGAGGGAGAGACATTGCTGTGGTCACCTGAGGGAACAGAGCATTTTGGAGGAGGGAAAAAAACAATAAATGTTGCAGTCGTGCATCAAATGTAAGCGGTGTAATGAATCTGAAGTAACAGTGCTAGGCTATAGCTACTGTATATCCCTGGCTAATAACTTTTCCTTACCTTCCTCCAAAGGCAATAGATCACTTAACCGTGCAGGGCAGGTGGAACCATTCTCTTCCATTCACAGATGTTCTAATCCTCCCAAAGGTATCTGTCCGCCTAAAGTTCTTCAAAGTGAATTCCCTCCCTGAGCAAAACAAGAGACACCTATTAATTTGGTTGTTTCAATGCAAAAAATAAGGCGGTCGTGGCGGTCTCTTAACGTAGCTACAGCAGCTTTGTCGATTTGAAACGGTGCTCGCAAGTTGCGCCAAGTCCAGTTAAAAAAACTGTTTTAGGGGGGAGTGCTTTAGGCTACTTAATCCCAAACAACGTCATTATAATAAGATCCGACAACTAAACAAACAAACAAATAAAACGTCTAGATTGGCTATGGTCATATACGATAGCCACCGTCCACATTGAGCCGTTTTGGACGCGGTCCTCTCGCCTCCTCCTCTCTCTAGTTCTAAGTGCTGCCTGTTGAGAGTCTTTCTTCAGCTAGAACGTCATCCTTCTCTATCCATTCCGCTCCTCCTGCGCTGCGTTTGGATACTCCAACAGTCCAACAAGCCAATATCGGCGCGCTGCATGCGCGCTCCTGGATGGATGAGAGCGAGACGCGCAGACTGTCTGTCTGTGTGTGTGTGTGTGTGTGTGTGTGTGTGTGTGTGTGTGTGTGTGTGTGTGTGTGCGCGCGCGCGCGCGTGTGTGTGTGTGTGTGTGCGCGCGTGTCTATGACTCCCGTTTAAAATGGAAAGACCAAAAAAAGTCCTGAACTTCCACTTCACTTTTAAAACAGTGGTTTTCAAAGTGGTGGTCCGGGGACCCCTAGTGGTCCTTGTGGGCGTTCCAGGGTCCCCACTAGCAAAACCACTTCAACCATAGCCATAGATAGATATTTGAAAATATTTTCAGATTGGGCCCGACGCCGGCGTCCCACCTTAGCCAAATATACCGGTAGGCTATATTAATTTGGGGGTCCTGTCCTTGACGTAAAAAAGTTTGAGAGCCACTGATTTAGAACAAGATGATCGGAGGAGCCGTGTGCATGTCGTCATTCTCAAGGACACGCGGTCTACCCTTCATACTTCTGCTGTTTTGTCACAAATCCTAATTCTACATGGCCTATAAGATCTGCAAGCTATACGTACACGTACGTACAGTACACGTACGTGTACTTAACTAGTTATTTAGCCTGAGTGTCAAATCTGCCAATTTAATTGCCACTCTCAGCGTGGGAACTCGAGCTCATGTTGTTCGTGTGGGTGTTAATTAGGCTATTATGTTCAAAGAGATGATGGCAAGAGCAATAATGCGATTAAATTGTCATGAACAACAAGGCCTACAAAATCACGCCTCCAAACATACTTAGAGACTTTTAGCCTGTTTTAATGTAGGCTTAAAATAACAAGTCAGTCATTCTTATTCATTTTTATAAATGTCAAACCTAGCAGAGCCAATGCTTCACTGCTCGGACAGTGCCAAGACCGAAAAGGTCAAAACATTTTGCATTGTTAGTACAACATTAGGAATGGATGGCTGCTGCTGTTGAGAACAATCACTGTGCTTCTCACTGAATTTGATGAGCGTCTTGCGCCACCAAGTGGTTAAAGCCAGCACAGCAGCGCCTGATTATCATGACACACAGTAATTGGTTCTCAAACTGGGGTCCGTAGCAAAATAGTTAAATAGGCACAACAATCACAATCATTTTAATTAACCACTTTATTTGTTGGCTATTAAAAAATAGCAGATATACAAGCTCACCGCGTTTCACTTCATGCCACACTGCGAACTTAGATCTGTTATTATTTGTTTTAATCTTTGGGAAAATATCGAAAATGTTTGGAAAAGTTGTATTATTTATTATTATTATTATTATTATTATTATTATTATTATTATTATTATTATTATTATTATTATTATTATTATTATTAACATACATCTTAGGTCACTGATGGTTAGGCTAAACGTTTTATTAGTAGGCTAACTTAAAATTGTGTATCACTTCGAGCATGTCATAATAGGCAAAACATTTCAAATCCTGACAGTCACACACCTGCCAATAGAATAGCAGGATCTCACCGACCTCTAGTGGTTATTTGGTGCAACGACAGGCACCGTACCTAAAATCACCGACGCCAATTTCGCAGGTGTGACTGTGCCCAGCTGTGTGTGTGTGTGCGCGCACGGAGCCGAGAAGACGAGACGTGAAAGTTTAGTTTTTTCTTCTTATCTTATCTGTTGGATAATTGGATTGGCTAACCAAACGTTAGGGTAGTAAAACCTTAACCTTGAGAAGACGCGGCTGGAACACATCCTGAAGTCAAAGATATCAGTGCAACTTAACTGAATTAATCATTCACTATCATAGACCTTCAAACAGTGAGTAGTCTGCAGCTCAGCTGCGTTGATTGTTTTTGTTTCTGTGTTGGCGGTTTTGATTGAAGTATAACAGTTTGCAGAATTACAGTAGCCTACAATTTCAAAAACAACTTAATACAAAAACTGTTAACAGAGAACGACTGATAGATAAATTCTGACATGTTGTTTACACGTCATGTCAAGTTGGCCATTCCATCATATTATGTTGGTCAACTCAGATAGAACTTGGGCCCAGACCGTGTTCCATATAGGTCATATTTGGTCATCTTGCCCTTTTATCATCATTTTACTCTTAGCCTACTGCCTGTTTACTCCGGGTTGTTCTTCTTATCATCATAAATGTCATGTCATCCATGTTTATGGCCAAAATATGTTTGCATCTGTCCCATTTAATATCTTGTTGACTCCTTATTCGGTCTCCATACTGTCTTTCCCCAGTCAAGTTAGCTGGCATATTGAGAGGTCTATTTGGATAAACACTGCATGTATTTGGCCTTGGTGCCCAGTGAGAAAGTAGATAGCCAGGCATTTCTCTGTTGAAGAGTTCACAGACGGCAGGGAAAGAATGTTATCTTCAGGTTGCCATAGCAACGCCAGCCTCTGTGCTTTCCCGGTCTATGGCTATCAATGACGGAACCAAGGAAGATGTCACAATACCAGTCTCATCATCCATGTGCTGGTCCAATGAGTGCTCGACAACGAGCACCACCGTGGGACATTGCGGAAATGAACTATCTATTCAGCCAATGAACGTTTATCAACAACTGACGTCAGATGCAGTATAAGCCAGGAAGATGCTGTGAAGAGGGGCAGTTCGGATCCATATTGGAACAATTGAATACTCTAAATTATAGTGATGTATTGTACTATTATTATTATTATCTGAACCATGTAGCACATTCTCTATGTAAATTGACTTTATTACCTACTAAAAATTACAGTTAAAACCTTAAACTTCCTCTCAGAACTTTATTTCGTCTGTCTCCAATTCGTTTTTAAGGTATCCTTCTATTTTTTATGGTAGAGTGACTGTCATTCAAGATTTAAAGGGCTACTCACTCATTTTTAAGGTAAATACAGCACGGTATTTGGTCTCCCTGCTGGGTTATTGAAGATATATATATTTACAGTCCTTTCTAATTAGCATTACAGAATAGATATAATTTATTTTTATCCATTAATACGATCCTTGGGGTCGCCGGAATTTTATTTCCATCAATTGGTCGATCGAGCCGGATTCAGAACCCTGCAAGTGTTAATCACTAGACAGGGGGACAGAAAAAAGAATCAGTTTTTTTTCCAAATTTACAGTTTTTTTTTTCCCCATTTTTTTTTACCCATTATAATTCATTTTTAAGACATTTTTTGTTGCCTCGTTTGAAGAGCTGCTCTCCATCTTGACTCCTTCAACGTGAACAACGATATAAGGTAGGAATCAATTTACAGAGAAAATGTGCTGCATATAGTATTTTACATCATGGAAATTATTTACGTCTTTAGTAAATAAAAGCAGACTCATATATGTGACGGAGCTATCATGGCCACGTCAGATATGACGTCTGTTCCCTCTCCCCCTCCACACACCCTTTTCCCTTTTTGTTTGATTTTTTTTTTTTTATTTAGCGATGTGGCATAGCGTAGCTTTTGCTTTTTACTAGATAGTTTAATGATTATTATGATTCATTTATCTCGTTCCCCTCCTCAGCTGAGGCGATTTTTTTTTCCCCCTGTCCGACTGTTTTAATTTACGCTTTTCTTATCTACATTTGTTTTGTGTCTCCCATTACACTCCCGTTAGCGTGCGCTTACTTTGTAATGCATGTCAGTGCAGTCTCAGTGTGCGTGTGTGCGTGCGTGTCTCTCCCTCCCTGTCCATCCATGCCCTGCTGATTATGTTGTGCGTGTGTGTGCGTGCGTGTCCCCCTCCCAGTCTGTGCTGTGGGAACGCCATCTTGTTTTATAACTTCAGAAGTGTATTAGGAATAGTTCTTTTTACAGTTTTTACTGCATTTACATTTTTTATCATTGCCTTAAGATTACATCTGGATATTTTTCATAATATTACATGTAACATTAGGTACAAATTTCAGGGTATCCTATTTTGTGTCTGTATGCCTGAAAGAGCAGCCCTGTCTGTCTATCTGCGTAATATCTCTCATGTGAAATGCACAGTGTGAGAACAGTCTCTTTCTCTCTGTCCTCCCTCTATATGTGAAATACATAGTGTGAGTGACATATGTCTCTGACATATGTCTGTCTCTCTCTATTCTCCCTCCATATGTGAAATGCACAGTGAGAACGGTCTGTCTCTGTCTGTCCTCCCTCCAGGTGAGATTTACGGGGATAACGCTGGGTCTGTCTCTTTCTCTCCCTCCCTGTGTGAATCCATGCCATGATGTGTGTGCAACGTGTGTATGTACGTGCTTGTCCATAAGCGTCAGGGTGGGTTAATTATAGGAGATATATTGCAGAATGCCCTGAACACTTAAACTAAATTATTATGTGCCAGGAAGGGTCCAAAGTCGAAATTGCTGATATCCTGGTACTAGACTCTACATTGTTTGTTGTTTTAAAATCCAAGACAGAACTTATTCTCCCTATTTATCATTTTTATTACTACATTTATTTTGTCCAATTTATTTATTTTCCCCAGCTAATGAATGGTCACAATAGGTTGTCTATCTTATATCCAACTTTATAACGTTTCAGGACATACGTAGGTCCTATCTCTTTAGTTTGGCTATACCTCTCCTAACTTCATATCTTGTGACATAGACTTTGACATAGCTCTTTTGGAGTATGTCAGCCTAGGGCATATATTTATTGTTTTCTTCCTTTCCAAGATGTCTTTCCTGCCTTGAGTCGACACGAGAATAGAAAGAGTTCTTACTTATTTTATCTTGACCACGACCCTCAATAGTGTAAACTCTTAGTTATTCTCCCTTTTAGATTTTTCCCCCTTAAAGGAACATTTCACCATTTTCCAAAGTGAACAGATCACACTGTTCTTTCCATTCATTTTTTTAAAGTACATTCTCCTCTCTTTTTACTACAGGAGGGAGATTATGTAGCCCATTTTAATTTCTGTCATTTGAATACTTTCATACCGGTCTTTATTTATTTTAATAATTTATTTTTGTACTTTAAATCTCTCTCTGCTTGGAACGAGTAACTTAAGGCTCTGACAGGTAGAACTTGTGATCTCACAATTTCTTTTTTGGCGTCTTATACGCGACATTAGCTACGTCATTAATAGCGTATTTGAAGTATACATGTACATTTGCATACATGTGTTTTTTGAGGAGTGATGACCTACTTTTTTGTTTATTTCTGTCCGTGTTGCATTTGCCATGCCATATTATGCATGATAGTCTTAAAGTCCAGTGCAATGCAGGGCAAAATAGACTTGTGCGTTTATTGTTGTCATCATCAGCTGTAATTTCCTGTGTTAACGGATCAATCATTGCAATTAAAACAATTGAATATAAAAAATATAGAAAAGAATTAGAATACTTTGAGATATCTTTCTCTCTCTCTCCCTGCCTCTCTAAGTATCCTCCCTCTAGGGTTAATCTCTGTGAAATGCATACTGTGAGAACGTTGGGTCTCTCTCTCTCTCTCTCTCTTAAGTACAAATATATTATCCTTATTATCAATCAAATTTATCAAAATGTATCATTTATTAGTCATGTTTTTGCCCCTATTTAACCTGTCTCACCAATGTGTTATAGTTTTCCTATATGGAATTCTGCCTGCCAAACTACACAGTAAACCCTCAAGTATTGTATTTTGTATTTTATTTAATGTTTTAAACACCCAGTTACATTGTTATTATACATTCTCACCTGATATTTTTCCCTGTATAATTCTGATATTTTGTTTTCTTTATGGTTCACCCACAGGATTTCCTGGCCACTATCACTGGTATAGACGTGAAGGGCGGGGTGTCAGGAGATCAAGGTGAGTGACATATGCGGGTCATAGTGCACTCTCTTGTTCTCTCTGGACCTCAGCCTTGAGTACTGTATTTCCCAGTGATAGTGAGTACTGGAAACCCAGCCTCAGTTCATTATTCATTTTGATTATTGGTTATGTTTTCTACCTCACCATGCCTTTAAGGTTAATTTTATTTCACCATGCCTCTAATGGTTATTTTATTTTTATTTTTTATTACCCTGATTCAATCATTATTTTTATTTTTGCACCAACCACACTCATTCTCGTACAGTTGTTTCCCCCCCCCCCCCCCCCTTCCCCCTTCACCCATTGTCCTTCCATTTCTTATTTTCTTCATTTGTTTTTATGTTTTGAGAACACTTGCTTCTTTGTTATATATACAGCTATCTAATCACCATCCCTCCCAGTTTTGGGTGCATTCCAATCGGGAACGCAGCCTTCCCAACTTAAGGTTAAATTTAGTCCATTCATGACACTCAAGGTTAATTTTATACCGTTTTTGACACTCTCAGTTTTAGGGTGTTTTCCCATTTTTTTACCATGGACATCCACTGTCTCCATCATTTAATGCAACTTATTGTATTACTGTTATTGATTTGATATTAATATTGGGCCTTGGCCAAAGTATTTTTCTCTCCTTTCTCTCCTCTGATATTCATATCGCAGGTAGTCAAAGAAGTCAGAACCAAACCTCTGCTGTGGCATTCCATTGCCATTATTCCATAGTTAAGTTACCATTCTGAATTCAATAATTCTTCCACATATCTCCCAGTTCATATCTCCAAAACATGTTTTAATTTTTCCCCTTTCATTCTGTTCATCCATTCTCCAGGAACTGGTGTATGCCTACCCATTAGGACCGACGAGGACTCAGGAAGTATTGAATAAAGGGAATGAGGAATATACCATCTCATGTGAGTTTTGTCTAAATTATTTTCAGGATACATGGACATAGATCCTATGGACTTGTATCCAGGCCTGTTGGCTATGAGAACCCACCTTTGTGGGTGATAATGTTAGTAAGGTTTCCACAGGACCCTAGACTAAATTTTTTGACTTTTCACTAACTTCTCCTGTCATAAGGACAGCCTCTCTTAAGTTTACGGTCGTTTGCTGTTTGAGAGCTCTGAAATGTGACCCACTGATGTGATCTGAAGGAATGTGATTAGTGCACCTGGCTGACAAAGCCCCCATGTTGAAGGTACTGTGGTCCATTTGAACCTTGGCTCCAAATTGTAGGTTGTTTCGGTCATTAATTTCATAAAGACCCATTTTTGGGTGGAACATGACATGGTATTTTTCTGTTTACCTTAACTTCAATGCCCCTTACATCAATGTAGATATTTAGATTTGTTCATCACCCAATCCCATTTTTAGCTGTAATCTCATGCACATCTTTCTCCCCCTTCTATCTTTCCTATTTTCTTAATCATTCTCATTTTTCAGATCCACCATTCAATCAATAAATCAGTTCTATTGTTGTGGTATAGGGAAAGTCATTTGAGGTTTTCAATTAATTGGGTACATTTATATAATTTTGTTGTTGTTGCTAGTTGCTTAGCTTATGCTTCTATTATTATTATTTTTTATTAAAAAAAAAATAGGTTTTAATTGTTTTATTTTTTTCCACATTCGGACATCCTAAATTCCATAAATTATAATTGACCTTTTCCCATTTTTAAGTAGGTTTATTTTGTTGCCACCTTGACATTGTTGGTAAACAAAGGGCGGAGTTGATAGATAAATTCTGACATGTTGTTTACACGTCATGTCAAGTTGGCCATTCCATCATATTATGTTGGTCAACTCAGATAGAACTTGGGCCCAGACCGTGTTCCATATAGGTCATATTTGGTCATCTTGCCCTTTTATCATCATTTTACTCTTAGCCTACTGCCTGTTTACTCCGGGTTGTTCTTCTTATCATCATAAATGTCATGTCATCCATGTTTATGGCCAAAATATGTTTGCATCTGTCCCATTTAATATCTTGTTGACTCCTTATTCGGTCTCCATACTGTCTTTCCCCAGTCAAGTTAGCTGGCATATTGAGAGGTCTATTTGGATAAACACTGCATGTATTTGGCCTTGGTGCCCAGTGAGAAAGTAGATAGCCAGGCATTTCTCTGTTGAAGAGTTCACAGACGGCAGGGAAAGAATGTTATCTTCAGGTTGCCATAGCAACGCCAGCCTCTGTGCTTTCCCGGTCTATGGCTATCAATGACGGAACCAAGGAAGATGTCACAATACCAGTCTCATCATCCATGTGCTGGTCCAATGAGTGCTCGACAACGAGCACCACCGTGGGACATTGCGGAAATGAACTATCTATTCAGCCAATGAACGTTTATCAACAACTGACGTCAGATGCAGTATAAGCCAGGAAGATGCTGTGAAGAGGGGCAGTTCGGATCCATATTGGAACAATTGAATACTCTAAATTATAGTGATGTATTGTACTATTATTATTATTATCTGAACCATGTAGCACATTCTCTATGTAAATTGACTTTATTACCTACTAAAAATTACAGTTAAAACCTTAAACTTCCTCTCAGAACTTTATTTCGTCTGTCTCCAATTCGTTTTTAAGGTATCCTTCTATTTTTTATGGTAGAGTGACTGTCATTCAAGATTTAAAGGGCTACTCACTCATTTTTAAGGTAAATACAGCACGGTATTTGGTCTCCCTGCTGGGTTATTGAAGATATATATATTTACAGTCCTTTCTAATTAGCATTACAGAATAGATATAATTTATTTTTATCCATTAATACGATCCTTGGGGTCGCCGGAATTTTATTTCCATCAACGACCCAATAAAGCACTACACTTGTTTACAAGAGGGTCCCCACCATGTTCAATTCATCATAACATGTACAATACACTTCTATATAGCCAAAGAACAGGGAATCATCATAAAGGAGGTAAAAAGGTTAAAGAAACATTATACAGTGAGGGGAAAAAGGGGTGGGTGGGGATTCAGATTCTACGGGGGCCAGTTTCGAATTTCAGCCGTCGTCGTCGAGCGGTTTTGAAGGAGTCAAGGGATTCGCATGTCTTAATGACTGTTGAGAGGGCGTTCCACATTTTGGTGGCATAGGCCTATAGGAGCGAAACTAATTTAGTCCCTTGTTTGTGACGAATCTGGGTTGCACTATAGCTCCCGTTGCATTAAGGCTATGGAACTGATAGCTGCAGGCTTCCTGCCTCGCATGAAATGCAGACCAGCCTCTCCTCTGTAGCGAAAATAATGTTTTACTACTCACCAATACAAAGACGGGTTGTGTAATTAGAAAGCCTACTTTCCTTAGTGGACGCACTTTGAGCCCCCCACCACATGTAAAAATGCACTTTTTGGCCAGAAAGGGATTTTGTTTTCACTGGGGGAAAAAAAAATTGAGTTACTCCACTGCGCCCTCTACCGATATTGTCAAGAGAAAACCCTCATAGAGAAGATTTTTCCTTTGGGTGAAAAAAAATCCCTTTCTGGCCAAAAAGTGCATTTATACGTGTGGTGGGGGGCTCAAAGTGTGTCCACTAAGGAAAGTATAGGCTTTCTAATTACACATCCCGTCTTTGTATTGGTGAGTAGGTAAACATTATTTTTATTTTCGCTAAGAGGCTGGTCTGCATTTATGCGAGCCCCGGAAGTTGAGCAGTAACATAGCTCTAAATGGGACAGCATTAGCGCTATGGACCAGAGCTAGGGTTGCACATGGTTTGTTGAACTCCCTCTGGTGTTGTGGGTGTGGACTTTCTTGACATTAACAAAGTATTTAGAAAGGTACATGGGTATCTTGGTGGTGTTTCGAATCTTGTGGACCAGACCCATTGCAAGATGCTGTACTCTGTCGTGAACCCTAAGCCATTCCAGCCTGTCAAAGTGAGAAGCGTCTGGATGCAGTCTATTGGTCAAAGTGGGCAGGGGTGAGGTGGGTTTGGGGAGTGAGGCCAAGTAGTAGCCTGACCAGTTTGTTTTGGGAAGTCTGGAGCCATGTTTTAAGGGCCTTTGAGGTGCTGTGGTATCAAGAGGTGCATGCATAGTCGAAGAAGCCTTGTACGAGGGCTCCTGTTAGGGTCTTCAAGGTGTTTTTGTTGACCAGTGATGAGAACCTGTACAGGAATCTTGTTCTTTGGTTGATTTTTTTGATTACGTTGATGGCCATTTTATCACCGGAAAGATTTGCCTCCAGGATGGAACCTAGGTAGGTCATTTCATCTTTCCGTGTGATAATACTGTCACCCAATACTGTCACCCACTCTAACCAAGAAGCCTTGCTGAGATTACTATTTGATCCAAAGAGAATGGATTCCGTTTTTCCCAGGTGTAAAGATAGTTCATTATCAGCGAGCCAGGTGCAGATTCTACCGAGCTCAGAGCTGAGGGCCTTTTCATTTTCAACCTGCAGTTTATTCCTGTCCAAGACCAGCAGTGCAGAGTCATCTGCGAACAGGAACAAGTTGATGTTGTAGTAAAAGTATGTTGTATACTTTTAAGGGGAGGAATCAAGGATTGGCTATATTATATGCCTAATTGCCTATATCTGTTAATATATATATATATATAAATGTTGCAAATCAGTGTTTTGAACAGCTAAATATGCCTCACCCCCACATTCCCATACTGAAGGCTGTGAAGTCTGAGTGGAAGAAGTCTAGTCTACCCTTTTCAGATTTTAGCTATACTGTAGCACAGTGGTTCTCAAAGTGGGGGTCCTTGGGGTCCCCATGGTCCCCACCGAAAGTAGTTATATTACTTTTGCTGAGGAGTGGAGTGGGGAGCGTCACAATCATTTTTAAACACTTTAACAACATTCTATACTTTAGCTATTCAAAAATTACAGGCTATGTAGATCTGCTATTGTGAGAATTTGTGCAAATCTTCGAATATAAGCTATGTATATTTTGGGTCTGTGGAACAACATATTTTGAAATGAGTGTCTTGACATGAACAAGTTTGAGACACAACATACGTTTTTCAGAAAACTGTTAGGATTTAGAAGACATTCGCTGATTTTGAATGAGACATACAATGTATGTTATTATTATTACTATTATTATTAGGGGCCAAGCCCGAAGGGGCGAAGGTCTTGTTTTCTGCACACGTCACCCTCTGTAGTGCTCTGCCAATCTGTTGGGCGTGGAGCAGGAATGGTCAGTTGGGTGTAGGGTCTTGCAACACGTTGTGAACTTATGGATCTGCTATTTTTGCCCTCCCAATGCAGTATGGGACTTTTTTACATTAAATTTTTTGAACCTGGGCATTTCCCAGAGTATAATTTTTCAGTGTTTCTTCTCCTTGTTCCTTGTATTTTTGTGCAGCCTCTACAATGGCCAGCAATGTCTGTCCCTATCTATGTCTGTATGGTTAGGGTACCAACAGGTGACAAAGTGGCACTGTTGAGCTTCACACTAGCCACAGGTGCATGATGGGAAGCTGAGTTTTATTGTAACAGTACAAAACAGACTAGCAGACGCAATAGCATTTTTTGACCACCAAGTGTCACTGTTGCACCACGCACTTCAGACAGGTCTGATTTTTGAGTGGTGCAACCACTCCCTTACGAGCTATGTGTGTGGGTGGGTGGCTGGGTGCGTCTGAGCACGAAAACAACATGGTTGTTTTTGGTGTGTTGGAAATTTGCTAAGAGAAATGTTGTATAGTTTAATTGATATTAATTGATTTGTGCATTCAATTTCCCCATTGACATGACTGGAAAAATGCGAAAACTCACATTCAAGTATTTGGAGACCTTAAGCGCTATAGTTACAAAACTTTGAGGGGAGGTTCATAATAATTACTCAAATTAATTAACTTATAATTGTATTGGTCGGCCTCATGGTGGCACTATAACAGCCCACTTTACGTTTTGGCTTAACTCTTGAACCGTAGGTCGTAAAATAAAAATGTATTTTCCCTGGATTCCTTGGGTCATGACGCATCTCCCCATATAGGACACGGCCATTTCCGTCAAGATAGTCCGCCTTCCGCCTTTTAGAATTTTCTCCAAAACACTGCTCCTCCTCCTACAGATTTTGTCCAAATCTCACAAATCGGTACACATTATCTCCGGACCTATCCGATTAAAACACCTCTGATGTGAAGTGCGTATCCCCTCCGAATTACTACCACATGATCACAGGGGTGTCTTGACATTGTAATTGGCTAGCAAAATTTGTGTGAGGGGCCTATGTACACGATTGCGGCAACCACACTTTGCAATTTTTCCAAATTTCGACTACAAGCCTGCTAACTAGACTTGCACCTCCCACAGGTTTATATATATATATATATATATATATTGATTTTCAATTAACTAAATGTTCTTTAAAGTGCAACATTCAAGAATGTGGCCTGCACAAAAATGATTATGAAGCATTTATATTACCTGTTAACATTTGATTACAGTTTGCAGCTACAGTATACAACAAATCTTTATTTATTAACAAGTGTTATTATTAGATGGTCTGCTGCAAGTTTCAGTTCTTAAATAACCATTTGATTTTGCTCTGGCCCACTATCTCGTGACTTAACAAACTTACTTGCCGACCCCCTGCACTACTACAGTATCAATACTGTTTTGAGAAATTGAGATGCTTTCAGCTTTCCTATTTAATTAGTCGTGTAGGGCTTTGCTTAAAGTGCATATGTAATTACTGGTATAAGATAAGATAGATAAGGATATCGTAAATCTGAGGCTGTCTTCGCACGCCACTTGAATGCTTTTGATGAGGGTGTAGCGTCTATCTGCGATACAAGGGATGTTACTACGGGCAAAACTCGAGAGAGATGATTCTGAATAAAATAAGAATCCCTTTCTCGCATAATCTGGAAAAAAAGGCTCATGGCGAATGCAGTGGAGAAGATCACGCGCACCCCCCCCACCTCCCCCCCGCACACAGCATCTGAAAGTGCTCCCGTCTGGGAACCAAGGCCACGCAGTCTGTACAGCTTGCTGTGTTATTCCTCTCACTATCTGGACTTTGAGACAGCGCGACCTGGGATCCAAATCCGGGAGGACAGCTCAGGACACACAAACATAAACAATGAACTTAACGAACACTTCACACACACTCCTACACCACACGCCGCCCTCCCCCCCCCCCCCCCCCCCTTGGATGATGCCCAAGCCCCACCCGCTGCTGTTCCGGCTGTGCTCCCTTTTTTTTTTCCTACGCGCACGCAGCCCTTCCAACTTGAAGAGCGGCGTGAGAGTAGTGCTTTTTGATCGGTGTACAGACCTACAACCCGCCCTGCCCCCCACCCAAGAACATTCTGTGCCCACACGATACAATGCAACTGTAATGTAATGTGATGTGATGTTTACACCCGTCCCCCCCTCCCTCTCTGTCAAAACACCCACCCCAACTCTGCCCCCCCCCTATCCTTCTTTTTTCTTCTTTTCTTATTTTTCTGATGTAAAGAGAAGCTAGTGGCGGCGCGACCCATGTTGCTGCGGCCCGTGTATTCATTCAGCACATCATAATTTCGTTGTACTTCATTGAACAATGACAATAAACCCCCATTCCATTCCATTCCGTAGGTGTGTGCGTGTTTGCGTGAGAAAGAAGAGAGTGAGGAGTGAAGGACAAATAGAGTGCGCATTTGGTTAAGAGAGTACATGTATGTGGTAGCGACTGGGAGGGGAAGGACCAGAGATAAATGGGCCAGATTGTGCATGAAATGGCATGCGTGACTTGCAGGATTTACAATGAGCTTCATATCATATTTCCACTCACGCACACATAGCGAAAAAGGAGCAGTGCAGGTTTCATGGAAATGGAAATTTAGTGAATGGCTTTAATTCTTATTCAAAACTGAGGAGTTAAATGCCTTTTCTTAGCAGTCAGTCAATGCTGACTTGTAGGTGCTATAAGCCTTATTATCGCACCTAAAACTCAGCATTGGCTGACTGCAGAAAGACAATGCTTGACCCAAAAGCAACTATAATGGCTATGGAACATCAATGTGATGAATGCAAATCTTTGTTTTATGGGTTTTGAAAATAATGTATTTTGCACACACAAAGAAATCAAACCTGTGTGAGTAAGTTTTAGAAAAAGAAAAATCACACCCATGTGAAGTGAGCGGCGAATCAGGCGATATATCATCGTACATCATCTCATTCCGGTCAATCAGAATTTGCGTCCTCACCTTCGTCTTCAATGTTTGTTATGTAATGTTTGTGTTCACGCGAACACTCAAATTGTCAAATTTTGTGCACACACACTATAAGCTGGATATAGAAAAAAATACCACAAAAAACTAAATGGAAATGCACTTAATAATGATTAACTGGACCCAATCTCTAACGGCAGAACTTAACTTTAAACTTTACTCCACAGGGAGGGAATCTATACAATTTTACCTCCCCGGGTTATATATACCCTGTTTCTTTCTCCTGTGGGAGAAAACACGCTTGCATATAGACCAATTATTTGTTTACAAACATTGGGACTGGGTGCACGGGTGACTGTTTCATGTAATCAATTTCCAACAGATCTCCAAACCTGTTTTTTTGGGTAGCGCTGGTTTCAGTCCATTCATCCTCTTGTGTGTTGGCTAGTGAGGAGACATTTATACTTCAAAGTGCAACAGTATTGCACACAGAGAACCGCTGATATACAAGCTCACATCGCATCGCGGATGCGACTGTTGTGAGCGTAGAGGTCTGCGTGCACTCTTGCGACTTGTCCTCTGGAAACACAGTGCAGCCTGTGAAATTTGAACCAGGAAAAGGCAGTCCCTTGGACTCTGGCCATTGTTAAACAGAGGAACTTTGGGAGCCTTGTTCTGTTTGCAAGTAGTTGCACGTAGGCCAAAAAAGTCCAGCCCCCTCTTAACAACACCACAGTAGATCTTCCCTCTCACAACAACCACCAGAGCAGGCAGGCTCAGGCTCATACAGTACACTGAGTGCAGAGTCAGTCTGCAGAGACAACAGAAGGAATGGGCAGGACAGTGTGTTTTCCTCCTGCCTTGGGCCTTCTGGCCTGGCTGTGCTGCTGCTTCGCTCCGGGGTCCGTTCAGGGGGGCAAGGTGCTGGTTATGCCTGTGGACGGGAGCAGCTGGCTCAGCATGAAACTGCTGGTGAAGGAGCTGGCCGAAAGGGACCACGAGGTGCTGGTCCTGGTGCCTGAGACCAGCTTGCTTATTGGGGGTTCAGCCAACTACAGGACCGAGACCTTCCCGGTGCCGTACACCAAGGCCGACCTGGACAACTCCCTCAAGAACCTGAACCCGCTGGGGTTAGTGGACGTGTTTCTCGACTTGCAGCTTTTAATGAACTTCACCAGCCTTCAGGTGACAGGCTGCGAGAGCTTGCTGTACAACCAGCCGCTCATGGACAAACTGCGGGGAGCAAACTACGACCTAGTGCTCACCGATCCGTTTCTCCCCTGCGGCCCCATCCTGGCGGAGACTTTCAAAATCCCGGCAGTCTATTTCCTGCGCGGACTCCCCTGTGGCCTGGACGGAATGGCCGCCCAGTGCCCCTCTCCGCCTTCCTACATCCCCATCAATCACTCGGGAAACACAGACAAGATGAACTTTCTGCAAAGAGTCAAGAACTTTCTCATGTACATGGTGGAGTCCATCCTGTGCCGCATCATGTATGCCAGTTTCGATGACCTGACCAGCAGGTATTTGGGCGATGGCATGACCTACAAGGACGTATTAGGTCATGGCGCGATCTGGCTGCTCAGGTCTGACTTCACCTTCGAATGGCCCAAACCCATCATGCCAAACATCATCCCTATCGGTGGCATCAACTGTGGAGGGAGGGCTCCCCTGCCTGCTGTGAGTGTGTAACTTAGAGCCTGTGCTCTTAGAACCTGGTGTATGTGTAGTGTATGGCATTATAGATGAAGAAATTGTAAAGAAAAAAATCTGGGAAAAAGATCTATAAGCTTACAACACGGCACATTTTGACTCGACTATCTTTGCCATGCAACACTGTCTTACGATGATAAAACCATGCGTGTGCTCCATACTACAAATCCAGGCATAAACAATCCCCTAAAACTGTCGGGTATCTAGTGGCGGAAAATATTCACCAGCTAACTTCACCAAATGGTGTATTTGTTGTGAAACCCCCTTGTGGCCCTTGGAAGAATGTTTTTAGTGCTAATGGAAGTTACAGGTATGGTATGTGCGATATGAAGTGTGAGATTACCATAATGACAGTACGCTACCCGAGTGTACATGGAACCAAATGGACCATAACAGGTCCATGAATTGGTTCCATTTGTACTCTCTCAGAGACAATGATTTTACGATATATAACATAAATAAATTTTATAATAAATTGAGGTCCCAGATATACAGTAAATGGCATTAAATGGGGTTCAGTAGTGAGTAGCCTATGCATGTCAAACTGGTCATCCTTCAAATTAAAATGAGAATCACTGCTAGAGCCCTGCCATATCTTTTCAAATGGGGTCTTGCCCTGAAAATGAATTAATTTTACACTCAAGAGTTAAGGATCTATAAGGATCCATTTGGTTACCAACTCTCCATCATTTAGCTGTCGACCACCTGGAACCCCCTCAAGGACCACTGGTGGTCCCTGGACCACTGGTTGAGAACCACTGTTCTAAATCTATCTAAGCTTAATTAATTCATGAAAAAAATCCAATTTCTCGCGCGTGCGGACTCTGCCCCCAGCCTGGTACCATAGTCAAAATAGGGCCCTTGAGGAAAATTAATTGGGGAACCCTGTTGTAGTGTGATAACAACGTGAATGTGGGTGTTGCTTCCGCTGCTCTTGTGACTTGTCCTCTGGAAACACTCACAGTGCAGCCTGTGAAATTTGAACCAGGAAAAGGCAGTCCCTTGGACTCTGGCCATTGTTAAACAGAGGAACTTTGGGAGCCTTGTTCTGTTTGCAAGTAGTTGCACGTAGGCCTATCCTACAAACTAGAAAGGTCGCAATTTTAAAAAATTGCCAAGTGTGGTTGCCGCAGTGGCTTACATATGCCCCTCCCACTGATATTGCCAGCCAATTACAATGTCGCGTCACCCCTGCGATCATGCGTAAGTAATTCGGAGGGGATTTATCCCCCAAAAATCATGTTTTTGCGACAAACGGTTACATTTCTCGCATTTGCGGCGCCCCCTATGGATGAAAATGTTATTGCTTTTGGTACTTGGTTGATTGAGCCACCCGCGACATGTGATTCAAATTTGGGATGGATCGGACATTCCGTTCGTGATTTATGTCATTTTTTGTAAAATAGGCCCCTCCTACTATCTTCGGACGACGATTACGGCCGAACGATACGCACTACCAAAATTCTGCAGTTGGTGTTTTAATCTGATGGGTCCGGAGATCATGTGTGCCGATTTTTGTGAGATTTGGACAAAATCTGTAGGAAGAGGAGCCAAAAGTGTGTTTTGGAGAAAATTCAAAATGGCGGAAAATCTATCATGACGCAAATGGGCGTGGCCTATATGAGGAGATGCGTCATGACTCAAGAAAATCAGGGAAAAAATAATTTTGATTTTACAACCTACGGTTCAAGAGTTATAAGCCAAAATGTAAAGTGGGCTGTTATAGCGCCACCATGAGGCCGACCGATAACATTATAAGTTGATTAATTTTAGTAATTATTATGAACCTACCCTCCAAGTTTTGTAACTATAGTGCTTACAGTCTCTGAGGAAAAAATACTTGAATGTGAGAAAATGCGTAAAATCGCATTTTCCCATTCATGTCAATGGGGAAATTCTATTCACTAATAAATTCATATCAATTAAACTATACAACATTTCTCTTAAAAAAATACAAGCACATCCTTCCCGATGAAGCCGGTCAATTTGAGATATGGCTCAAGTGCGTACAGTCAAAACTGTGGGAGGAGTAGCACATCAAAAAAAAGACTAATCCAGGTAAATAATAAAGTGTTACAAGTACTATAGTCTGGTTGCCCTTTAGGGCAACCACACTAATTAGTGTGGTTGCCTATGGGCAACCATACTATTGTTTCCCTTACCTTTTATTTCTTTCTTTCTTTATTATTCTGTATAAACTTTATTTTGCAGTGCTACTCCTCCCACAGTTTTTGCCGAACATACTCGAGCCATATGTCAAATCGACCGGCTTCATCGGGAATCGTGTGCTTGTTGATTGATAAGAGAAATGTTGTATAGTTTAATTGATATGAATTAATTAGTGAATTAATTTCCCCCATTCACTTGAATGGGAAAATGGGAAAACTCACATTCAACTATTTGTTTCTCTGAGACCGTAAGGGATGTAGTTACAACACTTGGGGAGGAGATTCATAATAATTACAAGAATTAATTAACATAAAATTATATCGGTCGGCCTCATGGTGGCGCTATAACAGCCCACTTTACGTTTTGCCTTCTAACTCTTGACCCGTAGGTCATAAAAACAAATTTATTTTTTCCCTGGATTCCTTGGGTCATGACGCATCTCCCCATATAGGCCACGCCCATTTGCGTCAGGATAGATTTTCCGCCATTTTGAATTTTGTTCAAAACACACTTTTGGATCCTCCACCTACAGATTTTGTCCAAATCTCACAAAAATCGGTACACATGATCTCCGGACCTATCCGATTAAAACAGCACAGTCAGAATTTTGATCTTCCGTATCGTTCGTCCGTAATCGTCTTCCGAAGTTAGTAGGAGGGGCCTATTTTACAAAAAATGCCACAATTCACGCACGGAATGTACGATCCATCCCAAATCCAAATCACATGTCAAGGGTGGCTTAATCAACGCAGAGCCAAAAGCAATTCCATTTTCATCCATAGGGGGCGCTACAATTGCAAAAACAATTACCCGTTTATTGCAAAAACATGATTTCAGGGGGGAAAAAACACTCTGAATTACTTACACATGATCACAAGGGTGACTTGACGTTGTCATTGGCTAGCAAAATTACTGGGAGGGGCCTATATCAGCGAGTGAGGCAACCACACTTTGCAATTTCCCAGAATTGCCTCTTTCTAGTTTATTATTATTCTGTATAAACTTTATTTTGCAGTGCTACTCCTCCCACAGTTTTTGCCGAACATACTCGAGCCATATGTCAAATCGACCGGCTTCATCGGGAATCGTGTGCTTGTTGATTGATAAGAGAAATGTTGTATAGTTTAATTGATATGAATTAATTAGTGAATTAATTTCCCCCATTCACTTGAATGGGAAAATGGGAAAACTCACATTCAACTATTTGTTTCTCTGAGACCGTAAGGGATGTAGTTACAACACTTGGGGAGGAGATTCATAATAATTACAAGAATTAATTAACATAAATTTATATCGGTCGGCCTCATGGTGGCGCTATAACAGCCCACTTTACGTTTTGCCTTCTAACTCTTGACCCGTAGGTCATAAAAACAAATTTATCTTTTCCCTGGATTCCTTGGGTCATGACGCATCTCCCCATATAGGCCACGCCCATTTGCGTCAGGATAGATTTTCCGCCATTTTGAATTTTGTTCAAAACACACTTTTGGATCCTCCACCTACAGATTTTGTCCAAATCGCACACAAATTGGTACAAATGATCTCTGGACCTATCCAAATAAAACGGCACAGTCAGAATTTTGATCTTTTGTATCGTTCAGCCGTAATCGTCTTCCGATGTTAGTGGGAGGGGCCTATTGTACAAAAAATGCCACAATTCACACACGGAATGTCCGATCCATCCCAAATCTGAATCACATGTCGAGGGTGGCTTAATCAAAGCAGAGCCAAAAGCAATTCCATTTTCATCCATAGGGGGCGCTACAATTGCAAAAACAATTACCCGTTTGTTGCAAAAACATGCTTTTGGGGGGGAAATCCCCTACGAATGACTTACGCATGATCACAAGGGTGACTTGACATTGTAATTGGCTGGCAAAATTACTGGGATGGGCCTATATCAGCCAGTGAGGCAACCACACTTTGCAATTTCCCAGAATTGCTTCTTTCTAGTTAAACACTTAAGCCCCATGTTTAACATTTCTCAAACCTTTTCAAAAACGTTATATTTTCATATAGGGATTAAACTACTCAGCCTATGTTTAATGAATCAAGTATGTACTTCAAATACTCAGCCTATGTTTAATGAATCAAGTATGTACTTCAAATACTCAGCCTATGTTTACTGAATCTAATATGCACTTCAAATACTCAGCCTATTCACAATGTAAGTATCTCTAAAAATACTTAAAAGACACCATGATTGAAGTAGTCATGTCAACACCAGTATCCCATGTGACTTGTCTTTATAATTAGGCTTTGTGTGTGTATTGTTATATATTTTTTAACATAACTAGAAAACTGCCATTGAATTTTATGAATCATTCTATACATGTATTATAATGTACAGTATTTCTCTCGAGAATAATGGTCTCATGTAATTTCATTTCATCTCCCTGCAGGACGTTGAGGAATTTGTAGAGGGCTCAGGAGAGGATGGTTTTATTGTCTTTACTCTGGGCTCCATGGTATCCGCAATGCCTGCGGAGAAGGCAAAAGTGTTCTTTGATGCCTTCAGACAAATTCCTCAAAGGGTAAGAGCAGATAGGATCCCACTAAGGCCGGTATTTTGTATTGTGTTATACTGTTATATGCTGTCGGGCAGAAACCACCTATCTCCATATTAATTCATCTTTTCTGTTTTTTCGTAAATTAAAGCTCGAAAGTAACACATTTTGAGATTGTAGCCTTTTGCTACTTTTGATGCTTTTCAATTTTAATCCTGCAAAGTAACAGTTTTGGACATAATTCCACCCGACAGACGACATCCAGTTGAGATGGGTTGCCGTTCACACTAGGGCTGGCAGTGGGCAATTAATTCATTTGGCACCGTTATAGCCTTTTGATGCCTCCCTTCCAAACGATCTCTGCACCGAGACCGCCTTTGGACGCCTATTTTAATATCAATTGATTGCGGTTCACAACTGTGTCCTGTACACGCTCATAATTAACACCCTGGTTGTGGTGTGATGAAAAAAAGGAAATTAAAATTCCGCTGGCTATGGGGTCTATAAGGATGCAGTTTTTAGAATCGTAATATCTCGGATTCTTCTTTTTGGCTCAAAATAAGCTTGATTTGAGGCTCATTTCTCTAAACGATATGATCCTCGGGTAGAAAATGTTTTGGGTGAATTAAATGTCAATTGCGAGACCCGTTGCATAGCGTTAATTTACTTCCCATCGACAAAATCAATTAGTCTAATTAATCACTTCATCATGTATTATTATACTTTGTTTTACAATGGTGGTGTGCAAAAATAGGAAACAAAGCTGATGTACAGTACAAATACGATCTCAACAGACATACTAGGCTACTGTATATGGATATGGACAGTAAATTAAGTAACCTGTGTGTGTGTGTGTGTGTGTGTGTGTGTGTGTGTGTGTGTGTGTGTGTGTGTGTGTGTGTGTGTGTGTGTGTGTGTGTGTGTGTGTGTGTGTGTGTGTGAAACGCTTTGGATATGGATAAAAGCGCTATATAAATGCACCGTTATATTCAAGTATGGATTAAGTGTCTTGCCAACACTAAAACAAGAAATTGTTTGGATTTTTTTAGAAACACAAATTGTTTATTTTACAAAGCTGATCATTTTCATAAATCTTTATTCAATCTTTCCTGCCTAAGCTGTGAAAGATTTGTCCCGTCCGCATATCCTGTAGACTTAAGCACTAATCCTTCCTAACTGAGACATAGAACTTTGATCCTTAACTTGGTTGGCCATGAAAAGAAAGAAAGAAAAAAGTTACAAGGCCAAACACTACATGCTCTCAGGTTCTCAAATTGTGGGCCAAATGTATATCAGTTTGGGGGCCCACATGAAAAGGTGCTGTTGATGTTTCAGGTTTTATGGAGATACACTGGTGTTGTACCTGAAGATGCACCTAAAAACGTCAAACTAATGAAGTGGCTACCTCAAAAGGACCTTCTAGGTATGTGCATGTGTAGAAACTTCTATGACTATTTGAGCTTTAACCACTTAAGCCCAATATACTACACAATCCAGCCAGGCCTGTTCATCCAGGGCTATGGGGAAAAGGAAGGAACCTTTTCGGGGCCCACAGCAAAATGTTCTCTTATAGCGAGAATCACACCGCATACATCAAAAGAAAGCTTAACTTGTCCACTTCAACTAAAAAAATGATTTTACTATCTTCCATTCTGGAGATATTGACCTTTTTGTAACACCTGCTTTTGCCTGAAAGTGATTATCTTGAACAGAAAGCATGGAAGGTTTAAAGTCACAGACATTGACAGGCAGATGTCATGTTCGTAGAACGTGACGTGCAGGTACGGTGCGCGTGCGCCGTGCATGCATGCTAGAACGATAGAGAAGATAAGAGGTTTCTGCCCGACAGCAATGAGATGCATTAGGCCACGGACCCCCCATTTGATACCATTTGTTATCTCTTTGTTATGTCATGCTCACAATGCACAGCTTGTAGATCTACTATTTCTTTTGTCAAATGTTCACCCCAGAATAGGGACTCTGCAGGTGGTTAATGAAAGCAGTTAAACATCACGTTATAACCGTTGCCAAAATACATGTTATGGCTACGGTAGCCACTTCATGATGGGATGATGTCTGCCGCACTAACAAACAACACTTTGTGGATACAATAATCTGAAACATAGGTTCACCTATAAGGTTGTCCTCATGAGGCACCTACGTTCTTATCAAAAGATCATCTCGAAGAAAGTAACATAATACTAATAATAATTGTCTTTATTGTCCCTTCAGGGATATTCATCTTCACAGTCTGTTCAAACAGATAAACACATAACCATAGAGCACACAGACAATACATGAAGTCTCCAAGATACACACAAACCATCCTATCAACGAGGCAGTTTGTTTAATGCCGCAATGGCTGACGGAACAAATCTCATCCAGATGGGCATGAGTCTAAAGTGACGATGTAAGGGATGGTCACATGTGATGGCCGTTTTGTTAATATCACATCAGAAAGTGTGGGTGTGGGAAGTCCAAAAAAACGTAGACTCAATAGGGGTAAATGTTCGTTGTTGTTAGACATGGACATGTTAGACATGGACAATAATATTATGACATTGAGGGGTGTGTGCTTTGTCTATCCATGGTCTACTCCTCAGGTCATCCCAAGGCCAAAGCCTTCATAACTCACGGAGGGAGTCATGGCATCTACGAGGGCATCTGCAACGCCGTTCCCATGGTGATGATGCCACTGTTCGGGGATCAGTCGGACAACGTGCACCGCATGGTGTCCCGTGGCGTGGCCGAGAGGATCAGCCCGGTCGACGTGACCTCTGAAGAACTGGTGGCCGTGATCAACAAGGTCATCGGTGACAAAGGGTACGAAAGCAGCACTACTCGGTGAAATCCAGATTTTATGGGGGCAGTTTCGAAGTGCAGCCGTTCTTAGGTGCCCTTTGAGAGCGGTTTTGAAGGAGTCAAGGGATTTGCATGTCTAAATGGCTGTTGGTAGGGCGTTCCACATTTTGCTGGCATAGGAGCGGCATTTTTTGATTATGTTGGTAGCCAACATTAATGTGATGAAAAAACAACAAATGAATGAACCGTATGGTAAGTTGTGTTTTGGTACCCTCCACAAACGGTTGGCAAGTTGTCTCAGCTGCATGTGGTAACAAATGTTGCCACATGCGAGCTTGCAGATCTACTTTTGATACTTTTGTGTGACGCTGTAGTATGATCAAGGGCATTAATTTACGGGGAAAGTTAGAATATAGAGATAGGAGGTTTCTGCCCTGACAACAATATACATCTCTCTCTGACTGCCCAGTTATCAAGAGAGGATGGATACGCTGTCTTCGATCCATCTGGACCGGCCCGTGGAGCCCATGGACCTGGCTGTGTTCTGGACTGAGTTCGTCATGAGGCACAACGGCGCCGAGCACCTGAAGCCTGGGGCGCATCACCTCAACTGGATCCAGTACCACAGCCTGGACGTCATCGGCCTCCTCATCGTCATCGCCGTCACCGTTATGCTGGTGACGCTGAAATGCTGCTTGTTCTGCGGCCGCAAGTGTTACGCCAAGGTGACCGCAAAGAGGAAGAAGGAGTAGTAGCGCTTTGTAGCACAGCGCTGTTGATTACACCGTTTATAAACTACTAGACTAATGAGGTGAATGGTGAGGTCGAAGGAAATAATTACTGGACGCACTGAGATGTAAAAAAGAAAGCGACTGTGCTGTGAAAACGATTAGTGTGTGTGTGTGTGTGAGTGCGTGTGCGTGTGCGCACGCGCCTCCTTCGGCTCTGGGGAGTCTGTATCTCGAGAGGAGGCACGCTTCAGTGACGCCTTTTTGTTTTAACCAAAAAATATCACTTGCACTACGTCTAAGGCTTTTGGTTGAAAAATAAAGTTATTTTTTTACAATTGTTTTCATTGACCTGGTTTCTGATTTCTCACAAAATCTGGCAACACTGCACATACCGTACACATGACAGACCGGCTTGCTTTGTCATGGGTTCAAAAACACCATACATGTTACAGGTGCATCCTCTTCCCTCTCATTAAAACACCATACATGTTACAGGTGCATCCTCTTCCCTCTCATTCCTGTCATTTAAAACACCATACATGTTACAGGTGCATCCTCTTCCCTCTCATTCCTGTCATTTTCAATCTTCTGTCCATCAAGGAGAAATATCCTGAAATATGCCCGTGCTAAAAACCTACCTTGGTATTGAGGGTTTTCCAGTAAAAAACAAAATTCTGAGTTAATTTAACTCTGGTTATTATTTGTTATTTTAAGAATAAAGAGTATTTGATGTGGCGAATGGAATCATGTTCAATCTTCCAGAAAACCCTAAGCATCTCAAATATTTCATGAAAGCAAAGGTTAACCCTCTGGCGTCTTAGCATTTTGTTTGAAAATACAAAATGACTATTCTTTTTTTTTTGTCAGGGCTGGTAAGGACGCATCAATCTGCACTTTTTCTGGTTGGCTGTATGGCTACAAAAACATAATTCTAAATATTGTGATAATTGTTTATGAAACAGCGCTAGCGTGTGGAGGCTCCGGCTTTCATACGATTTCACAAATGGCAGATTTTATTTTGCTTTAATCCATGCATGCGCGTGAAGAACAGGCTGACCACAGACTACGGAGTCGTTTCTATACAGACGCGCTTCAGTGTAAAGGTGTGATAATTCCCCCTCACCTCATCTCTGCATGAGTCATATTGTGAACAACAAACATGGACCCTCGGTTTCCTGTGGAGGTTTGGAGGGTATGAGTAGAACTCTTTTTGGCAGATCACCAAAACCAGATCAAACTGTTCACATACAATGATGCTCCTCTACATCATAGCTGTGCTTCAGCTGCTGTCCTTCACTGGTAAGATTACAATTTGTATTGGCTTTCTAGTTCTTTTTCAAAGTTTCATTCAAATGTAATTAATGTAATTCAAATGTAAAAATGCAATTCTCTCATTCAGTTGAATCATTGAATATAATGGAAAATATTGTTCAACCCTGATATTGACCCTCTATGACTGAGGCTATGAAATAATTTAGCGTGATTCAATTAATTGTATGTAATTAAAGATACCGGTAAGATCTTTTTTTATTATATTCTATACAAATTATTATTGTATTAGTTATTGTATTGTTGATTCATTTGGGGGCCAATCAAAATGCCTTCACGGGCAGGAAGGGCATAGACTACTGTATTTACTGTACAGCCTTATTATCTACACATGTACCGCAACCTTTCTAGACATGAACCTGTGACAGATGCCACCTAGTTACCGTACAGCCACATGATCACTCAGGCTTTTGCAACTTGTATTTTACTCTGGAATCTCTTAAGATTTGTATTATTGGCAGTGGCAGCACTGGCAGTGGCATTTCTGTGGTAACTGAACCACAACTGTTACACAACCTTATCCTGTTATTGCAATCTTAGGGGCATGCCATGGTTGATATCTGCTACAACAACCACAACTTTCCATTTCCGGTTCTGCCTGTAGATCTGTGTTGCATGTATACCCCCCCCCCCCGCCCTGTCCCGGACCCAGTTTCCTGCTCTCTATTATCTAACCTTAATTGTTGTAGGGCAGATTAACCTATTGTCTCCATATTATAACTTTTGATGTTTTCCCCCCTAGCACAATAGTAGCACAATGGCATCAAAAGTAGCAGATCTATGAGCTTGAAACGTGAGCCCGATAAAACATCAAATTTGAATTTAGTTTCAGTGAGTCAAGACTCAAAAGGTTGTTCAGACATGCTCATGTATGCATTTGATTAACGGTTAACCACTTGAACCTTAGCGTCCCTATATATGTGACTAACATTCGGATTAGCACATTTACAAGTCACATTACAGTCCCAACGTGCCACGGTACATTGTGAACTTGTACATCGGCTGGCCTATTTTGCTATAGTACTGTAAGTTGGTCAATATAGTAGTCGAACCCTTTCAGACCCTGATAAGATACAGTTACATATCATATTCTTATAGGACATATATTGCTTATTTTGTGTGTATAATGTTCATGATTTGACAAGATTTACAAAATATTTTTTTTCAAAAAAAATGTTTACAGTGTGTTGTATTGTTCGATCAGTCGTCTGTCGGGTTGAAACCACAAATCTACAAAACTGTTACTTTTCAAAAACAGAAAAAGTAGCAGATCTACAAATAAAAAATATAATATTCAGTCCTAGGTTATGTGTTTTACATTCTTATTCTGTGTTTTTCATGTAAGGGGCTTCTGAGAGTGGCATAGTGGGAGGAAAGGAATCCAAGCCTCATTCCAGGCGCTACATGGCAGAACTTCAATGCCGTGGAGGTCATGTTTGTGGAGGCATTCTCATTCGAAAAGACTTTGTTCTAACCTCTGCACATTGCAAAAAGAATTGCAAAATGTGAGTTTATTTTTTCTTATTTAGAACCAGTGTTAATTTACTTTGACTATGATTAAGACAAAAAGACTAAGCTTTTGCTATTTAGTTTGGCTAAGACGACCCGTAGTAGGGCAGGGCTACACTGGGGACGGAAATGGCAAGTGCTCTATTTTTCCGTGTGTCCTTGGGAGTTACGCAGCCCTTCGCCTCAGCTTCCGTTCCACTCTGCCCGTGGTGCGGTTCCGTTCCGTCCCCAGTGTAGCCTGGACGGAAGACTAATCAATTTCTAGACTAAAAGACTAAGATTTTGATATTTCGTCAACTAAGATTAAACAATTTCAGATGACTAAAATAGGACAAAAAACGGAATGGTGTGTTATTCAAAAGACTAAGAGTAAAACCTAAATATTATTCATTTATACAATTAATAATGTAATACAGTATAACAAGGCTATTTAACCTTAATTTTGGTTATATTTCAGTGATGACATGATGGTAGTACTTGGAGCACACAACATAACCAAAGATGAGAAGAGTCAACAAAATATCTCAGTGGCTGGGTACCTTCCACATCCTAAATATTATGATGGCCAATTCAAAAATGACATTATGCTACTGAAGGTAATCCTTTCTCTGTCTCTCACTGTGTAAAATCCACATATTAATGTTGGTATACAGTAGTCATTAAGACTAACAAGGAAAAGGTTTCAAATGTTCTAACTGAATACCTTTATTATAATGGCAGATGTAGCTATACATCCCCCATCCACACACACTGGCATTTCTTGTACATGTTCCCCTTGTGGTTAGTCAATGGCACCTCTAATCTTGCTCAGCCTGCCACACACATTTTTACTTTCATTACTGAAGTAAGATTATCTTGGTATTTATTATAAGCTACTTGAAGCCTCAGTTTGACCACAATAGTGCAGTATAGAGTAAGGTACAATACTTAACATTTATTATACAGTAAGCTACTTGAAGCCTCAGTGTGATTTTGCTGTTTGACCACAAGAGTGCAGTATAGATTATTGTACAATATGTTCTGAACATTTATTATTTATAAGCTACTTGAAGCATCAGTCTGATTTTTGCAGTTGACCACAAGAATGCAGTATAGAGTAAGGTACAATATGTTCTGAATAGAGAATGCGAGATGTTTGCTTGTGCCTACTGTACATACTGCGGCACCTATAGGAACATCTGATCTAATTTCTGCTAAATCACATGTGACATAAATTCTGTGACTTCACTTCACACATAGAAAGAGCTGATCTGAGAGCTGCTCTGTCCTCTTTTGCAGTTAAAGTCAAATGCCAAACTGAACAATAAGGTGCAGACCATTGGACTACCCAAGTGGAATGAGAAAATCCACGCCAACACCAAGTGCTTGGTGGCTGGCTGGGGCCGAACTGACCCCAGTGCTAACTCCCCTCCCTCTGACGTACTGAGAGAAACCACCGTCAAGATGCAGGCCGGTGCTGAATGTAAGAAAAAGTGGCAAGACTACTTCTCCAATGACCAGATGATATGTACCCACACTGATGGAAAGAAGACAGGAATCTGCCAGGTAATGGAACGGAAATGTTAAATGTTAAGTATTTGAATCAGACAAATATATTGTGTTAAGAAATGCTGCCATCATCATCATTGAAGGACTTCACTTCACTCCTCTCCTGTGGCTCAGGAGTATGGTGACCGGATGGCAATGCAAGGGTCCCAGTTCGAACCCGGGCTCCCCCAGGGTTAGTCAAAGTGTCCTTGAACAAGACTGAACCCTACAGTAATTGCTCCCGATGTGCAGGTTGGTGCCTTGCATGGTTTCCTCCGGCATCGGCGTATGAATGCGTGTGTGAATGGGTGAATGTAATTCACAATATATCTAAAGCCGCTATATAAATTTACCATTGACCATTTATGCCTAACCCTAACCTCACAGAAATGATGCCTAAACCTAACCTCAAATACCAGCTTGGTGGCTTGTGGTTAGAGTGTTTGCCCTGAGACTGGAAGGTCGGGTTTGATTCCTGGTCGGGTCATACCACAGACAAAATGGGACCCAGTGCCACCCTACTTGGCACTCAAAATCAAGGGTTGGATTGGGGGTAAATCCCTGCGACATACTATAGCGCCATGTAGTTGTCATCATATCGACAAAGGGGTGTGCTTTACTTGTACATCAAGCTGCCTCACGCCTATGGGCCTCATGGCTCGGCAAGGCTTACTGAACCTCAAATACACGCCCACCGGGGCGAAATACCTGGGAAAGAGAGAGTTCGATACAATATTGATGTCTCTTTATTTTTTCCTTGTAGGGAGACTCAGGTGGTCCACTCATCTGTGCCGGCAAGCTACATGGTATATCTGCCTTTACATTGAATGGTGGATGTGATGACCCATTCTACCCACATGTGTTCATTAAAGTCCCTTTCTTTAGCCAGTGGATCAAAACGGAGATGAACGGGTGAGGATGTGTTGCATATTGTTGGTGTCGGGGCAGAAACCTCTTATCTCGATAATTTATTTTAACTTTTTTGTAAATTTAACGCCCTACTTGATCATACTGGGTCCAGCGTTACACAAAAGCATCAAATGTAGCAGATCCGCAAGCTCGAAATGCAGGGCAAAGCGGCGTGTTTGGAGCTTGTAGATCTGCGTCTTTTGTCGTGTTTGAATTTTAATCCTGAAAACAGTTTTGGAGATAAGGTGGTTTCCACCCGACAGAGACGATATAAGGCCATGGAAGAGGTTGACAGAATGTTACCACAGAGCAATACAACACACTGTAAACAGCAACAACAACAAAAACGATTAGGATTTATTTTTTGTAAATCTTGTCAAATCATGTGAATATTATATACACACAAAATAAGCAATCCATGTCCTATAGCAGCAAAACTAAGGAACAAAGGTGGTGTATTGTATAGACAGAGTTGTACTCGAAGGAACTCATCACATGTATAAGTATATTTCCCCACACTCTATCCATCTAGCCATGTTTCACTGTTAAAAGGACCATATTAAGAGGCATGTGTTGAACATTGATTATGTCTCACAGTACACTGGACATGATTAATAATGATTTGACTGGCAAGCATTCCATCCATTTTTCAGTAGGCCTATACACAGTATGAAATCAACTTGCAGTTACTTCATACTTGCTTCATATATGTTTTGGTAGTTGTCATTGTGTTTTTATGCATTTTAAAGCCTGTGTACAACTTACAAGGCCTGCCTATTTTTTTTAAACGTCTATTATAGCCTAAACATAATGTGTGTGCATGTAAAATCTGTTATGTAACCTGACATTGTTCAACACACAGACAGCCTCTGGCAGTCGAATAGCATTTGAAATAAAGCATGCTTCATTTTCTTTACTCTGGCCAGATTGTTTATATACCTGATTGAATGAATGGTTTATTTCGATCTTATGCCATTGAAACATTACAAAAATCATATATTCTCTTTTAACATGATCGAAAAGGTATAGGCTGAAGCTAGTAGCTTATTATTCCTATCCTTATTACATAGTTATATTAAGGAGAAATTTGAAAAAAAAGAAGAAGACATACATACATACACATTCAAACGACATTCAAAGACAAAAAAACAAACACAATAAAACAAAAAAACAATTACAGAAACAAAAACCAATGAGTATTGTACATAGATCCTATTAACAATCCAGCATTTGATCCTATTAACAAATTACCAATCAATGATCAATCAATGATTCAGTCATTCGATTTTGTATTTATCCAATATAGCATGTTTGAGCTTTTTCTTTTAAAATTACTTACTTAATAATATGGGGCAAGTCATTCCATAGCTTCACCCGCGAACAGAAATACACATACTTTTCAGTGTGGTGTTAACACTTGGTTGTTGGATGTTTAGTACCCCTCTCAGCTCGTACCTATTCCCTATCCCTAAACCTATTTTGGATGTTGTCTCGAAGTAATTTATATCTAGCTTTATATAATATTTGTGCAGTTTTAAAATCAATTAAGTAAAAAAACTTAATGTATGGGAGTTAAAAAAAAAATTATTGGTGTGTTCTTTTTTTTTTCTTGATATCCTACATTGTTTACTATTCTTATTGCTTTTTTCTGCATTATGTTAATTGCTTGAAGGTTACTTCTGTAGTTATTACCCCACACCTCCACACAATAGGTGAGATATGGTGTAATTAAGGTGCAGTACAGTGTTCATTGAGTCAAAGTTTAAAACCTTGCCCAAGACACCAATACTTCTCGCTAGTTTGGAACGGATGTAATGTATATGAGTTTTCCAGGAAAACGTATGATCTATTATCACTCCTAAGAATTTGTTATCAAAGACTCTTTCTAATATAATAGAGTATTCATCAATGTTTTTGAGTGTTTTTGCTATGTGTGTGCCTGTGTCCCTGTGTCCAAGCACGGAAGTAGCATATAATACAGTACAGTACAGTTCACTTCAGACTGGTCTGATTTTTTTAATTTGTTTACCAAAGACCATATATTTAGTTATTGTTTTTAAAGATAAGTGATAATTTATTTAGATCAAACCCATTTTTTTAATTTGTCCAATTCAGTTGTGACCACCTCCAATAGCTGTTGAATATTCTTACCTGAGCAAAAGATAGCAAAAATGTCATAATACTTGATGGCCCATACATATATCATTAATATATAGTATAAATAGTTCGGCCCCAGTATTGAGCCTTAATTGCGGCACCCCACATGTTATAGGTGAGCAGTTTGATCTGTACTCACCCATCTGAACATATTGTTGTCTATTTGTTATGTAACTTTTTAACCAATTGAATCCTACCCCTCTAATACCATATCCATTATTTGAATCAGTATATCGTGGTCTATCGTATCAAATGTCTTCTTTAAGTCAATGAACACCCCACTGCATAGTTATTGTTATCGACTGAACTAGTTAAATCCTCTGTTAAATCAATTAGTGCCATTGATGTTGATCGATTTGTACGGAACCCGACAATCCATCAGTATAAACTGATGTTTGTCTATAAAGTTGTTTAACCGTGCAATCTAGCTAGTGCAATCTAGCTAAAATGGGGGTGATGTGGTCACGTTTTGTGGTGCACGTAAGGAGGCGAGCAGCTGCATTTTGAACCTGCAAGTGCCTAAGAGAAGACTGTGCGATGCCGACATACAATACAATGCATTGCAGTAATCTAACCGTGACAAAATAAATGCATGGATGGCCATTTCCAATTGTTGGGGAGGGAGATATGGTTTGATTTTAGATAGGAGTCTGAGTTGGAAGAAACTGCTTCTTACCACGGAGCTAATCTGTTTATCGAAGGTGAAGTTATTATCAAAGGTAACACCTAGGTTTTTGACGGCTGAACGAATATTAGGGTTGCTGATATCAGCATCTGTTGTCTCCATATGGAGCTCTATAGGTGAAAGCCTTCGTTACACCTTTATTTATCCAGGTTTGGTACACTGAGCATGAATGTTCTTTTTCAACAACGCCCTTCTTCACAATCACACAGTGACACACATTAGCTCTATGTATTCAATTCATAAAGACATGCCATAATAAGACATACAATACATGCAAGAGATCATCAATACTAAAAGTATATTTACAGAGGGGGGGGGGGGGGGGGGGGGGGGATTTTTGGCAAGCTATAGAAAAAGTTGCAAATTGCAGACAGGTGCTCTTTGAAGAAGAATTAATTTATCCCTATGTTTGTGCCGAATCTGGAGGGAAAGAGATCAGTGGAGCTCCTTAAGGTGTTGTGCTCGTGGGGGTTACTCGTTCTTTTGAAGTAGTCAGACACGCACATGTGCACTGGTCCCTTGAGTATTTTGAAGACCAGGCCCATTGTAAGTTGATGTCCTCTGTCCTCTAGCAGACTATCCCAGACTATTATTCAATACGGAGGTCTCCCGGTCTCTTCAAGTCAGGATAGCAATTTCGTAAAGTGATATTATGTGAAAATGTGAAGTGATATGAAACAAAAGAATAGCACAAGTCTATGGTAGGACTATAGTGTCCTAAATACAGGATGAAACAGGACAAAAGGCACTATGAACAAATTAACTTAAGTCCCCACTTAAGCCAACAGGTCACCAGGTGACAACAGCTAAGAGTCCCTGAAATAGGTATATGTAAATACACAGGCAACATTGAGTGACTTGCCCAAACAGTATTGACATGAATATGAATATGTTGAATTATATGGTTCCATATGATTCCACAATACCTTGCAGCACCTTTAAACATCTTAATGTAAATCTCTCTGGATTAAGAGCGTCTGCTAAATGCCTAAATTGTAAATTGTAAATTGTAAACATTATACAGTATATTATGTTCAAAATCAAAACCCAGGGTGAAAGCAAATTCTGAATTGGAGCTTCAAGTGCTTATGGTTATGAATGATTTTATTGTTTTAGTATGTATGATTATTATGATTATTATTGTGGGCTCGAGAAGCTAGTCCACTATTATCGTATTTATTCCCGGGCCAGTTTTTTGGCTGTGCTGTACATTCTACCTGATCTGTTTGTATAATATTAAGGAAAAAAAAAAACCTTTCGTGCACCGTTTTCATTGGCTACTGGGCTGTGATGTCATGTGGGTCAATACAACATCGAGTAGAGAGCTACTCGAGCCCACACTGTTCCTTCAGGAACAGTAATTTCTAGTTATTACTTGCGCAAGCAGAGCGCGCAAGTACTAGTTTCGCCCAGGACTATGCGTATGCACCGTCCCAGCAAATGACGTAATGATTACTTGTGCCTGATACGGCAGTGGTGCCAGACTACATACATGTATACATAGGAGCATTACCTCTAATCCTCCCAACACTAAAACATATCGTCATTACGTCATCATCGAAAACCAATTACACTCTGGCATTGGGACCTTTAATCCACATCTTTATTACGTCATCATTGAGAGCTAGTCATCATTGAGAGCTAGCATATGACGCCAGTTATACCCTGACGTCATATGCTGGGACGGTGCATACGCATCAAAAGTAACCACAGTATACCACTAATCAATTTACAAATTACATATACATAGGGACATTTCCTGTAATCCACCCGACATTGATCGAGATATACGTCACCATCGAAGGCATTGGGTCCTTTAATCCACATCTTTATTACGATATACTTCATAATACTACTTTTTTACGTGCAAAAAGTAGGTACGTAGCAAATAGCTAAACCTACTAATTCAATATTTCAATCGTTCTTTCAAAACGAAGCTGAGATTTGACAGTTTGTAGCGGTCGACATTACTTGCGCGCTCTGCTTGCGCACTAGTAGGCCATTTATGGCCTACTTGTGTGCAACAAGCAAGTAGGCACTCGACAGAGTGCAGTTCTAATTGGTCACTTATTGTTTTTGTGTTTATTTTTCTTCTTCTTCTTCTCCTTCTTCTTCTCCTTCTTCCGCCAAAAATAGCTGTTCTGACTAAACCGTGCTGTCGGTTTTTGCGAAACGCGGTAATCTGGTAGAGGGCCATGCCAAACGGTGACTATGCGAAGCCCATGACGATTGGCCAAATGGTTGCGCTATAGCACTCAATTGAAAATGCAAACTTTGAACGTGCATATCTCATGAACCGTTTGACCGTTGGCAATGACACTTTTATACACATGTGTCTCCTCATGCCGAACAACTTTCATGCTCTGACTTTTGACCTCTGACCTTTAGATCACCCGCCATTTTGAATTATATGAAAAACATTTAAAATGTATCACCTCCCAGGATCTTTGATCAAAATGTACGAAAACTTCTACACATGCACTTTGGAGCGTCATTTGCTTATGCGACTTTACAGTATGGTAGAGGGTCATGCCAAATAGGCCTGTAACCAGTCTTACTCCAATTGGTCAAAGGGAGGCGCTATGGCAATTATTTGAAAATGAAACCTTTGAACAGTCATAACTCGTGCCTCGTTTGGCCAAAATTCATGGCACTTGTTTCCACATGTTCCTTGACTCATGGGGAACACATCTGTCACTTTGAAAAGTAAGCTCCGCCCTCAGATTTCCCGCCATTTTGAGCAGTTTGAAGAATGCTAATACCTGATTTTATGCCTGGTTTTTTGAGCAATTTGCGTGAAACGTTCTACACATGAAGCATCATTTGCTTATTACACTTTACAGTATGGTAGAGGGCCATGCCAAACGGTGACTATGCGAAGCCCATGACGATTGGCCAAATGGTGGCGCTATAGCACTCAATTGAAAATGCAAACTTTGAACGTGCATATCTCATGAACCGTTTGACCGTTGGCAATGACACTTTGATACACATGTGTCTCCTCATGCCGAACAACTTTCATGCTCTGACTTTTGACCTCTGACCTTTAGATCACCCGCCATTTTGAATTATATGAAAAACATTTAAAATGTATCACCTCCCAGGATCTTTGATCAAAATGTACGAAAACTTCTACACATGCACTTTGGAGCGTCATTTGCTTATGCGACTTTACAGTATGGTAGAGGGTCATGCCAAATAGGCCTGTAACCAGTCTTACTCCAATTGGTCAAAGGGAGGCGCTATGGCAATTATTTGAAAATGAAACCTTTGAACAGTCATAACTCATGCCTCGTTTGGCCAAAATTCATGGCACTTGTTTCCACATGTTCCTTGACTCATGGGGAACACATCTGTCACTTTGAAAAGTAAGCTCCGCCCTCAGATTACCCGCCATTTTGAGCAGTTTGAAGAATGCTAATACCTGATTTTATGCCTGGTTTTTTGAGCAATTTGCGTGAAACGTTCTACACATGAAGCATCATTTGCTTATTACACTTTACAGTATGGTAGAGGGCCATGCCAAACGGTGACTATACGAAGCCCATGACGATTGGCCAAATGGTGGCGCTATAGCACTCAATTGAAAATGCAAACTTTGAACGTGCATATCTCATGAACCGTTTGACCGTCGGCAATGACACTTTCTCCGTCTCCTCATGCCGAACAACTTTCGTGCTCTGACTTTTGACCTCTGACCTTTAGATCACCCGCCATTTTTAATTATATGAAAAACAGTTAAAATGTATCTGCTCCCAGGATCTTTGATAAAAATGCACGAAAACTTCTACACGTGAACTTTGGACCTATACGGACAAATAATCATGGCACATTTTTGTTAAGTGAAAAAATGAAGTTTTTATGAGCCAATGAAAATTATTCTTCTGCCTCTAATACATACATGCAGTGTCATATGCTTATGTCACTTTACAGTATAGTAGAGAGTCATGTCAAATAGCACTGGAAGCAGTCTTACTCCAATTGGCCAAAGCTAATTATAGCGCTATAGCAATTTTTTGAAAATGAAACCTTTGAACAGGCTTAACTCATGCCTCGTTTGGCCAAAAGTCATGGCACTTGTTTCCACATGTTCCTTGACTCAGGGGGACCACATCTGTCACTTTGACAAGTAAGCTCCGCCCTCAGATTTTACGCCATTTTGAGCAGTTTGAAAAATGCTTATACCTGATTTTCTGCCTGGATTTTTGAGCAATTTGTGTGAAACGTCCTACACACAATCTATGGACCATTATCTGAAATCCCAGTTGAAGAGAAGTTTGTACGTGAGAACATTTACAGCAAAACACACTGTAGTAATGGATGGTGACATTGCAAAAACAAGGACATACATACTGTACTTACCAAAACACTGATTGATGTTACTGTTCCCAATGAAACATCTAACTGTGTCTGCATAGCTCAGTTGGTAGAGCTCTTGCCTTCAGACCTCAAGGTTGTTTGTTCAAATCCGGTTACCGACAACTAAGCTCGTCAGTCGTATTTGTGCATATTGTTCTTATTGCGTATTGTCTTCTTTCTTGGTCCCGCCTTATCGCTGCTTGCAGCTATATTTATTATTATTATTAGCCCCTTTTTTATTGAAACAAATTACTTCAGCTTCAGATTTGTTGGTTATTCTTGTATCTTGACGTGCTTGAAAAAGTTGGGGGTCCAGTAAATTAGCCTGGCTTTGGCCAGTCGCATAAGCTTTCCATGGCGTAGATTCACTCACGCCTTGGGAGGGAATCCACGTTATCAAGCTGGCCAAAGCATGAAGCCTGAGGCTACTGGTAGATGGGTCTAGCTCTGCATGCTGAGGGCTGTGCCTTACAAGAGTATCATGTCCCTATAACATTGTTTTCATCTTTTCATGTCCTAGCCATACACTTTGGTTTTCTCTCACTTGCTAATGAATATTCCAATAACCACTTAAAGGGATAGTTCAGATTTTTTTGAACTTAAGCTGTATGAAATACTTCCATTAACATAGTGGTTGCAACTGTATTAATTGATTGCCCGAGTCCCGTGGTGGGAGTTCTGCCCTGGTTTTGGTGAAATAATAAGTAGTTCCGGTCATGTTGTGGGGGCACAGGGGGCACGCAGTACATGAATCCACAAAGTAAATGAATCCACAAAACTAACGTAATTTGTATTGTTGACCTATTTCTAAAATATTAGTGCAACTTTCGTTAATTTCTATCACACAGAACTATGTTTTTTGTGTCCATATCACTACGCCCAAAAATAGTTCCATGTGATAGAGGGGTCAAAGTTGAACGAAAGTTGCGCTAATATTTTAGAAATAATACAAATGACGTTAGTTTTGTGAATTCATTTACTTTTACTGCGTGGCTCCAGTGCCCCCCACAAAATGACCGGAACTACTTAATATTGACCAAAACCAGAGCAGAACTCCCACCACGGGACTCAGGCAATCAATTTATAATGCTTGTTTAAATGATATATATCATTAAGTAAGTAGGTCACAGTAGTATTGCCACACCTACCATGCATCAGTTCCCAGTACTTACCGCACGACTTGCCGCACCCGTGCTCCTGATACGCTGAGTTCAGTGAGTTGGTGGGACCCGGCATCGTATGTCCAAAGGCGCTTACATAAGATTACATAATTACATAAGATTCAACAAGGGAGCGACGTTGCGCTGAAACAATAGGTCTGGGAATGCCCATATGGATTTATTTTTTTTAAATTTACATTATCGGGCAGGGTAGGGCGTAAAATGTGGCCTCAGGCCAGTGCAGTTACAGTAGGGCCCAGGTAGGGCCGGCCTTCATTTTTGGGCCTGTTGAGAACTCTAATTTTCGCTGGCTGCCGGGTGTGGCTGCGCTAATAATTTTGGGGCGGGCATGTCTAGCAGGGACGGATTAACCCCCACAAGGGCCCCTGGGCCGGTCATTTCTGCAGGGCCCCCATAGCGCGCGTGCGCGCAACATTTTCATGTTTTTCTGTGTTTTTATCATGTTTTTGACCTAAATTGAATTAAATCAATGGCCAATGAAGGGCCCCAGGAGTCCCTTTCAGGGCCTCAAACCTAGTACTGCGCGGTCCAATTTCCCCGAAGGGCCCCTGAGAGCCAAGGGCCCCTGGGCCACGGCCCCACTGGCCCAATGGCTAATTTGTCCCTGATGTCTAGAGTTTGAATGGACAGCTATCAGTCAAAAGGGAGACATCGCAGAGGAAGGATGGGTGGGGAGGGTCAACATATGGAATGTCAGAACAGGGCAGCTCCATAGATCTAAGGGTTTGAGGTCAGATGTAGAGTTGCTGGCCGGCTCCATATATGCAGATATAGGTGATCTAGTCTTCTCCATTTTTGGCTATCCAGGGTTTGATGAGGTCAGTGTCGTGATCTTCATATATGGAGACGGCCATATATGGACTATGGAGTGTCACGAGGTGTGACGGACTGACAACCATAGCGTGTCAGGAGGCGTGACGGACAGACAGGTTTTCATAGTAATCTGCGACCTACCGTGGCAATAAAGCCACATTGGTCTTTGACAGAAGACCAGTGGTCTAAACTCTAAAGTAACTAAGTAATGTACAATCTTGAGGTATTTTTTGCTTTACTGGAGTATTTCCAATTTTCAATACATTTACTTCTACTCCACTACATCTCGGAGACAAATATTGTACGTTTTACTATTATTTGAAAACTTTAGTTACTTTGAAGATTTTTGAGCGGTGCCCTCTGCTCCATTACGTAGCTATGTGTGTATGTAACCCTGCATGTGTCTGTCCGAGCACGGAATGCTGCAACACGGTAACTCTGTCATTTCTCACCTGTTTCGGACACGGGAAGGCTCGCCGGAACCGGGCCGCAAAAATATTGTGATGCCAATACTTTTGTACTCTTACTCCTGTACATTTTGAACACTGAATTTTACTTGTATTTATACATTGTGGTACTGGTATTGATACTTTTACTAAAAATTCTTCCACCAAGACAACAACACATTGAAACAGCCCTGGAAGTGTATTCATTGCCAAAGCAAGTGTCAAAACATAAAATCAATGAAAGAAAAAAATGGAGAAACTAAGTACAGTTGGAGGGCGGTACAGCATCATGTTAAACAGATCTATGTCACATTGCAACATTATATTCATGTTAGCAAAATCAAATCAAATCAAACTTTATTTCTAGAGCACATTTACAAAGACCAGAAGGTCAACCAATGTGCTGTACAAGATCATAAAACAAGCATACAATCAACACAAATAGCATAGTAAAACATCAAAGCAACAAAAAATTACACAATTTAATTAGGTCAAACATCATTGAAAGCCAGGGAGAAGAGATGAGTTTTAAGTAAAGATTTAAAGGCCTCTAAGGAGCGGGCAGACTTGATATGTAGGGTCAGACAGTTCGGAGGTTGGGGTCGGCCACTGAAAAAGGTCGCCTCTGGACCTGTAATTGGAATTGGGCACAGTCAGGAGCAGCTGGGGCCTATTTCACGAAACTTGGATTAGCTAAACCAGGATTTAAGCCAAAACCAGGTTTGGTAAATCCTTGTCTTTACAGCCTGGTTTATTCTGTTCCCCTAAAGCCAATTAAGCGAGGCTTAGAATGGGTGGATTTAGCGAGCCAGGATCATAAAGCCTGGCTGAATAGACAGCCTGGCTTTTTGTCTCTAGACCCATTTGATGGAACACAGATTTACTGATCCTTCTTCTTCATGGGGTATTATGTCAGATTGCATCCTTAATAGTTGCATTACTGCCCCCTTCTGTATATCTCAGTATCTTTACTAATCTATTCAAGACTTACTGATACAAGGACTTAAGCTTCTAAAATAAATACTGCTGCTGTAATTAAAGAGCGAAAATACTCTCAATAGTGTATAGACTGAATGATTAACTACCCCAAACATATAGTTTACATTTTACCACTACTATTAACTTAAAACAGAATTCTTAATATTGTAAGCATAATGATATTGTCACATTGTGATATTTGGCCATAACTCCCTCCTCCGAGGGAGCTACCTTTGGGGAAGGGGGTTGTTGTCCAGACAGGGGCCAGACTGGTGAACTGTGGGTCATGGGTTCAATAGTGGGTGAAACGTTACAGTGGTAATATGTTGTAAAACAATGAGGTAATATTTAGTGGTTTTCACTTTTACAAAAATAAAAAATTATAATATATAATATATAATATAATATATAATATAATATAATATAATATAATATAATATAATATATAATATAATATAATATAATATAATATAATATAATATAATATAATATAATATAATATAATATAATATAATATAATATAATATATAATATAATATAATATATAATATAATATAATATAATATAATATAATATAATATAATATAATATAATATAATATATAATATAATATAATATAATATAATATAATATAATATAATATAATATAATATAATAATTCTTCTTAACCACTTGCACGACAGCAACCCTATACTGGGGAACATTCACCAAAAGTAGCTGATCTACAAGCTCACAAGCTGTGAGCCTATATGTATATTTTGGTTCTTTGATTTTATATAGTGCTTAAATTAGTCCTTTAATGCAGACCGATAGAAATAAGGCAACATAAACCCATAATAATTGAATAAGTGTGGAAAACATCATTGGTTTGTGATCAGATTGACTGCTTAATGAACAGTAAAGACATCAGGATTAGGTTAAACCTGGCTGTTAGCCTGGTCCGTCCAAAACATTAGTTTCCATGGGAACTAATGTGGCATTGCTTTCATGAAACCGAATCAAGCCTCAACATATCCAGGTTAACTGGCCAAGTTAATCTGGCAAGATTAACCAGTTTTCATGAAACCGGTTAATCGCTGATCCAGGCTATAATAAACCAGGATATATGTTAAATCCGGGTTTAATCGCTAATCCAAGTTTCGTGAAATAGGCCCCAGGTCAGCTGACCTCAGGGCCCTGGCTGGGGTGAAAGCATGGGTCCATGAGGACCGATAAATACAGGGGGGGCAATCCATTTAGGGCTTTAAAAACAAATAATAAAATCTTAAAATCAATTCTGAATCAATTCTGAAAGCAAGGGTATATAAAGCAATCATCTTTCTAGATTTTGCAGTCACATTTGGGACAATTAGCCACATTTTCCACAAAACTATTTAAAATGGTATACAAATGTGTTTAAAGTTAGCAGCTTGTTTGTGCAGTATAGGTCTATGTCAGAGGTCCACTCTGTGGTTGTATTCCATTGGCTAACCTTCTTTTCTTTTATCACAACAGTTCACAAATCTTGCTGCTGTGTTCGCATTGTTGTATTTATCCCAGTCGGTTTGGAAGGTCTTTGTCGTTGGTCATGTTTTCAAACTCACTTTGGGTGTAGCCACTGTGCTGCATGCAGGGTCCTGCTCCCTGGAGACCTGGCTGCATTCCACTGCTAAGTTGTTTACAATGTGTACCCATGACACATTATGTAAACAAACATGGAACCACAATTGTACAAGCTTAGGTTGCTGACTGCGTGTTATTGCTGCATGAGGCCACACCCACAGTATGTCTCCTCCTGACATTCTCCTAATGAGTCTCGTTCTATAGTTCTTTCATCGCGTGTGCCTGTGTTGAGAATCCGTCTAAATAGGTCAGTCTGTTATCTAATGTGCTAAGCAGGGAGTATAAGTACATTTTATTTATAAAGCACCTTTCAAATTATTACAAGTGCTGTACAATGATATGGACATGGAATACAGGCAACTGAGGCAAGATTGTGTGCTCTTGCCTGTATTAAGGCCAGGTGCTGGATGTCAAGGCATCAAGGCAAACATCAAAGAGGAAGAGGAAACATCCGCAGCTCCACAAGAGACTTACTTTATTATGGCAAAAATGCAATGTTTCGACCCTCTAGGTCAGGGGTATTCAACTAGATTAGGCCGTGGGCCACACCTGTAGAATGATTGTGTGTGGGGGGCTGCACAGCACGCGCAAAGCGTGAAAATGTGTGGGTTCTCAAAATGCATTTTGTGCTCATACACAAAGATTTCTGTATATATAATACATTTGTGCACGGTAACGAGCAGGATAGTAATCTCACTTCATATCGCACACACCATACCTAACTTTCATTAGCCCTCAAAAATTCTTCCAGGGGCCACTAGGGGGCGCCCCACGGGCCGCATTTGGCCTTGGAGTGGTTGCACCACTCAATAATGTCACACGGGTGTGATTTTTTTTAATTAACAATCAATATGTGTTATTAGATGGTCTGCTGCAAGTTTCAATTCTTCAATAACCATTTGATTTTGCTCTGGCCCACTATCTGGTGACTTAACAAACTTACTTGCCGACCCCCTACTACAGTATCAATACTGTTTTGAGATGTTTAAGCTTTCCAGTCGTGTAGGGCTTTGCTTCATATGTAATTATTGGTGAAGGATATCATAAATCTGATGTCATCTCCCTCCCAGCAAGTGCTGTGTCAGCGGCAGCCTGTCTGTGTGGGTGTTTGCTTCCTGCAAACGGCTGTCTTCGCACACCACTTGAATGCTTTTGATGAGGGTGGGTGTAGTGTGTGCGTGTTTGCGTGAGAAAGGAGAGAGTGAGGAGTTCAAAGACAAATAGAGGGAGCTATTGGGTAAGAGGGCACATGTATGTGGTAGCACGCTACAGTATGTGTGAGTGTTGTGCTGTTGACTGAGAGGGGAGGGACCAGAGATAAATGGGCCAGATTGTGCATGAAATGGCATGCGTGGCACCATGACTTGCAGGATTTACAATGAGCTTCATATCATATTTCCACTCATGCAACACACAGCAAAAAAGGAGCAGTGGAAATGGGAATGTCATGGAAAATGTAGTGAATGGCTTTAAAAATGGCGTTAAAATGCATTTTCTTAGCAGTCAGTCAATGCTGACTTTTAGGTGCTATTTATAAGCCTTATCACACCTAAAAGTCTGCATTGGCATGATTGGCTGACTGCAAAAAGACAATGCTTGACTCAAAAGCAACTATAATGTGACGAATGCAAATCTTTGTTTTGTGAAAGGTTTTGAAATGATGATAATGTATTTTGCACACAACAAATCAAACCTGTGTGAGTAAGATTTCAGAAGAAATATCACAACCTGGTGAAGTGAGGGGCGATCTTATCATCATACATCATCTCATTCCGGCCAATCAGAATGTGCATCCTCACCTTCGTCTTCAATGTTTGTGTTATGCAATGTTTGTGTTCACCTCACCTTCGTCTTCAACGTTTGTGTTATGCAATGTTTGTGTTCACACGAACACTCAAAATTGTCCATTCATTGTCAATGGGATTTCATGTTTGTCTAGGACAAAGTTTGTGCACACACACTAAAAGCTGGATATAGAAAAAAAAATCACACCCGTGTGAACTGAGTGGTGTAAGGTTTTATATAGCATGATCAGCTGTGGTCTGACGTAATGTCTGACGTAATGAAATCACACCCGGATGTGATTTCACAACTGGCTTTTTTTGTGCAGAAAAAATGACCATGGTTGCTACGGTCATCCAGTTCACCCGGGTATGATTTCGTTACGTCAGAAATTATTTTGAACATAGCAACCATGCTCATTTTTTTCTGCACACAAAAGCCAGTTGTAGGAGTGGTTTACACCACTCAAATACCACAAAGAACTAAATGGAAATGCACTTAATAATGATTAACCTAACCTTAACTTCAAACTTTACTCCACAGGTATAGGGGAATCTATACAATTTTACCTCCCTGTGTCTAACGGCAGACTAGGCTTCCTGTGGGAGTAAAACACACGCTTGCATATACTACAACTTCAGCTTTGCAAAGTCCAGCCCCCTCTTAACAACACCCTCCCAGTAGATCTTCCCTCTCACAACAACCACCAGAGCAGGCAGGCTCAGGCTCATTCAGTACACTGAGTGCAGAGTCAGTCTGCAGAGACAACAGAAGGAATGGGCAGGACAGGGTGGTTTCCTCCTGCCTTGGGCCTGCTGGCCTGGCTGTGCTGCTGCTTCGCTCCGGGGCCCATTCAGGGGGGCAAGGTGCTGGTTATGCCTGTGGACGGGAGCCATTGGCTCAGCATGAAACTGCTGGTCAAGGAGCTGGCCGAAAGGGACCACGAGGTGCTGGTCCTGGTGCCTGAGACCAGCTTGCTTATTGGGGGTTCGGCCGACTACATGACCGAGACCTTCCCGGTGCCGTTCACCAAGGCCGACCTGGACAACTCCCTCAAGAACCTGAACCCGTTCCTGAAGTCAAAGGGGTTATTTGACGTGATTGCCGACTTGCAGCTTTTGGTGAACTTCACCAGCCTTCAGGTGACAGGCTGCGAGAGCTTGCTGTACAACCAGCCGCTCATGGACGAACTGCGGGGAGCAAACTACGACCTAGTGCTCACCGATCCGTTTCTCCCCTGCGGCTCCATCCTGGCAGAGACATTCAAAATCCCGGCAGTCTATTTCCTGGGCGGACTCCCCTGTGGCCTGGACGGAATGGCCGCCCAGTGCCCCTCTCCGCCTTCCTACATCCCCTCATCTCACTCGGGAAACTCAGACAAGATGAACTTTCTGCAAAGAGTCAATAACTTTCTCAAGTACATGCTGGAGTCCATCTTGTGCCGCATCATGTACGCCAGTTTCGATGAGCTGACTGGCAGGTATTTGGGCAATGGCATGACCTACAAGGACGTATTAGGTCATGGTGCGATCTGGCTGCTCAGGTACGACTTCACCTTCAAATGGCCCAAACCTATCATGCCAAACATGGTCCATATCGGTGGCATCAACTGTAAAGGAGTGTCTCCACTGCCTGCTGTGAGTGTTTAAAGAGCCTGTGCTTAGAACCTGATGTCAATAATTTTTGTGTATGGCATTATAGATAGAAAATTATTAAAAAGATCTATAAGCTTACAACGCGGCACATTTTCACTCGTTGTGTGCTTGTAGATCGACTATCTTTGCCATGCAACACTGTCTTGGCAGTGTCTTGTGCTCCATACTACAAATCCAGGAATAAACCTAAATCACCTAAAACTGTCAAATCTCTAGTGGCGAAAAATATTCACCAGCTACAGTAACAACAATTCCAACTATTTGGAATGATGCCAAGTTTTGGCTTGAAAACATGTTTTCACACTCACTGTGTTGCGCATGTGAGCGCGCGGCCACGCGCACACACAACTAAATATCTATCTGTACAACATGTACTGATACTACAATATGTACTACTCATATAGGGAGCACACCAAAAATGACATGTAGGCAATACACATAAGCGGCAGCTAGAGGTGGGATCAAGGCATACACAGTGCTGCCTTGATCCCGCCTCTAGCGGCCGCTGATTGGCCAGGCCGTTTTGTGGCCGGAGCATCTAGTCTGCCTGAGAGTTCCCAGATGGGAGCAGGAGGGGGGAACCCAGTGTACTCTCTGCTGCCCCATCTGGCGGAGTCAGGTTAACGTAGGCCTATCCTACAAATTAAACACTTAAGCCCCATTGTCAAACAGTTATATTTTCACCTATAACGTCATGCCCAAAATAGGGATTAAAATACTCAGCCTATGTTTACTGAATCAAATATGCACTTCAAATACTCAGCCTATTCACAATGTAAGTATCTCTAAAAATACTTAAAAGACACCATAATTGATTGAAGCAGAGTCATGTCAACACCAGTATCCCATGTGACTTGTCTTTATAATTAGGCTTTATATATTGTGTGTGTGTATCATTATAGATTTTTTTAACAAATTTTATAAATCATTCTATACGTATCTATATGTATTATAATGTACAGTATGGCTCTCGAGAATAATGGTCTCATTTAATTTAATTTCATCTCCCTGCAGGACGTTGAGGAATTTGTAGAGGGCTCGGGAGAGGATGGTTTTATTGTCTTTACTCTGGGCTCCATGGTATCCCTAATGCCTGCGGAGAAGGCAAAAGTGTTCTTTGATGCCTTCAGACAAATTCCTCAAAGGGTAAGAGCAGATAGGATCCCACTAAGGCTGGTATTTTGTATTGTGTTACTTTTATATGCTGTCGGGCAGAAACCACCTATCTCCATATTAATTAAGCTTTTCTGTTTTATCGTAAATTAAAGCTCCAAACGCGGTGCGAAGTAACACATTTTGAGATTGTAGATCTGCTACTTTTGATGCTTTTGAATTTGAATTCTGAAAAGTAACAGTTTTGGACATATTCCACCCGACAGACGATATCCAGCTCTTGTCTAGATCCAGTTGAGATGGGTTGCTGTTCACACTAGGGCTAGCAGTGGGCAATTAATTCATTTTGGGACCGTTATAGCCTTTTGATGCCTCCCGGTCCAAACGATCTCTGCACCGAGACCGCCTTTGGACGCCTATTTTAATATCAATTGATTGCGGTTCACAACTGTGTCCTGTACACGCTCATAACACCCTGGTTGTGGTGTGATGAAAAAAAGGAAATGAAAATTCCGCTGGCTTAATGCGGTCTATGGGGATGCAGTTTTTAGAATCGTAATATCTCGGATTCTTCTTTTTGGCTCAAAATAAGCTTGATTTGTGGCTCATTTCTCTAAGCGATATGATCCTCGGGTACAAAATGTTTTGGGTGAATTAAATGTCATTTGCGAGACCCGTTGCATTAGCGTTAATTTACTTCCCATTGACAAAATCAATTAGTCTAATTGTATTATTATACTTTGTTTTACAATGGTGGTGTGCAAAAATAGCAAACAAAGCTGATGTACAGTACAAATACGATCTCAACAGACAATATACTAGGCTACTGTATATGGACGTGTGCGCGCGCCTATGTAAAGCGCTTTGGATATGGATAAATGCACCATTATATTCAAGTATGGATTAAGTGTCTTGCCAACACTAAAACAAGAAATTGTTTGGATTTTTTTAGAAACACAAATTGTTTATTTTACAAAGCTGATCATTTTCATAAATCTTTATTCAATCTTTCCTGCCTAAGCTGTGAGATTTGTCCAGTCCGCATATCTTGTAGACTTAAGCACTAATCCTTCCTAACTGAGACATAGAACTTTGATCCTTAACTTGGTTGGCCATGAAAAGAAAGAAAGAAAAAAGATACAAGGCCAAACACTACATGCTCTCAGGTTCTCAAATTGTGGTCCAAATGTATACAAGTTTGGGGGCCCACATGAAAAGGTGCTGTTGTTGTTTCAGGTTTTATGGAGATACACTGGTGTTGTACCTGAAGATGCACCTAAAAACGTCAAACTAATGAAGTGGCTACCTCAAAATGACCTTCTAGGTATGTGCAAGTGCATGTGTAGAAACTTCTATGACTATTTGAGCTTTAACCACTTAAGCCCAATATACTTGTGAAAATACTTAAATAGTCAATCTTTATCTTTAGATGCACTATTGTTGCTATTTTTGACAAATTTTGAAACTTTTGAAAATGTTTGGCTAGGCTATGATTCCCCCGAATTTGGACCACCGGTTGAAAGTGGTTAATGGGAACAGCCTATGTATTTAATATACTGTATAATGAATTGAGATTTGGATGGTGGAGTTCAAGAAGAATGGGAGACCAGGCACACAGCGTTTCCAAAGTGCGAAACAAAATTAATTAATTGAATTATAAGCCTAATGTAAACTCTTTAACAAAGACCACTGGGCGTGAGAGCCATCTAAACCGCTGGGTGTGGACGTGGTTGTGTCAGCGGCAGTGGTGTCATGTTCGTAGAACGTGACGTGCAGGTACGGAACGGTGTCACAGTCACACATTCATACACTGATGGCGGCGGAAACCATGCAAGGTACCAACCAGCACATCAGGAGCAATTAGGGGTTCAGTGTCTTGCTCAAGGACACTAACTAACTAACTAACTCTGGGGGAGCCCGGGTTCGAACTGGCGACCTTGCGGTTACCATCCGGAAACTCTACCCCTGAGCCACCGTCATGCTCACAATACACAGCTTGTAGATCTACTATTTCTTTTGTCAAATGTTCACCCCAGAATAGGGACTCTGCAGGTGGTTAATGAAAGCAGTTAAACGTCACGTTATAACCGTTGCCACTATAACCGTTGCCACTTCATGATGGGATGATGTCTGCCGCACTAACAAACGACACTTTGTGGATACAATAATCTGAAACATAGGTTCACCTATAAGGTTGTCCTCATGAGGCACCTATTTTCTTATCAAAAGATCATCTCGAAGAAAGTAACATAATACTAATAATAATTGTCTTTATTGTCCCCTCAGGGATATTCATCTTCACAGTCTGTTCAAACAGATAAACACATAACCATAGAGCACACAGACAATACATGAAGTCTCCAAGATACACACAAACCATCCTATCAACGAGGCAGTTTGTTTAATGCCGCAATGGCTGACGGAACAAAACTCCTACTAAAATTAACTTTCCCAATTTACATTATATCTGTATCATCCAGATGGGCATGAGTCTAAAGTGACGATGTAAGGGATGGTCACATGTGATGGCCGTTTTGTTAATATCACATCAGAAAGTGTGGGTGTGGGAAGTCCAAAAAACGTAGAGGCAATAGGGGTAAATGGGTAATTAATAGTGAAATGTTCGTTGTTGTTAGACATGGACATGTTAGACATGGACAATAATATTATGACATTGAGGGTGTGTGCTTTGTCTATCCATGGTCTACTCCTCAGGTCATCCCAAGGCCAAAGCCTTCATAACTCACGGAGGGAGTCATGGCATCTACGAGGGCATCTGCAACGCCGTTCCCATGGTGATGATGCCACTGTTCGGGGATCAGTCGGACAACGTGCACCGCATGGTGTCCCGTGGCGTGGCCGAGAGGATCAGCCCGGTCGACGTGACCTCTGAAGAACTGGTGGCCGTGATCAACAAGGTCATCGGTGACAAAGGGTACGAAAGCAGCACTACTCGGTGAAATCCAGATTTTATGGGGGCAGTTTCGAATTGCAGCCGTTCTTAGGTGCCATTTGAGAGCGGTTTTGAAGGAGTCAAGGGATTCACATTTCTTAATGGCTGTTGGTAGGGCGTTCCACATTTTGCTGGCATAGGAGCGACCTTTTTTGATTATGTTGGTAGCCAACATTAATGTGATGAAGAAACAACAAATGAATGAACCGTATGGTAAGTTGTGTTTTGGTACCCTCCACAAACGGTTGGCAAGTTGTCTCAGCTGCATGTGGTAACAAATGTTGCCACATGCGAGCTTGCAGATCTACTTTTGATACTTTTGTGTGACGCTGTAGTATGATCAAGGGCATTCATTTACGGGGAAAGTTAGAATATAGAGATAGGAGGTTTCTGCCCTGACAACAATATACATCTCTCTCTGACTGCCCAGTTACCAAGAGAGGATGGATACGCTGTCTTCGATCCATCTGGACCGGCCCGTGGAGCCAATGGACCTGGCTGTGTTCTGGACTGAGTTCGTCATGAGGCACAACGGCGCCGAGCACCTGAAGCCTGGGGCGCATCACCTCAACTGGATCCAGTACCACAGCCTGGACGTCATCGGCCTCCTCATCGTCATCGCCGTCACCGTTATGCTGGTGACGCTGAAATGCTGCTTGTTCTGCGGCCGCAAGTGTTACGCCAAGGTGACCGCAAAGAGGAAGAAGGAGTAGTAGCGCTTTGCAGAGCAGCGCTGTTGATTACGCCGTTTATAAACTACTAGACTAATGAGGTGAATGGTGAGGTCGAAGGAAATAATTACTGGACGCACTGAGATGTAAAAAAGAAAGCGACTGTGCTGTGAAAACGATTAGTGTGTGTGTGTGTGTGTGTGTGTGTGTGTGTGTGTGTGTGTGTGTGAGTGCGTGTGCGTGTGCGCACGCGCCTCCTTCGGCTCTGGGGAGTCTGTATCTCGAGAGGAGGCACGCTTCAGTGACGCACACGGAAGCTTGCCAAGCTTCCGCGTGCAAAATCTTTTACTTGCACTACGTCTAAGGCTTTTGGTTGAAAAATAAAGTTATTTTTTTACAATTGTTTTCATTGACCTGGTTTCTGATTTCTCACAATCTGGCAACACTGCACATACCGTACACATGACAGACCGGCTTGCTTAGTCATGGGTTCAAAAACACCATACATGTTACAGGTGCATCCTCTTCCCTCTCATTAAAACACCATACATGTTACAGGTGCATCCTCTTCCCTCTCATTAAAACACCATACATGTTACAGGTGCATCCTCTTCCCTCTCATTAAAACACCATACATGTTACAGGTGCATCCTCTTCCCTCTCATTCCTGTCATTTTCAATCTTCTGTCCATCAAGCAGAAATATCCTGAAATATGCCCGTGCTAAAAACCTACCTTGGTATTGAGGGTTTTCCAGTAAAAACCAAAATTCTGAGTTAATTTAACTCTGGTTATTATTTGTTATTTTAAGAATAAAGAGTATTTGATGTGGCGAATGGAATCATGTTCAATCTTCCAGAAAACCCTAAGCATCTCAAATATTTCATGAAAGCAAAGGTTAACCCTCTGGCGTCTTAGCATTTTGTTTGAAAATACAAAATGACTATTTGTCAGGGCTGGTAAGGACGCATAAATCTGCAATTTTTCTGGTTGGCTGTATGGCTACAAAAACATAATTCTAAATATTGTGAGCGCTAGCGTGTGGAGGCTCCGGCTTTCATAGGGTTTCACAAATGGCAGATTTTATTTTGCTTTAATCTATGCATGCGCGTGAAGAACAGGCTGACCACAGACTACGAAGTCGTTTCTATACAGATGCACTTCAGTGTAAAGGCGTGATAATTCCCCCTCACCTCATCTCTGCATGAGTCATGTGAACAACAACAAACATGGACCCTCGGTTTCCTGTGGAGGTTTGGAGGGTATATAACTCTATGGGTAGAACTCCTGTTGGCAGGTCACCAAAACCAGATCAAACTGTTCATACAATGATGCTCCTCTACATCATAGCTGTGCTTCAGCTGCTGTCCTTCACTGGTAAGATTACAATTTGTATTGGCTTTCTAGTTCTTTTTCAAAGTTTCATTCAAATGTAATTAATGTAATTCAAATGTAAAAATGCAATTCTCTCATTCAGTTGAATCATTGAATATAATGGAAAATATTGTTCAACCCTGATATTGACCCTCTATGACTGAGGCTATGAAATAATTTAGCGTGATTCAATTAATTGTATGTAATTAAAGATACCGGTAAGATCTTTTTTTATTATATTCTATACAAATTATTATTGTATTAGTTATTGTATTGTTGATTCATTTGGGGGCCAATCAAAATGCCTTCACGGGCAGGAAGGGCATAGACTACTGTATTTACTGTACAGCCTTATTATCTACACATGTACCGCAACCTTTCTAGACATGAACCTGTGACAGATGCCACCTAGTTACCGTACAGCCACATGATCACTCAGGCTTTTGCAACTTGTATTTTACTCTGGAATCTCTTAAGATTTGTATTATTGGCAGTGGCAGCACTGGCAGTGGCATTTCTGTGGTAACTGAATCACAACTGTTACACAACCTTATCCTGTTATTGCAATCTTAGGGGCATGCCATGCATGATATCTGCTACAACAACCACAACCTTCCATTTCCGGTTCTGCCTGTAGATCTGTGTTGCATGTATACCCCCCCCCCCGCCCTGTTCCGGACCCAGTTTCCTGCTCTCTATTATCTAACCTTAATTGTTGTAGGGCAGATTAACCTATTGTCTCCATATTATAACTTTTGATGTTTTCCCCCCTAGCACAATAGTAGCACAATAGCATCAAAAGTAGCAGATCTATGAGCTTGAAACCTGAGCCCGATAAAACATCAAATTTGAATTTAGTTTCAGTGAGTCAAGACTCAAAAGGTTGTTCAGACATGCTCATGTATGCATTTGATTAACGGTTAACCACTTGAACCTTAGCGTCCCTATATATGTGACTAACATTCGGATTAGCACATTTACAAGTCACATTTACAGTCCCAACGTGCCACGGTACATTGTGAACTTGTACATCGGCTGGCCTATTTTGCTATAGTACTGTAAGTTGGTCAATATAGTAGTCGAACCCTTTCAGACCCTGATAAGATACAGTTACATATCATATTCTTATAGGACATATATTGCTTATTTTGTGTGTATAATGTTCATGATTTGACAAGATTTACAAAATATTTTTTTTCAAATGTTTTTTTACAGTGTGTTGTATTGTTCGGTCTGTCGGGTTGAAACCACAAATCTACAAAACTGTTACTTTTCATGATTCAAATTCAAAAACAGAAAAAGTAGCAGATCTACAAATAAAAAAATATAATATTCAGTCCTAGGTTATGTGTTTTACATTCTTATTCTGTGTTTTTCATGTAAGGGGCTTCGGAGAGCGGCATAGTGGGAGGAAAGGAATCCAAGCCTCATTCCAGGCGCTACATGGCAGAACTTCAATGCCGTGGAGGTCATGTTTGTGGAGGCATTCTCATTCGAAAAGACTTTGTTCTAACCTCTGCACATTGCAAAAAGAATTGCAAAATGTGAGTTTATTTTTTCTTATTTAGAACCAGTGTTAATTTACTTTGACTATGATTAAGACAAAAAGACTAAGCTTTTGCTATTTAGTTTGGCTAAGACGACCCGTAGTGGGGCAGGGCTGCACTGGGGACGGAATTGGCAAGTGCTCTATTTTTCCATGTGTCCTTGGGAGTTACGCAGCCCTTCGCCTCAGCTTCCGTTCCACTCTGCCCGTGGTGCGGTTCCGTTCCGTCCCCAGTGTAGCCTGGACGGAAGACTAATCAATTTCTAGACTAAAAGACTAAGATTTTGATATTTCGTCAACTAAGATTAAACAATTTCAGATGACTAAAATAGGACAAAAAAACTAAATGGTGTGTTATTCAAAAGACTAAGAGTAAAACCTAAATATTATTCATTTATACAATTAATAATGTAATACAGTATATCAAGGCTATTTAACCTTAATTTTGGTTATATTTCAGTGATGACATGATGGTAGTACTTGGAGCACACAACATAACCAAAGATGAGAAGAGTCAACAAAATATCTCAGTGGCTGGGTACCTTCCACATCCTAAATATTATGATGGCCAATTCAAAAATGACATTATGCTACTGAAGGTAATCCTTTCTCTGTCTCTCACTGTGTAAAATCCACATATTAATGTTGGTATACAGTAGTCATTAAGACTAACAAGGAAAAGGTTTCAAATGTTCTAACTGAATACCTTTATTATAATGGCAGATGTAGCTATACATCCCCCATCCACACACACTGGCATTTCTGGTACATGTTCCCCTTGTGGTTAGTCAATGGCACCTCTAATCTTGCTCAGCCTGCCACACACATTTGTACTTGCATTACTGAAGTAAGATTATCTTGGTATTTAGTATAAGCTACTTGAAGCCTCAGTTTGACCACAATCGTGCAGTATAGAGTAAGGTACAATACTTAACATTGATTATACAGTAAGCTACTTGAAGCCTCAGTGTGATTTTGCTGTTTGACCACAAGAGTGCAGTATAGATTATTGTACAATATGTTCTGAACATTTATTATTTATAAGCTACTTGAAGCCTCAGTCTGATTTTTGCAGTTGACCACAAGAATGCAGTATAGAGTAAGGTACAATATGTTCTGAATAGAGAATGCGAGATGTTTGCTTGTGCCTACTGTACATACTGCGGCACCTATAGGAACATCTGATCTAATTTCTGCTAAATCACATGTGACATAAATTCTGTGACTTCACTTCACACATAGAAAGAGCTGATCTGAGAGCTGCTCTGTCCTCTTTTGCAGTTAAAGTCAAATGCCAAACTGAACAATAAGGTGCAGACCATTGGACTACCCAAGTGGAATGAGAAAATCCACGCCAACACCAAGTGCTTGGTGGCTGGCTGGGGCCGAACTGACCCCAGTGGTAACTCCCCTCCCTCTGACGTACTGAGAGAAACCACCGTCAAGATGCAGGCCGGTGCTGAATGTAAGAAAAAGTGGCAAGACTACTTCTCCAATGACCAGATGATATGTACCCACACTGATGGAAAGAAGGCAGGAATCTGCCAGGTAATGGAACGGAAATGTTAAATGTTAAGTATTTGAATCAGACAAATATATTGTGTTAAGAAATGCTGCCATCATCATCATTGAAGGACTTCACTTCACTCCTCTCCTGTGGCTCAGGAGTAAAGTGACCGGATGGAAATGCAAGGTTCCCAGTTCGAACCTGGGCTCCCCCAGGGTTAGTCAAAGTGTCCTTGAGCAAGACTGAACCCTACAGTAATTGCTCCCGATGTGCAGGTTGGTGCCTTGCATGGTTTCCTCCGGCATCGGCGTATGACTGCGTGTGTGAATGGGTGAATGTAATTCACAATATATGTAAAGCCGCTATATAAATTCACCATTTACCATTGAACATTTATGCCTAACCCTAACCTCACAGAAATTATGCCTAAACCTAACCTCAAATACCAGCTTGGTGGCTTGTGGTTAGTGTTTGCCCTGAGACTGGAAGGTCGGGTTGATTCCTGGTCGGGTCATACCACAGACAAAATGGGACCCAGTGCCACCCTACTTGGCACTCAAAATCAAGGGTTGGATTGGGGGTAAATCCCTGCGACATACTATAGCGCCATGTAGTTGTACATCATATCGACAAAGGGGTGTACTTTACTTGTACATCAAGCTGCCTCACGCCTATGGGCCTCATGGCTCGGCAAGGCTTACTGAACCTCAAATACACGCCCACCGGGGCGAAATACCTGGGAAAGAGAGAGTTCGATACAATATTGATGTCTCTTTATTTTTTCCTTGTAGGGAGACTCAGGTGGTCCACTCATCTGTGCCGGCAAGCTACATGGTATATCTGCCTTTACATTGAATGGTGGATGTGATGACCCATTCTACCCACATGTGTTCATTAAAGTCCCTTTCTTTAGCCAGTGGATCAAAACGGAGATGAACGGGTGAGGATGTGTTGCATATTGTTGGTGTCGGGGCAGAAACCTGTTATCTCGATAATTTATTTTAACTTTTTTGTAAATGTAACGCCCTACTTGATCATACTGGGTCCAGCGTTACACAAAAGCATCAAATGTAGCAGATCCGCAAGCTCGAAATGCAGGGCAAAGCGGCGTGTTTGGAGCTTGTAGATCTGCTTCTTTTGCCGTGTTTGAATTTTAATCCTGAAAACAGTTTTGGAGATAATGTGGTTTCCACCCGACAGAGACGATATAAGGCCATGGAAGAGGTCGACAGAATGTTACCACAGAGCAATACAACACACTGTAAACAGCAACAACAACAAAAACGATTAGGATTTCTTTTTTGTAAATCTTGTCAAATCATGTGAATATTATATACACACAAAATAAGCAATCCATGTCCTATAGCAGCAAAACTAAGGAACAAAGGTGGTGTATTGTATAGACAGAGTTGTACTCGAAGGAACTCATCACATGTATAAGTACTAGAATTTCGCCGCCCTTCGGGCGGCTCATCCTAGTTCCGTTGCAGCGCAATGGGAAGAAGGAAATTGCGAGATTTGACAGACTCCACTTCATGTTTCAGCTGTGTTTTTAAACCCAGTATTGTGCCCTTCACATGTATTAACAGATGGGTATTATTATTATTTGTTGTATTTTATTTTCACATCAAAGCAAATTAAATTAATTTAAAATAAGCACACATGAAACTGCTTTTTACTGTTTTGGTTTACTTACAATAAGTTAGTGTTTTTGGAAACCAAAAGATGTTGAGAATGGAGCAGAACATACTGTAGTATGTTTTTGTGGGGACCTTGACTGCATTATAGTAGGCCTACAATATTTTGGATTGCAGTGAGCCCACATTGTTTATTCGGGAACAATATTTGTAGTTACAATGAGGGCTACATGAGCCGAAGGGAGAGAAACACGTCGCCTCTCTCCAGTCCGTGCGTATGTTGCTGCTGGTGGCTGAATAACAACGGGTCGCAGCGGTGACTGACATAAACGCACAGTTACAAATCAGAGGCACTTCAATAAGAAAACGCAACTAATAACGCTGGTGTGTGTTAATCTGCCCGATGCTGACGTTAGTATATAATGTTTAGATTGTTTTCCTCTTGTACATGCGTTTGTGGGCACAGTGGCAGGGGGTGAAAAGGCGATTTGTCCCATGGTGTGCACTGCAAAACATGCTGAAATGAAACCCCACACACACACACACACACACACACACACACACACAGTCACTCAGTCACAAATCCTCCACAGTGTGATTACGTGTCTGCAGTGACACTGATGCGAGGTTACAATGAGTCCGTGGTGTGGTGAGACTGGGAAAGGAATACATCGCGGAAGAGCTTGGCATCCGACTGCGCGCGTTGTGTCGATGAGATGGGCGCGTTGGGAAATACCGCGGCGAAGCACACTCGCCTATTAGTTTGCATTGCATTTGCACAGTGCGCTCAGTGCGATATTTGCGAACGTGGCCGTTGTGTGTGTGTGGCTGGCTGCGTGGGGATCGCCATGTGAGGGGGCTAGGCAATAAGGGGCCTGTGTTGCATGTGGAGAATTGTGTAGGTGAGTGTGTGTGGTGTAGCCGAAGGGGGTGTTGAGAACATGAGGGGGATGTAGCACAGCAATCGGTGACCCCTACATTAAGCTGTGTTGCTCCCATCATGCAGTGCAAATGCGTGTTGTAGCAACCGTAGCCAATGGGAAAACAGGATGCAGTGTTGCCAGGTCCGCGAATTGTAAGCGAGTTGTAAGTAGCGTGTTGAATGGCATTTTTTCTGGGCTAGTTTTCATAGACCTGGCAACAAATTAGGCGGGGGTGTCGGTGCTTGTGGCGTGTTTGTGTTTATTATTGATATTGATGTTGTTTGTGAGTGTGGACGGGAGGCGGCTTTAGTGGCAGTGCAATGACAGTGTTTACGCGGGTGTTGTTGAATGGGGTCGTGCGGCGCGACATGAGGAGATAGCCGTGGATCGACGCGGAGGGTAAGGCTGTGTCGTGTTAGTGTGTTGTTGCAGTGTGTGTTGCAGCGTGTTGCAGTGTGTCAGTGACGTAGTAGCTGGTGCCTTTTGTTCCTGTGCGTGCGCTTGGGCACATGTTTTCAAATGTATAATAGATATTTCCCCACACTCTATCCATCTAGCCATGTTTCACTGTTAAAAGGACCATATTAAGAGGCATGTGTTGAACATTGATTATGTCTCACAGTACACTGGACATGATTAATAATGATTTGACTGGCAAGCATTCCATCCATTTTTCAGTAGGCCTATACACAGTATGAAATCAACTTGCAGTTACTTCATACTTGCTTCATATATGTTTTGGCAGTTGTCATTGTGTTTTTATGCATTTTAAAGCCTGTGTACAACTTACAAGGCCCGCCTATTTTATAAACATCTATTATAGCCTAAACATAATGTGTGTGCATGTAAAATCTGTTATGTAACCTGACATTGTTCAACACACAGACAGCCTCTGGCAGTCGAATAGCATTTGAAATAAAGCATGCTTCATTTTCTTTACTCTGGCCAGATTGTTTATATACCTGATTGAATGAATGGTTTATTTCGATCTTATGCCATTGAAACATTACAAAAATCATATATTCTCTTTTAACATGATCGAAAAGGTATAGGCTGAAGCTAGTAGCTTATTAATCATATCCTTATTACATAGTTATATTAACAAGGATAATTTTGAAAAAAGCAAAAAAAAGCAGACATACATACATACACATTCAAACGACAAAAAAACAATAAAACAAACAATTACAGAAACAAAAACCAATGAGTATTGTACATAGATCCTATTAACAATCCTGCATTTGATCCTATTAACAAATTACCAACCAATGACCAATCAATCAGTCAATGATTCAGTCATTCGATTTTGTATTTATCCAATATAGCATGTTTGAGCTTTTTCTTTTTTTAAATTGTATTACTTACTTAATAATATGGGGCAAGTCATTCCATAGCTTCACCCGCGAACAGAAATACACATACTTTTCAGTGTGGTGTTAACACTTGGTTGTTGGATGTTTAGTACCCCTCTCAGCTCGTACCTATTCCCTATCCCTAAACCTATTTTGGATGTTGTCTGGAAGTAATTTATATCTAGCTTTATATAATATTTGTGCAGTTTTAAAATCAATTAAGTAAAAAAAACGTAATGTATGCAAAAAGAGTTTATTGGTGTGTTCTTGATCTGCATTATGTTAATTGCTTGAAGGTTACTTCTGTAGTTATTAGCCCACACCTCCACACAATAGGTGAGATATGGTGTAATTAAGGTGCAATACAGTGTTCAGTGAGTCAAAGTTTAAAACCTTGCCCAAGACACCAATACTTCTCGCTAGTTTGGAACGGATGTAATTTATATGAGTTTTCCAGGAAAACGTATGATCTATTATCACTCCTAAGAATTTGTTATCAAAGACTCTTTCTAATATAATAGAGTATTCATCAATGTTTTTTAGTGTTTTTGCTATGTGTGTGCCTGTGTCCCTGTGTCCAAGCACGGAAGTAGCATATAATACAGTACAGTACAGCTCACTTCAGACGGTCTGATTTTTTAAATTTGTTTACCAAAGACCATATATTTAGTTATTTTTTTTAAAGATAAGTGATAATTTATTTAGATCAAACCCATTTTTTTCAGTTGTGACCACCTCCAATAGCTGTTGAATATTCTTACCTGAGCAAAAGATAGCAAAAATGTCATAATACTTGATGGCCCATACATATATCATTAATATATAGTATAAATAGTTCGGCCCCAGTATTGAGCCTTAATTGCGGCACCCCACATGTTATAGGTGAGCAGTTTGATCTGTACTCACCCATCTGAACATATTGTTGTCTATTTGTTATGTAACTTTTTAACCAATTGAATCCTACCCCTCTAATACCATATCTCTCCATTATTTTAATCAGTATATCGTGGTCTATCGTATCAAATGTCTTCTTTAAGTCAATGAACACCCCACTGCATAGTTATTGTTATCGACTGAACTAGTTAAAGGGGCATTCCACTCATTTTCAACATTTTACTATGTCATTAATATACCTTAGAGCTGTTGTGTGGAAATAATAAAAAAGTCCCCCCCATGCTGTGTTTCCTAGTATGAAAAGTATGAAAAAAATCATTAACATGGTGAAACACATCTTGATGACATCATCAAGATGTGTTTCACCATGTTAATGATTTTTTTCAGACCTCCAGTTCTAGGAAATACAACATGGGGGGCTTTTTTATTATTTCCACACAACAGCGCTAAGGTATATTAATGACATAGTAAAATGTTGAAAATGAGTGGAATGCCCCTTTAAATCCTCTGTTAAATCAATTAGTGCCATTGATGTTGATCAATTTGTACGGAACCCGACAATCCATCAGTATAAACTGATGTTTGTCTATAAAGTTGTTTAACCGTGCAATCTAGCTAGTGCAATCTAGCTAAAATGGGGGTGATGTGGTCACGTTTTGTGGTGCACGTAAGGAGGCGAGCAGCTGCATTTTGAACCTGCAAGTGCCTAAAAGATGCCGACATACAATACAATGCATTGCAGTAATCTAACCGTGACAAAATAAATGCATGGATGGCCATTTCCAATTGTTTGGGAGGGAGATATGGTTTGATTGAGTCTGAGTTGGAAGAAACTGCTTCTTACCACGGAGCTAATCTGTTTATCGAAGGTGAAGTTATTATCAAAGGTAACACCTAGGTTTTTGACGGCTGAACGAATATCAGGGTTGCTGATGTCAGCATCTGTTGTCTCCATATGGAGCTCTATAGGTGAAAGCCTTCGTTACACCTTTATTTATCCAGGTTTGGTACGCTGAGCATGAATGTTCTTTTTCAACAACGCCCTGCTTCACAATCACACAGTGACACACATTAGCTCTATGTATTCAATTCGTAAAGACATGCCATAATAAGACATACAATACATGCAAGAGATCATCAATACTAAAAGTATATTTACAGAGGGGGGGGGGGGGATTTTTGGCAAGCTATAGAAAAAGTTGCAAATTGCAGACAGGTGCTCTTTGAAGAAGAATTAATTTATCCCTATGTTTGTGCCGAATCTGGAGGGAAAGAGATCAGTGGAGCTCCTTAAGGTGTTGTGCTCGTGGGGGTTACTCGTTCTTTTGAAGTAGTCAGACACGCACATGTGCACTGGTCCCTTGAGTATTTTGAAGACCAGGCCCATTGTAAGTTGATGTCCTCTGTCCTCTAGCAGACTATCCCAGACTATTATTCAATACGGAGGTCTTCCGGTCTCTTCAAGTCAGGATAGCAATTTCGTAAAGTGATATTATGTGAAAATGTGAAGTGATATGAAACAAAAGAATAGCACAAGTCTATGGTAGGACTATAGTGTCCTAAATACAGGATGAAACAGGACAAAAGGCACTATGAACAAATGTCCCCACTTAAGCCAACAGGTCACCAGGTGACAACAGCTAAGAGTCCCTTAAATAGGTATATGTAAATACACAGGCCACATTGAGTGACTTGCCCAAACAGTATTGACATGAATATGAACTATGTTGAATTATATGGTTCCATATGATTCTACAATACCTTGCAGCACCTTTAAACATTATACAGTATATTATGTTCAAAATCAAAACCCAGGGTGAAAGCAAATTCTGAATTGGCGATTCAAGTGCTTATGGTTATGAATTCTTTTATTGTTTTAGTATGTATGATTATTATGATTATTATTGTGGGCTCGAGAAGCTAGTCCACTATTATCGTATTTATTCCCGGGGCCGTTTTTCAACTGTACTGTGATGTCACGTGAGGACATCACTTCACGATCGTCCTGTTTTTGTTTTTGTCAGTTTTTTGGCTGTGCTGTACATTCTACCTGATCTGTTTGTATAATATTAAGAAAAAGAAAAAAACTTTTCGTGCACCGTTTTCATTGGCTACTGGGCTGTGATGTCATGTGGGTCAATACAACATCGAGTAGAGAGCTACTCGAGCCCACACTGTTCCTTCAGGAACAGTAATTTCTAGTTATTACTTGCGCAAGCAGAGTGCGCAAGTACTAGTTTCGCCCAGGACTATGCGTATGCACCGTCCCAGCAAATGACGTAATGATTACTTGTGCCTGATACGGCAGTGGTGCCAGACTACATACATGTATACATAGGAGCATTACCTCTAATCCTCCCAACACTAAAACATATCGTCATTACGTCACCATCGAAAACCAATTACACTCTGGCATTGGGACCTTTAATCCACATCTTTATTACGTCATTGAGAGCTAGTCATCATTGAGAGCTAGCATATGACGCCAGTTATACCCTGACGTCATATGCTGGGACGGTGCATACGCATCAAAAGTAACCACAGTATACCACTAATCAACTTACAAATTACATATACATAGAGGCATTTCCTGTAATCCACCCGGCATTGATCGAGATATACGTCACCATCGAAGGCATTGGGTCCTTTAATCCACATCTTTATTACGATATACTTCATAATACTACTTTTTTACGTGCAAAAAGTAGGTACGTAGCAAATAGCTAAACCTACTAATTCAATATTTCAATCGTTCTTTCAAAGCGAAGCTGAGATTTGACAGTTTGTAGCGGTCGACAGTACTTGCGCGCTCTGCTTGCGCACTTGTGTGCAACAAGCAAGTAGGCACTCGACAGAGTGCAGTTCTAGTTCTAATTATTATTATTATTAGCCCTTTTTTGAGTGGTGTAAACCACTCCTACAACTGGCTTTTTGAGTGGTGTAAACCACTCCTACAACTGGCTTTTGTGTGCAGAAAAAAATGAGCATGGTTGCTATGTTCAAAATAATTTCTGACGTAATTAAATCACACCCGGGTGAACTGGATGACCGTAGCAACCATGGTCATTTTTTCTGCACAAAAAAAGCCAGTTGTGAAATCACATCCGGGTGTGATTTCATTACGTCAGATCAGAGCTGATCAGGCTATATAATACCTTACCTTATATAATACCTCACATCGGACGTCAGACATTACGTCAGACCACAGCTGATCATGCTATATAAAACCTTACACCACTCAGTTCACACAGGTGTGATTTTTATTGAAACAAATTACTTCAGCTTCAGATTTGTTGGTTATTCTTGTATCTTGACGTGCTTGAAAAAGTTGGGGGTCCAGTAAATTAGCCTGGCTTTGGCCAGTCGCATAAGCGTTCCAAGGCGTAGATTCACTCACACCTTGGGAGGGAATCCACGTTATCAATCTGGCCAAAGCATGAAGCCTGAGGCTACTGGTAGATGGGTCTAGCTCTGCATGCTGAGGGCTGTGCCTTACAAGAGTATCATGTCCCTATAACATTGTTTTCATCTTTTCATGTCCTAGCCATACACTTTGGTTTTCTCTCACTTGCTAATGAATATTCCAATAACCACTTAAAGGGATAGTTCAGATTTTTTTTTAACTTAAGCTGTATGAAATACTTCCATTAACATAGTGGTTGCAACTGTATTCATTGATTGCCCGAGTCCCGTGGTGGGAGTTCTGCCCTGGTTTTGGTGAAATAATAAGTAGTTCCGGTCATTTTGTGGGGGCACAGTGGGCACGCAGTACAAGTAAATGAATCCACAAAACTAACGTAATTTGTATTGTTGACCTATTTCTAAAATATTAGTGCAACTTTCGTTCATTTCTATCACACAGAACTATGTTTTTTGTGTCCATATCACTACGCCCAAAAATAGTTCCATGTGATAGAGGGGTCAAAGTTGAACGAAAGTTGCGCTAATATTTTAGAAATAGGTCAACAATACAAATTACGTTAGTTTTGTGAATTAATTTACTTTTACTGCGTGGCTCTAGTGCCCCCCACAAAATGACCGGAACTACTTAATATAGACTTAATAGACTCAGGCAATCAATTAATACAGTTGCAACCACTATATTAATGGCAAGTATTTCATACAGCTTAAGTTAAAAAAATCTGAACTATCCCTTTAAGCCCAATAGCCTATGACAATATATGTCATATAATAGTTCATTATATGACAAATAATGTCACATTGTGTTGAGCTTGGAGATCTGCTATTTTATTGTAATGACATGAGGACCAAAATAGTGTCTGCAGGTTTATAATGCTTGTTTAAATGATATCATTACATAAGTAAGTAGGTCACAGTAGTATCGCCACACCTACCATGCATCAGTTCCCAGTACTTACCGCACGACTTGCCGCACCCGTGCTCCTGATACGCTGAGTTGGTGGGACCCGGCATCGTATGTCCAAAGGCGAGGCTCTATCGACGCTTACATAAGATTACATAATTCCATAAGATTCAACAAGGGGGCGACGTCGCGCTGAAACAATAGGTCTGGGAATGCCCATATGGATTTTTTTTTTTTTAAATGTACGTTATCGGGCAGGGTAGGGCGTAAAATGTGGCCTCAGGCCAGTGCAGTTACAGTAGGGCCCAGGTAGGGCCGGGCCTACATTTTTGGGCCTGTTGAGAACTCTAATTTTCGCTGGCTGCCGGGTGTGGCTGCGCTAATAAGTTTGAGGCGGGCATGTCTAGAGTTTGAATGGACAGGTATCAGTCAAAAGGGAGACATCGCAGACGAAGGATGGGTGGGGAGGGTCAACATATGGAATGTCAGAACAGGTCAGCTCCATAGATCTAAGGGTTTGAGGTCAGATGTAGAGTTTCTGGCCGGCTCCATATATGCAGATATAGGTGATGATCTAGTCTTCTCCATTTTTGGCTATCCAGGGTTTGATGAGGTCAGTGTCGTGATCTTCATATATGGAGACGGCCATATATGGACTATGGAGTGTCACGAGGTGTGACGGACTGACAACCATAGCGTGTCAGGAGGCGTGACGGACAGACAGACAAACTGACAGGTTTTGTAGGTTTTCATAGTAATCTGCGACCTACCGTGGCAATAAAGCCACATTGGTCTTTGACAGAAGACCAGTGGTCTAAACTCTAAAGTAACTAAGTAATGTACAATCTTGAGGTATTTTTTGCTTTACTGGAGTATTTCCAATTTTCAATACATTTACTTCTACTCTACTACATCTCGGAGACAAATATTGTACGTTTTACTATTATTTGAAAACTTTAGTTACTTTGAAGATTTTTGAGCGGTGCCCTCTGCTCCATTACGTAGCTATGTGTATATGTAACCCTGCATGTGTGTGTCCGAGCACGGAACGCTGCAACACGGTAACTCTGTCATTTCTCACCTGTTTCGGACACGGGAAGGCTCGCCGGAACCCCCCCCCCCCCCCCCCCCCCCCTACTTGTAACAGAGTATTTATACATTGTGGTACTGGTATTGATACTTTTACTAAAAGTTCTTCCACCACTGGAGAAGACAACAACACATTGAAACAGCCCTGGAAGTGTATTCATTGCCAAAGCAAGTGTCAAAACATAAAATCAATGAAAGAAAAAAATTGAGAAACTAAGTACAGTTGGAGGGCGGTACAGCATCATGTTAAACAGAGCTATGTCACATTGCAACATTATATTCATGTTAGCAAAATCAAATCAAATCAAACTTTATTTCTAGAGCACATTTACAAAGACCAGAAGGTCAACCAATGTGCTGTACAAGATCATAAAACAAGCATACAATCAACACAAATAGCATAGTAAAACATCAAAGCAACACACAATTACACAGGTTAATTAGGTCAAACATCATTGAAAGCCAGGGAGAAGAGATGAGTTTTAAGTAAAGATTTAAAGGCCTCTAAGGAGCGGGCAGACTTGATATGTAGGGACAGACAGTTCCAGAGGTTGGGGTCGGCCACTGAAAAAGGTCGCCTCTGGACCTGTAATTGGAATTGGGCACAGTCAGGAGCAGCTGGTCAGCTGACCTCAGCAGCTTGTTTATATGTGCAGTATAGGTCTATGTCAGAGGTCCACTCGGTACAGATGCAGCAAACAACAGTCCTTAGGGTGGTTGTATTCCATTGGCTAACCTTCTTTCACAAACAGTTCACAAATCTTGCTGCTGTGTTCGCATTGTTGTATTTATCCCAGTCGGTTTGGAAGGTCTTTGTCGTTGGTCATGTTTTCAAACTCACTTTGGGTGTAGCCACTGTGCTGCATGCAGGGTCCTGCTCCCTGGAGACCTGGCTGCATTCCACTGCTAAGTTGTTTACATAATGTGTCATGGAACCACAATTGTACAAGCTTAGGTTGCTGACTGCGTGTTATTGCTGCATGAGGCCACACCGACAGTATGTCTCCTCCTGACATTCTCCTAATGAGTCTCTTTCTATAGTGTTATAGTTCTTTCATCGCGTGTGCCTGTGTTGAGAATCCGTCTAAATAGGTCAGTCTGCTATCTAATGTGCTAAGCAGGGAGTAAGTACATTTTATTTATAAAGTGCTGTACAATGATATGTACGGCTGTCTTCGCACAACACTTGAATGCTTTTGATGAGGGTGGGTGTAGGTGTGTGCGTGTTTGCGTGAGAAAGGAGAGAGTGAGGAGTTCAAAGACAAATCGAGGGAGCTATTGGGTAAGAGGGCACATGTATGTGGTAGCACGCTACAGTATGTGTGAGTGTTGTGCTGTTGACTGAGAGGGGAGGGACCAGAGATAAATGGGCCAGATTGTGCATGAAATGGCATGCGTGGCCACCATGACTTGCAGGATTTACAATGAGCTTCATATCATATTTCCACTCACGCAACACACAGCAAAAAAGGAGCAGTGGAAATGGGATTGTCATGGAAAATGTAGTGAATGGCTTTAAAAATGGCGTTAAAATGCATTTTCTTAGCAGTCAGTCAATGCTGACTTTTAGGTGCTATTTATAAGCCTTATCACACCTAAAAGTCTGCATTGGCATGATTGGCTGACTGCAAAAAGACAATGCTTGACTCAAAAGCAACTATAATGTGACGAATGCAAATCTTTGTTTTGAAATGATGATAATGTATTTTGCACACAACAAATCAAACCTGTGAGTAAGATTTCAGAAGAAATATCACACCCTTGTGAAGTGAGGGGCGATCTTATCATCATACATCATCTCATTCCGGCCAATCAGAATGTGCATCCTCACCTTCGTCTTCAATGTTTGTGTTATGCAATGTTTGTGTTCACCTCACCTTCGTCTTCAATGTTTGTGTTATGCAATGTTTGTGTTCACACGAACACTCAAAATTGTCCATTCATTGTCAATGGGATTTCATGTTTGTCTAGGACAAAGTTTGTGCACACACACTAAAAGCTGGATATAGAAAAAAAAATCACACCTGTGTGAACTGAGTGGTGTAAGGTTTTATATAGCATGATCAGCTGTGGTCTGACGTAATGTCTGACGTAATGAAATCACACCCGGATGTGATTTCACAACTGGCTTTTTTTGTGCAGAAAAAATGAGCATGGTTGCTACGGTCATCCAGTTCACCCGGGTGTGATTTAATTACGTCAGAAATTATTTTGAACATAGCAACCATGCTCATTTTTTTCTGCACACAAAAGCCAGTTGTAGGAGTGGTTTACACCACTCAAATACCACAAAGAACTAAATGGAAATGCACTTAATAATGATTAACCTAACCTTAACTTCAAAATTTGCTCCACAGGTATAGGGGAATCTATACAATTTTACCTCCCTGTGTCTAACGGCAGACTAGGCTTCCTGTGGGAGTAAAACACACGCTTACATATACTACAACTTCAGCTTTGCAAAGTCCAGCCCCCTCTTAACAACACCCTCCCAGTAGATCTTCCCTCTCACAACAACCACCAGAGCAGGCAGGCTCAGGCTCATTCAGTACACGGAGTGCAGAGTCAGTCTGCAGAGACAACAGAAGGAATGGGCAGGACAGGGTGGTTTCCTCCTGCCTTGGGCCTGCTGGCCTGGCTGTGCTGCTGCTTCGCTCCGGGGCCCATTCAGGGGGGCAAGGTGCTGGTTATTCCTGTGGACGGGAGCCATTGGCTCAGCATGAAACTGCTGGTCAAGGAGCTGGCCGAAAGGGACCACGAGGTGCTGGTCCTGGTGCCTGAGACCAGCTTGCTTAGTGGGGGTTCGGCCGACTACAGGACCGAGACCTTCCCGGTGTCGTTCACCAAGGCCGACCTGGACAACTCCCTCAAGAACCTGAACCCGTTCCTGAAGTCAAAGGGGTTATTTGACGTGATTGCCGACTTGCAGCTTTTTGTGAACTTCACCAGCCTTCACGTGACAGGCTGCGAGAGCTTGCTGTACAACCAGCCGCTCATGGACGAACTGCGGGGAGCAAACTACGACCTAGTGCTCACCGATCCGTTTCTCCCCTGTGGCTCCATCCTGGCAGAGACATTCAAAATCCCGGCAGTCTATTTCCTGGGCGGACTCCCCTGTGGCCTGGACGGAATGGCCGCCCAGTGCCCCTCTCCGCCTTCCTACATCCCCTCATTTCACTCGGAAAAATCAGACAAGATGAACTTTCTGCAAAGAGTCAATAACATGTTCATATACATGCTGCAGTCCATCTTGTGCCGCATCATGTACGCCAGTTTCGATGAGCTGACTGGCAGGTATTTGGGCAATGGCATGACCTACAAGGACATATTAGGTCATGGCGCGATCTGGCTGCTCAGGTACGACTTCACCTTCGAATGGCCCAAACCTATCATGCCAAACATGGTCCAGATCGGTGGCATCAACTGTAAAGGAACGTCTCCACTGCCTGCTGTGAGTGTTTAAAGAGCCTGTGCTTAGAACCTGATGTCAATAATTTTTGTGTATGGCATTATAGATAGAAAATTATTAAAAATCTATAAGCGTACAACGCGGCACATTTTGACTCGTTGTGTGCTTGTAGATCGACTATCTTTGCCATGCAACACTGTCTTGGCAGTGTCTTGTGCTCCATACTACAAATCCAGGAATAAACAATCACCTAAAACTGTCAAATCTCTAGTGGCGAAAAATATTCACCAGCTACAGTAACAACAATTCCAACTATTTGGAATGATGCCAAGTTTTGGCTTGAAAACATGTTTTCACACTCACTGTGTTGCGCATGTGAGCGAGCGGCCACGCGCACACACAACTAAATATCTATCTGTACAACATGTACTGATACTACAATATGTACTACTCATATAGGGAGCACACCAAAAATGACATGTAGGCAATACACATAAGCGGCAGCTAGAGGCGGGATCAAGGCATACACAGTGCTGCCTTGATCCCGCCTCTAGCCGCCGCTGATTGCCCAGGCCGTTTTGTGGCCGGAGCATCTAGTCTGCCTGAGAGTTCCCAGATGGGAGCAGGAGGGGGGAACCCAGTGTACTCTCTGCTGCCCCATCTGGCGGAGTCAGGTTAACGTAGGCCTATCCTACAAATTAAACACTTAAGCCCCATTGTCAAACATTTTCAAAAAGGTTATATTTTCAAAACCTTTTTTTTTCACCTATAACGTCATGCCCAAAATAGGGATTAAAATACTCAGCCTATGTTTACTGAATCAAATATGCACTTCAAATACTCAGCCTATTCACAATGTAAGTATCTCTAAAAATACTTAAAAGACACCATAATTGATTGAAGCAGAGTCATGTCAACACCAGTATCCCATGTGACTTGTCTTTATAATTAGGCTTTATATATTGTGTGTGTGTGTGTATCATTATATATTTTTTTAACACATTTTATAAATCATTCTATACGTATCTATACTGTATGTATTATAATGTACAGTATGGCTCTCGAGAATAATGGTCTCATTTCATTTAATTTCATCTCCCTGCAGGACGTTGAGGAATTTGTAGAGGGCTCGGGAGAGGATGGTTTTATTGTCTTTACTCTGGGCTCCATGGTATCCCTAATGCCTGCGGAGAAGGCAAAAGTGTTCTTTGATGCCTTCAGACAAATTCCTCAAAGGGTAAGAGCAGATAGGATCCCACTAAGGCCGGTATTTTGTATTGTGTTACTTTCATATGCTGTCGGGCAGAAACCACCTATCTCCATATTAATTAAGCTTTTCTTTTTTATCGTAAATTAAAGCTCCAAACGCGGTGCGAAGTAACACATTTTGAGATTGTAGATCTGCTACTTTTGATGCTTTTGAATTTTAATTCTGAAAAGTAACAGTTTTGGACATATTCCACCCGACAGACGATATCCAGCTCTTGTCTAGATCCAGTTGAGATGGGTTGCTGTTCACACTAGGGCTAGCAGTGGGCAATTCATTCATTTTGGGGCCGTTATAGCCTTTTGATGCCTCCCGGTCCAAACGATCTCTGCACCGAGACCGCCTTTGGACGCCTATTTTAATATCAATTGATTGCGGTTCACAACTGTGTCCTGTACACGCTCATAACACCCTGGTTGTGGTGTGATGAAAAAAAGGAAATGAAAATTCCGCTGGCTTAATGCGGTCTATGGGGATGCAGTTTTTAGAATCGTAATATCTCGGATTCTTCTTTTTGGCTCAAAATAAGCTTGATTTGTGGCTCATTTCTCTAAGCGATATGATCCTCGGGTACAAAATGTTTTGGGTGAATTAAATGTCATTTGCGAGACCCGTTGCATAGCGTTAATTTACTTCCCATTGACAAAATCAATTAGTCTAATTGTATTATTATACTTTGTTTTACAATGGTGGTGTGCAAAAATAGCAAACAAAGTTGATGTACAGTACAAATACGATCTCAACAGACAATATACTAGGCTACTGTATATGGATATGGACAGTAAATGAAGTAACCTGTGCACATAGTTCCACAGGTGCTGATTAATGTTTCCAGGAACATTTAATCATTCTAGTATATTATCTACTATATATTCGTCTGTTAATTGCACCCAATGTGCAGGTTGGTGCCTTGCATGGGTTGTGTGTGTGTGTGTGTATGTGTGTGTGTGTGTGTGTGTGTGTGTGTGTGTGTGTGTGTGTGTGTGTGTGTGTGTGTGTGTGTGTGTGTGTGTGTGTGTGTGTGTGTGTGTGTGTGTGTGTGTGTGTGTGTGTGTGTGTGTGTGTGTGTGTGTGTGTGTGTGTGTGTGTGTGCCTGCCTATGTAAAGCGCTTTGGATATGGATAAATGCACCATTATATTCAAGTATGGATTAAGTGTCTTGCCAACACTAAAACAAAAAATTGTTTGGATTTTTTTAGAAACACAAATTGTTTATTTTACAAAGCTGATCATTTTCATAAATCTTTATTAAATCTTTCCTGCCTAAGCTGTGAAAGATTTGTCCAGTCCGCATATCTTGTAGACTTAAGCACTAATCCTTCCTAACTGAGACATAGAACTTTGTTCCTTAACTTGGTTGGCCATGAAAAGAAAGAAAGAAAAAAGTTACAAGGCCAAACACTACATGCTCTCAGGTTCTCAAATTGTGGTCCAAATGTATATAAGTTTGGGGGCCCACATGAAAAGGTGCTGTTGTTGTTTCAGGTTTTATGGAGATACACTGGTGTTGTACCTGAAGATGCACCTAAAAACGTCAAACTAATGAAGTGGCTACCTCAAAATGACCTTCTAGGTATGTGCAAGTGCATGTGTAGAAACTTCTATGACTATTTGAGCTTTAACCACTTAAGCCCAATATACTTGTGAAAATACTTAAATAGTCAATCTTTATCTTTAGATGCACTATTGTTGCTATTTTTGACAAATTTTGAAACTTTTGAAAATGTTTGGCTAGGCTATGATTCCCCCGAATTTGGACCTCCGGTTGAAAGTGGTTAATGGGAACAGCCTATGTATTTAATATACTGTATAATGAATTGAGATTTGGATGGAGGAGTTCAAGAAGAATGGGAGACCAGGCACACAGCGTTGCCAAAGTGCGAAACAAAATTAATTAATTGAATTATAAGCCTAATGTAAACTCTTTAACAAAGACCACTGGGCGTGAGAGCCATCTAAACCGCTGGGTGTGGACGTGGTTGTGTCAGCGGCAGTGGTATCATGTTCGTAGAACGTGACGTGCAGGTACGGAACGGTGTCACAGTCACACATTCATACACTGATGGCGGCGGAAACCATGCAAGGTACCAACCAGCACATCAGGAGCAATTAGGGGTTCAGTGTCTTGCTCAAGGACACTAACTAACTAACTAACTCTGGGGTAGCCCGGGTTCGAACTGGCAACCTTGCGGTTACCATCCGGAAACTCTACCCCTGAGCCACCGTCATGCTCACAATGCACAGCTTGTAGATCTACTATTTCTTTTGTCAAATGTTCACCCCAGAATAGGGACTCTGCAGGGTTCATGTGGTTAATGAAAGCAGTTAAACGTCACGTTATAACCGTTGCCAAAATACATGTTATGGCTACGGTAGCCACTTCATGATGGGATGATGTCTGCCGCACTAACAAACGACACTTTGTGGATACAATAATCTGAAACATAGGTTCACCTATAAGGTTGTCCTCATGAGGCACCTACGTTCTTATCAAAAGATCATCTCGAAGAAAGTAACATAATACTAATAATAATTGTCTTTATTGTCCCCTCAGGGATATTCATCTTCACAGTCTGTTCAAACAGATAAACACATAACCATAGAGCACACAGACAATACATGAAGTCTCCAAGATACACACAAACCATCCCATCAACGAGGCAGTTTGTTTAATGCCGCAATGGCTGACGGAACAAAACTCCTACTAAAATTAACTTTCCCAATTTACATTATATCTGTATCATCCAGATGGGCATGAGTCTAAAGTGACGATGTAAGGGATGGTCACATGTGATGGCCGTTTTGTTAATATCACATCAGAAAGTGTGGGTGTGGGAAGTCCAAAAAACTTAGAGGCAATAGGGGTAATTGATAGTGAAATGTTCGTTGTTGTTAGACATGGACATGTTAGACATGGACAATAATATTATGACATTGAGGGTGTGTGCTTTGTCTATCCATGGTCTACTCCTCAGGTCATCCCAAGGCCAAAGCCTTCATAACTCACGGAGGGAGTCATGGCATCTACGAGGGCATCTGCAACGCCGTTCCCATGGTGATGATGCCATTGTTCGGGGATCAGTTCGACAACGTGCAGCGCATGGTGTCCCGTGGCGTGGCCGAGAGGACCAGCCTGATCGACGTGACCTCTGAAGAACTGGTGGCCGTGATCAACAAGCTCATCGGTGACAAAGGGTACGAAAGCAGCACTACTCCAGCTTGATTTGTGACTCCAGATTTTATGGGGGCAGTTTTGAATTGCAGCCGTTCTTAGGTGCCCTTTGAGAGCGGGATTTGCATGTCTAAATGGCTGTTGGTATGGCGTTCCACATTTTGCTGGCATAGGAGCGGCATTTTTTGATTATGTTGGTAGCCAACATTAATGTGATGAAAAAACAACAAATGAATGAACCGTATGGTAAGTTGTGTTTTGGTACCCTCCACAAACGGTTGGCAAGTTGTCTCAGCTGCATGTGGTAACAAATTAATTTACGGGGAAAGTTAGAATATAGAGATAGGAGGTTTCTGCCCTGACAACAATATACATCTCTCTCTGACTGCCCACAGTTATCAAGAGAGGATGGATACGCTGTCTTCGATCCATCTGGACCGGCCCGTGGAGCCCATGGACCTGGCTGTGTTCTGGACTGAGTTCGTCATGAGGCACAACGGCGCCGAGCACCTGAAGCCTGGGGCGCATCACCTCAACTGGATCCAGTACCACAGCCTGGACGTCATCGGCCTCCTCATCGTCATCGCCGTCACCGTTATGCTGGTGACGCTGAAATGCTGCTTGTTCTGCGGCCGCAAGTGTTACGCCAAGGTGACCGCAAAGAGGAAGAAGGAGTAGTAGCGCTTTGCAGCACAGCGCTGTTGATTACACCGTTTATAAACTACTACACTAATGAGGTGAATGGTGAGGTCGAAGGAAATAATTACTGGACGCACTGAGATGTAAAAAAGAAAGCGACTGTGCTGTGAAAACGATTAGTGTGTGTGTGTGTGTGTGTGTGTGTGTGCGTGCGCGTGCGTGCGCGCACACGCCTCCTTCGGCTCTGGGGAGTCTTTTTGTTTTAACCAAAAACTATCACTTACACTACATCTAAGGCTTTTGGTTGAAAAATAAAGTTATTTTTTTACAATAGAGCTCCGAAGTCTGACGTCACTTTCAGTAGAGGGCGTCAATCTCCAGGTTCATGTATTTGTTTATTTGCATTGAGATCCCCAAACGGCGATTTTAGGTCGCTTCATATAAGAACTGTGTTTGAAAAATAAACCGACCACCTCGGCGTTTCTGTCAGGGGAGTGGCTGTGCGTCGTTAATGATGTCCATTCATATTTGATACAGCCAGTTTCTAGAGAAAATGGAATTAATGTGACCGCAAAAGCCTTGAAACTACATATGAATGCAATGTCGCTGAGCATATACGTCACGCCCAGCTGTCAACATATTGCGTTCCTGAGATTCCTCGTTGACGTAAGCTCAGCTGGTGTTGACTCGACTCGTACTAACCACGATACATTATATATCAATAAAATAAAAATAAAAATAAACGTAATTAACGTTCAGTTTCTGTTGTGCGACGGGCTGCGGGCAGAAGCAGCCTACCCGGAAATGTAGTCTCTGGGTTGTTTGGCTCGTTTCTAACGCTTATTTTGTTACTCTTTGGGTATATTTGTACATTTCCACCTTCAGTCGATGCTTCATATCCATATGAGTGAAAAGGCCGGGGTGATCGGTTTATTTTTCAAACACAGTTCTTATATGAGGCGATCTAAAATCCCCCTATGGAGAGTACAATGCTTATAAAAACATACATGAACCATGGCGCTCACTGCCCTCTACTGGTAGTAGAGGGCAGTGACGTCAGGACTTCGGTGCTCTATTGTTTTCATTGACCTGGTTTCTGATTTCTCACAAAATCTGGCAACACTGCACATACCGTAAACATGACAGACCTGCTTGCTTTGTCATGGGTTCAAAAACACCATACATGTTACAGGTGCATCCTCTTCCCTCTCATTCCTGTCATTTTCAATCTTCTGTCCATCAAGCAGAAATATCCTGAAATATGCCTGTGCTAAAAACCTACCTTGGTGTTGAGGGTTTTCCAGTAAAAACCAAAATTCTGAGTTAATTTAACTCTGGTTATTTTTTGTTATTTTAAGAATAAAGAGTATTTGATGTGGCGAATGGAATCATGTTCAATCTTCCAGAAAACCCTAAGCATCTCAAATATTTCATGAAAGCAAAGGTTAACCCTCTGGCGTCTTAGCATTTTGTTTGAAAATACAAAATGACTATTCTTTTTTTTGTCAGGGCTGGTAAGGCCGCATCAATCTGCAATTTTTCTGGTTGGCTGTATGGCTACAAAAACATAATTCTAAATATTGTGATAATTGTTTATGAAACAGCGCTAGCGTGTGGAGGCTCCGGCTTTCATACGGTTTCACAAATGGCAGATTTGATTTTTGCTTTAATCCATGCATGCGCGTGAAGAACAGGCTGACCACAGACTACGGAGTCGTTTCTATACAGATGCACTTCAGTGTAAAGGCGTGATAATTCCCCCTCACCTCATCTCTGCATGAGTCATGTGAACAACAAACATGGACCCTCGGTTTCCTGTGGAGGTTTGGAGGGTATATAACTCTATGGGTAGAACTCCTGTTGGCAGATCACCAAAACCAGATCAAACTGTTCACATACAATGATGCTCCTCTACATCATAGCTGTGCTTCAGCTGCTGTCCTTCACTGGTAAGATTACAATTTTTCTAGTTCTTTATCAAAGTTTCATTCAAATGTAATTAATGTAATTCAAATGTAAAAATGCAATTAACTCATTCAGTTGAATCATTGAATATAATGGAAAATATTGTTCAACCCTGATATTGACCCTCTATGACTGAGGCTATGAAATAATTTAGCGTGATTCAATTAATTGTATGTAATTAAAGATACCGGTAAGATCTTTTTTTATTATATTCTTATATTATATTATAAATTATAATTGTATTATTTATTGTATTGTTGATTCATTTGGGGGCCAATCAAAATGCCTTCACGGGCAGGAAGGGCATAGCCTACTGTATTTACTGTACAGCCTTATTATCTACACATGTACTGCAACCTTTCTAGATATGAACCTGTGACAGATGCCACCTAGTTACCGTACTGCTACAACAACCACAACTTTCCATTTCCGGTTCTGCCTGTAGATCTGTATTGCATGTATTTTGTGTGTATAATGTTCATGATTTGACAAGGTTTACAAAATATCTTTTTACATTGTGTTGTATTGTTCGCTCTGTCGTCTGTCGGGTTGAAACCACAAATCTACAAAACTGTTACTTTTCATGATTCAAATTCAAAAACAGAAAAAGTAGCAGATCTGTTTTTCATGTAAGGGGCTTCTGAGAGTGGCATAGTGGGAGGAAAGGAATCCAAGCCTCATTCCAGGCGCTACATGGCAGAACTTCAATGCCGTGGAGGTCATGTTTGTGGAGGCATTCTCATTCGAAAAGACTTTGTTCTAACCTCTGCACATTGCAAAAAAGATTGCAAAATGTGAGTTTATTTTTCTTATTTAGAACCAGTGTTAATTTTGTAGTATATTGAGTGTTGATAATAGGTGGATATATATATACCAGGCAGGATATACAAAAAAGAGGCAGTCCAGGCAGTGTCCTTTGTTATTAATTTAGAGTTTATTACAGGACATCAATAAGCATTCCAAATCATGACTAAACAGGAAAATGTTCTCTGAGAAGCAAAGTACGGAGGAAAATGAGGTGCTTATATACGGGGTGTCTATTCACATGCACTAAATGCATGTGACCATGTGTGTGTGTGTGTGTGTGTGTGTGTGTGTGTGTGTGTGTGTGTGTGTGTGTGACCATTACCAATACGTAACCAAGGCTGTAACTAAGGAAGGTCTCAAGATAATAGAATATATTATGATGGTAGTCACCTCCATTGATAAACTTTCCAACATAGCATGGGAACCCTATGACCTATTTGACCCCAGGCCGGCAGAACTGTGGGTGCACATCAGTATTAGAAGTCCAGCCTATATGTTTTCTTCAATAGCATGTACCATAAGCATTACCTTGGGTGCAGCCATACTTAACCTTATACTTATACTTGTACTTAACATTATGCTGTGGGTGCAATACATCTGTGTGCAGTAAGAATGTATATTTGTGCCATGGCATGTTGCCTATACATCACATCAGAGCAGGCCTATTTGTCTCAACAAAGGGAAGGAGAAAAGGGGTAACACATAGCCTCTCAGGCTGTCTAGAGTTTCTACGGGATATAGACTACATAATTTTAAGTGTATTATGTGTATCTGGGTTATCAATATACTACAATTTACTTTGACTATGCTTTTGCGGGCTACACTGGGGACGGAATTGGCAAGTGCTCTATTTTTCCGTGTGTCCTTGGGAGTTACGCAGCCCTTCGCCTCAGCTTCCGTTCCACTCTGCCCGTGGTGCGGTTCCGTTCCGTCCCCAGTGTAGCCTGGACGGAAGACTAATCAATGATTTTGATATTCGTCAACTAAGATTAAACAATTTCAGATGACTAAAATAGGAATGTGTTATTCAAAAGACTAAGAGTAAAACCTAAATATTATTCATTTATACAATTAATAATGTAATACAGTATATCAAGGCAATCTAACCTTAATTTTGGTTATATTTCAGTGATGACATTTTGGTAGTACTTGGAGCACACAACATAACCAAAGATGAGAAGAGTCAACAAAATATCTCAGTGGCTGGGTACCTTCCACATCCTAAATATTATGATGGCAAATTCAAAAATGACATTATGCTACTGAAGGTAATCCTTTCTCTGTCTCTCACTGTGTAAAATCCACATATTAATGTTAGTATACAGTAGTCATTAAGACTAACGAGGAAAAGGTTTCAAATGTTTTAACTGAATACCTTTATTATAATGGCAGATGTAGCTATACATCCAATCCCCCACACACTGGCATATCTGGTACATGTTCCCCTTGTGGTTAGTCAATGGCACCTCTAATCTTGCTCAGCCTGCCACACACATTTTTACTTGCATTACTGAAGTAAGATTATCTTGATATTTATTATAAGCTACTTGAAGCCTCAGTTTGACCACAATAGTGCAGTATAGAGTAAGTGTAATATAGCTGGGTAACAGCTGTCAGGACGTAATATTTCAAATATCAATATTCATAATTTATGAATTATGATTTATTAAAATATTACAATATAATAATTATATTGCTCACGTCACTGTAATGTAACATGAGTTCTTGGACAGACTTGCATTAAATATTCCAATGGTACTTGTACTGTAAATATTGAGATATAATACACAACGACTTCTTAATGAAAATCATATAAATTTATTATAACAAAATAAGTCAAATGTGTACAAACAATCCCAAAATTGACACAGGTTTAAATGAAACCATTTGATCAAACTAAGGTCAGGTAAAGGTAAATAGTGATAGCTCATGAAACAAATACAGGAAAGAGAAACATGAAATAATAAAAGAGAGGTTTCAAAAATAGCAGATCTACCTTTAAAATAACAAATCTACCCTAGCCTGAACGCTACACTCATTTGCCATTTATCATGTGATATAATGCTCGCCTGTGTGTGGAGGGGACGTCAACAGTGGATGTTCAGGCCCAGAATGGTGTAGCTGCGTGTTGCTAGCCCCGGGAGGCAAGGGGCAGTGGATTAGTTGTCGTCAGAGGCAGCTCGTCGCGGGCATCGGTTTCCCTCGTCGGGATCAGCTTGGTGGCGCTTGGCTTAAGCTGACCCTCTTGAAGATTCGAGCGGCAGAGGAGACTTGGGATGTCTTATCCTCGCTGTGGCGTTGAGAGGCGCGTAGAGAGAGAAGCTGTCGTCTGGTCAGTTTTGGGTTGCCTCACGGTCTCTGGGAACCGGCCGCTGTGGCGCTGAGGTCTTACCCAGAAAATGGAACTTCTGCGGTGGGGACAGGAGTCAACCCAGGGCCTGGTCAGTGAAGGAGGACAGCTGTGTGTGTGGGGGGGGACGTGGCGTCAAACCCTCCCTTGCTGGTCCTCCGTCGTCCCAGTAGAGGTTCCGAAAATTAAGAGAGAGATGGCTGCCTGGCCAGTCATCATATATATGAAGAGGCGGGGACTGCAGCTCCTTGTCCTGCAAGGAGGTGCAGTCCGGACGTGTGTGAGCTGAAGGGGGCTGTCCCCTTAAACCATGAACCATAAAGCACATGAAATACTAACTCGTCACTAGTGGTTCTGGGGAGCTCCTATTAATACATCTGACTGAATATTTGGACTAAGCATGAATTTCCACATGTGGAGATATCAAACAGTACAGCTGTATGTCAATTAGAAATCAGGCAAGCCAGAATATAATTATATATAATATATAATACACTCATCACATTAATTCAACACAATATATATATATATGGTTGAACCCCAATAGATAGTATACAAATATATATATTCGTGGTTCAAAGGCATAATACGTAAACAGTTTTATTCAAATTGTATTGTCTCATTGTGTAGGCTCAAAGATTCTGTCTTTCTGAGAGGAGCCCAGAGCATGTCGTAAATACCTCTGCTTAGCCATGCAGAGAAACGTCTGCTGGGGAGAAGTTAAACTCCACCCTCCCCCGTGGAACCTAGTTTTGTTCACAGCAATGTTAGTGGCAAAGAGGGGGTGGGGGGGGAAGGTGTACCGTGCCTGTAATGTGTTCATTTGGTTATGAACCAAAATCCATCTGTGTTCATATCTGTCCAGGTCACACGCTACATATCCCCCCTTGGTCCTCAGTATCATGACGAAACTATACGTTGAGTCCTTGATCTTTGAGGGCAAAAGTAAAAAGTGAGAGGATGAACACAGAGTACACAGAGCATATACATCGCATGATTAAATGGCAACTTCTTATCTGCTAAACTGTTCTGGTGACTGTATAACTCTGGACTTCTTGAAATAAAGTTCTCTTATAGGCCGTGGCTCTATAGTCAGAGGCTTCAAGTTAAACACAAAACAAGTCTACACAAAATTGAAGGAATAAGGCCAAAAACACAAAAGGAAAAACTCCTAAAAATGCACATAAATTACTGTATGTTTTGTTTACTATGTGGAAAGAAAGCATACTTGTTCTACTCACTGTGATGTGAATAGATTGATTAACTCTAGTACAAACTGATTTGTTGAACAACAATTCAAAACAAACAAAACACAGATAACATACAGGTAATCTCAAATAGAGCTGAGACTGTTTAGAAAAACTCCTATTATAATGTAGGCTATAATTGGAGGAGTGATGTGTTAGCATTTTTCATGCCTTTTCATCAGAGCACTTCTTTCTAAGATCTGTTTTTGTTTACCATAGTTTAATTTAAGCAGTGAGTTCACTCTAACTGACGTGAAGTAGTCACGTGTAGTTTAGCTACCGGTTAGATTGGGTTTGATTGGGTCTAGCTACGTCAAAGGTTTGCTGTAGGCTTTAGACCTATAATAGTAGGCATCTCTCCTAGTCACCGAAATGATGAAGTGTGTGTGGAGACATCATTTCTATATAGTTGTAATTGACAAAAATGATGGCCTTAGATTCACAAATTGGACATGCACATGTGGGTTACTGTCCCTAGCAAATTGGTATAGTGTTTTAAGCATTACATTACAGATGATTTATAAACAAAAAAAAGTATCTTAAAATCAATTTGAAACTTAACAGGGAGCCAGTGCCAGTGCAATCTAGCTAAAATGGGGGTGATGTGGTCACGTTTTCTGGTGCACGTAAGGAGGCGAGCAGCTGCATTTTGAACCAGCTGCAAGTGCCTAAGAGAAGACGACATACAATACAATGCATTGCAGTAATCTAACCGTGACTAAATAAATGCATGGATGGCCATTTCCAATTGTTTGGGAGGGAGATATGGTTTGATTTTAGATAGGAGTCTGAGTTGGAAGAAACTGCTTCTTACCACGGAGCTAATCTGTTTATCGAAGGTGAAGTTATTATCAAAGGTAACACCTAGGTTTTTGACGGCTGAACGAATATTAGGGTTGCTGATATCAGCATCTGTTGTCTCCATATGGAGCTCTATAGGTGAAAGCCTTCGTTACACCTTTATTTATCCAGGTTTGGTACGCTGAGCATGAATGTTCTTTTTCAACAACGCCCTGCTTCACAATCACACAGTGACACACATTAGCTCTATGTATTCAATTCGTAAAGACATGCCATAATAAGACATACAATACAAGAGATCATCAATACTAAAAGTATATTTACAGAGAGGGGGGGGGGGGGTTTGGCAAGCTATAGAAAAAGTTGCAAATTGCAGACAGGTGCTCTTTGAAGAAGAATTAATTTATCCCTATGTTTGTGCCGAATCTGGAGGGAAAGAGATCAGTGGAGCTCCTTAAGGTGTTGTGCTCGTGGGGGTTAAGTAGTCAGACACGCACATGTGCACTGGTCCCTTGAGTATTTTGAAGACCAGGCCCATTGTAAGTTGCTGTCCTCTGTCCTCTAGCAGACTATCCCAGACTATTATTCAATACGGAGGTCTCCCGGGTGTGGGAACTTAAAGTTAAACAAGTCCCCACTTAAGCCAACACCCCAGGTGACAACAGCTAAGAGTCCCTGAAATAGGTATATGTACAGTAAATACACAGGCCACATTGAGTGACTTGCCCAAACAGTATTAACATGAATATGAACTGTTGAATTATATGGTTCATATTGGTGAATGGTGGTTCACCATCGAAAACCAATTACACCCTGGCATTGGATCCTTTAATCCACATCTTTATTAGTCATCATTGAGAGCTAGTTCTTGCGAACGAAGTGAGCACTAACTATAGAAGATGGCCAGAACTGTCACAGAACTGTAACACCACCCGCCCGCCACCAGAGGGCAACTACAAACTGAAAGTGTGTGTGTGTGTGTGTGTGTGTGTGTGTGTGTGTGTGTGTGTGTGTGTGTGTGTGTGTGTGTGTGTGTGTGTGTGTGTGTGTGTGTGTGTGTGTGTGTGTGTGTGTGTGTGTGTGTGTGTGTGTGTGTGTGTGTGTGTGTGTGTGTGTGTGTGTGTGTGTGTGTGTGTGTGTGTGTGTGTGTGTGTGTGTGTGTGTGTGTGTGTGTCAGACTGCCACAACATCTTTGTTCGCTTCCCACGTTTACGCGTCTTACTTGTACCAGTTATACCCTGACGTCAGATTTGTTGGTTATTCTTGTATCTTGACGTGCTTGAAAAAGTTGGGGGTCCAGTAAATCAATCTGGCCAAAGCATGAAGCCTGAGGCTACTGGTAGATGGGTCTAGCTCTGCATGCTGAGGGCTGTGCCTTACAAGAGTATCATGTCCCTATAACATTGTTTTCATCTTTTCATGTCCTAGCCATACACTTTAGTTTTCTCTCACTTTTTTACTTTAGTTATTTTTGAGCGGTGCCCTCCGCTCCATTACGCAGCTATGTGTGTATGTAATTTATGTCTGACCCTGCATGTGTCTGTCCGAGCACGGAAAGCTGCAACACGGTAACTCTGTAATTTCTCGGCTGTTTCGGACACAGGAAGGCTCGCCGGAACCGGGACGCCCCCCTGGGCGCGTTCCTGGGGGTCTGGATGTTCCAGGGACCCCCGGGGACTCCCACACGGTAACTCTGTCATTTCTCAACGGTTTCGGACAAGGGGCGGCTCGCCGGAACCGGGCCGCCCCCCTGGGCGCGTTCCTGGGGGTCTGGATGTTGCGGGGACCCCCACACGGTACAGTTGCACCGCTCACTTCTTCACACAAGCGTGATTTTAATATTATTACAAAATATAGATTAACCACTTCAACCCTATATACAGTATATATAACTACACTTTGGCTATTTAATGTAAAGTGACGTATTGTGAGCTTGTAGGTTGGCCATTTCCAAAAGATCTTCATACATGCAAACTTGTGAAATGGAACTGCATAATGAGCACTTTTGCTTTTGGTACTTTGAGTATATTGTGATGCCAATACTTTTGTACTCTTCTTACTCCTGTACATTTTGAACACTGAACTTTTACTTGTAACAGAGTATTTATACATTGTGGTACTGTTATTGATACTTTTACTAAAAATTCTTCCACCACTGAAGAAGACAACACATTAAAACAGCCCTGGAAGTGTCTAAATCAGAGATCTATCTATCTATATATATGTTTTTTTTCCTATTCATTTTCAAAGCAAGTGTCAAAACATTTACTAAGACCAGAAGGTCAACCAATGTGCTGTACAAGATCATAAAACAAGCATACAATCAACACAAATAGCATAGTAAAACATCAAAGCAACACAAAATGACACAGGTTAATTAGGTCAAACATCATTGAAAGCCAGGGAGAAGAGATGCGTTTTAAGTAAAGATTTAAAGGCCTCTAAGGAGCGGGCAGACTTGATATGTAGGGACAGACAGTTCCAGAGGTTGGGGTCGGCCACTGAAAAAGGTCGCCTCTGGACCTGTAATTGGAATTGGGCACAGTCAGGAGCAGCTGGTCAGCTGACCTCAGCAGCTTGTTTATATGTGCAGTATAGGTCTATGTCAGAGGTCCACTCGGTACAGATGCAGCAAACAACAGTCCTTAGGGTGGTTGTATTCCATTGGCTAACCTTCTTTCACAAACAGTTCACAAATCTTGCTGCTGTGTTCGCATTGTTGTATTTATCCCAGTCGGTTTGGAAGGTCTTTGTCGTTGGTCATGTTTTCAAACTCACTTTGGGTGTAGCCACTGTGCTGCATGCAGGGTCCTGCTCCCTGGAGACCTGGCTGCATTCCACTGCTAAGTTGTTTACAATGTGTACCCATGACACATTATGTAAACAAACATGGAACCACAATTGTACAAGCTTAGGTTGCTGACTGCGTGTTATTGCTGCATGAGGCCACACCGGCAGTATGTCTCCTCCTGACATTCTCCTAATGAGTCTCTTTCTATAGTTCTATAGTTCTTTCATCGCGTGTGCCTGTGTTGAGAATCCGTCTAAATAGGTCAGTCTGCTATCTAATGTGCTAAGCAGGGAGTAAGTACATTTTATTTATAAAGCACCTTTCAAAACATTACAAGTGCTGTACAATGATATGGACATGGAATACAGGCAACTGAGGCAAGATTGTGTGCACATCTCTTGCCTGTATTAAGGCCAGGTGCTGGATGTCAAGGCATCAAGGCAAACATCAAAGAGGAAGAGGAAACATCCGCAGCTCCACAAGAGACTTACTTTATTATGGCAAAAATGCAATATTCAACTAGATTAGGCCGGGGGCCACAACTGTAGAATGATTGTGTGTGGGGGGCTGCACAGCACGCGCAAAGTGTGAAAATGTGTGGGTTCTCAAAATGCATTTTGTGCTCATACACAAAGATTTCTGTATATACATTTATGCACAGTAATGAGCAGGATAGTAATCTCACTTCATATCGTACACACCATACCTAACTTTCATTAGCCCTCAAAAATTATTCCAGGGGCCACTAGAGGGCGCCCCACGGGCCGCATTTGGCCCGCCAGTTGAATACCCATGCTCTAGGTCTTCATCAGGCAAATTGTCCTGATGAAGACCTAGAGGGTCGAAACGTTGCATTGCAACGTTGCACGCACAATGGATGTGCAGGAGTCATCTTTTTGTCTTTTTGTCTATAATTACTTTTCAATTAACTAAACATTCTTTTAAGTGCATCATTCAAGAATGTGGCCTGCACAAAAATGATTACGAAGCATTTCTATCTGCGCCTGTTAACATTTGATTACAGTTTGCAGCTACATTATACAACAAATCTTTATTGAGTGGAACAGCAATGTCCTTGGAGTGGTTGCACCACTCAATAATGTCACACGGGTGTGATTTTTTTAATTAACAATCAATATGTGTTATTAGATGGTCTGCTGCAAGTTTCAGTTCTTCAATAACCATTTGATTTTGCTCTGGCCCACTATCTGGTGACTTAACAAACTTACTTGCCGACCCCCTACTACAGTATCAATACTGTTTTGAGATGTTTAAGCTTTCCAGTCGTGTAGGGCTTTGCTTCATAATATGTAACTAGAACTGCACTCTGTCGAGTGCCTACTTACTTGTTGCACACAAGTGGCCTACTAGTGCGCAAGCAGAGCGTGCAAGTGCTGTAGACCGCTATAAACCTTCAAATCTTAGTCTCACATATTTAATTATTAGATTTAGCTATTTGCTACGTACCTTGCTTCTGAAGGAAAAAAAGTAGTATTTTTAAGTATGGTAAAATCATTGTTACGTCACCGTCAACTATACCATGGCATTGGTACATATATTCATCATATGCTCATATGAAAACACACCTGCACGGTCAGCTTGGGGCCAGCATATGACGTCATAACATGTGCTGGCCCCAAACACGCGCATCGTAGCACCTGACTGAAAACATGACTTGCACGCTCTGCTTGCGCCTTGCGCAAGTAATTATTGGTGAAGGATATCATAAATCTGATGTCATCTCCCTCCCAGCAAGTGCTGTGTCAGCAGCAGCCTGTCTGTGTGGGTGTTTGCTTACTGCAAATGGCTGTCTTCGCACACCACTTGAATGCTTTTGATGAGGGTGGGTGTAGGTGTGTGCGTGTTTGCGTGAGAAAGAAGAGCGTGATGAGTGAAAGACAAATAGAGGGAGCTATTGGGTAAGAGGGCACATGTACAGTATGTGGTAGCACGCAATTACACTACAGTATGTGTGAGTGTTGTGCTGTTGACTGAGAGGGGAGGGACCAGAGATAAATGGGCCAGATTGTGCATGAAATGGCATGCGTGGCACCATGACTTGCAGGATTTACAATGAGCTTCATATCATATTTCCACTCACGCAACACACATCAAAAAAGGAGCAGTGGAAATGGAAATGGAAATGTCATGGAAAATGTAGTGAATGGCTTTAAAATGGCGTTAAAATGCATTTTCTTAGCAGTCAGTCAATGCTGACTTTTAGGTGCCATTTATAAGCCTTATCACACCTAAAAGTCCGCATTGGCATGATTGGCTGACTGCAAAAAGACATGCTTGACTCAAAAGCAACTATAATGTGACGAATGCAATTCTTTGTTTTGTGAAGGGTTTTGAAATAATGATAATGTATTTTGCACACAACAAATCAAACCTGTGTGAGTAAGATTTCAGAAGAAATATCACACCCTTGTGAAGTGAGGGGCGATCTTATCATCATACATCATCTCATTCCGGCCAATCAGAATGTGCATCCTCACCTTCGTCTTCAATGTTTGTGTTATGCAATGTTTGTGTTCACCTCACCTTCGTCTTCAATGTTTGTGTTATGCAATGTTTGTGTTCACACGAACACACAAAATTGTCCATTCATTGTCTCCACCAGGCCGAAGGCATGGGGAGAGACTCCGAGAGAGTATGTTTTACACTCCGTCCGTCCGTGTGTGTGTGTGCTAATCTCCGGCACCGTTAACCCGGTCGATGCCAAATTTTGCACACACACTCCCTGGATGCCAACGATGAACCTCTGCCCCAACATTTCCAGAACGGCCTGTTATAGCGCCACCAGGAGGCCGCTTTGTGCAAAACAAGTTTTTGCACAGTACACCTACAGATTTTGTCCAAACATCAAGCAAATTGGTACACAGTCTCTCTAGAGCCATTCAACGAAACGGGTCTTTCAGATTTCTCAGACTCCATCCTGATTGGCTAAGATTGGCTTCCAAAGTTCGCAGGAGTGCTCAGTTTCAAACAAAATGCTGCAAATCATGAACACATCGTGTGATTTCCGTGAAATTGTGCACGCACATTCCCACTAGGCCGAGGAAGAAATGCCACATGAACATTTTCAACTCAGCCTCATGGTGGCGCTATAACTGGCCGAAAAGTATTTTTACCTCTAACAGCACGGATCTGTGGATAACTTTGTATGCCAACTCCCTAGAGGCCAAGGAAAAAACCTTTGCCTGGAATTTTTCACATCTGCTCTTTATAGCGCCACCAGGAGGCTGACATATGTAAAACACATTTTCTAATATTACTCCTTCAGATTTTATCCAAATTTCACGCAAATCGGTACACATGCTCTTAGTCATGTGATCAAGACGGGTTTGTTTGATTTCTCATAATCCACCCTCATTGGCTACAATTGGCTTCTAAACTTTTCAGGAGTAGCCCGCTTTGTACCCGTTTTGTACAAATCGCCACAACTACTCAACGCAGCGTCCGATTGTGGTGAAACTGTGCATGCATATTCCCACTAGGCTTTGGAAGAAATGCCACTTGACAGTTTTCAAATCAGCCTCATGGTGGCGCTACAACAGAACAAGCCGCGTCACACACGTTTATATTGATTCTAAACATTTTGCCAAACATCACACACACACTCCTATCCTCCTGGTGGAGACCTGTGCCCAGAAGGGCACTTTTTCTAGTTGTCAATGGGATTTAATGTTTGTCTAGGACAAAGTTTGTGCACACACACTAAAAGCTGGATATAGAAAAAAATACCACAAAGAACTAAATGGAAATGCACTTAATAATGATTAACCTAACCTTAACTTCAAACTTTACTCCACAGGTATAGGGGAATCTATACAATTTTACCTCCCTGTGTCTAACGGCAGACTAGGCTTCCTGTGGGAGTAAAACACACGCTTGCATATACTACAACTTCAGCTTTGCAAAGTCCAGCCCCCTCTTAACAACACCCTCCCAGTAGATCTTCCCTCTCACAACAACCACCAGAGCAGGCAGGCTCAGGCTCATTCAGTGCAGAGTCAGTCTGCAGAGACAACAGAAGGAATGGGCAGGACAGGGTGGTTTCCTCCTGCCTTGGGCCTGCTGGCCTGGCTGTGCTGCTGCTTCGCTCCGGGGCCCATTCAGGGGGGCAAGGTGCTGGTTATGCCTGTGGACGGGAGCCATTGGCTCAGCATGAAACTGCTGGTCAAGGAGCTGGCCGAAAGGGACCACGAGGTGCTGGTCCTGGTGCCTGAGACCAGCTTGCTTATTGGGGGTTCGGCCGACTACAGGACCGAGACCTTCCCGGTGCCGTTCACCAAGGCCGACCTGGCCAACTCCCTCAGCAACCTGAGCCCGTTCCTGAAGTCAAAGGGGTTATTTGACGTGATTGTCGACTTGCAGCTTTTAATGAACTTCACCAGCCTTCAGGTGACAGGCTGCGAGAGCTTGCTGTACAACCAGCCGCTCATGGACGAACTGCGGGGAGAAAACTACGACCTAGTGCTCACCGATCCGTTTCTCCCCTGCGGCTCCATCCTGGCAGAGACATTCAAAATCCCAGCAGTCTATTTCCTGCGCGGACTCCCCTGTGGCCTGGACGGAATGGCCGCCCAGTGCCCCTCTCCACCTTCCTACATCCCAGCATCTCACTCGGGAAACTCAGACAAGATGAACTTTCTGCAAAGAGTCAATAACATGTTCATGTACATGCTGGAGTCCATCTTGTGCCGCATCATGTACGCCAGTTTCGATGAGCTGACTGGCAGGTATTTGGGCAATGGCATGACCTACAAGGACGTATTAGGTCATGGTGCGATCTGGCTGCTCAGGTACGACTTCACCTTCGAATGGCCCAAACCCATCATGCCAAACATGGTCCATATCGGTGGCATCAACTGTGGAGGAAGGTCTCCCCTGCCTGCTGTGAGTGTGTAAAGAGCCTGTGCTTAGAACCTGGTGTCAATCCTTTTTGTGTATGGCATTATAGATGAAGAAATTGTAAAAAAAAAAATAATAATAATAAAGAAAATTATTAAAAAGATCTATAAGCTTACAACGCGGCACATTTTGACTCGTTGTGTGCTTGTAGATCTTTGCCATGCAACACTGTCTTGGCATTGTCTTGCGCTGAACCATGTGCTCCATACTACAAATCCAGGAATAAACAATCACCTAAAACTGTCAAATCTCTAGTGGCGAAAAATATTCACCAGCTACAGTAACAACAATTCCAACAATTTGGAATGATGCCAAGTTTTGGCATAAAAACATGTTTTCACACTCAGTGTTGCACATGTGAGCGCGCGGCCGCGCGCTCACACAACTAAATATCTATCTGTACAACATGTACTGATACTACAATATGTACTACTCCTATAGGGAGCACACCAAAAATTACATGTAGGCAATACACATTGCACTCTGCAATTCTTCTCTTTCAGTGCTCTAGTGGAGAATAATGCCCTAAAAGAGCCTCTAGAGCGTGAATATTGTAGTCAAGAGATCATTATGCATCCTTGCTCGATGTTCCGTAACCAACTTTGCATTGAAAACTTTTCATGAGGGCAAAATGCCATGTTTGAATGATTATCAGGGCGGATGCAGCTGTGTGTGTGTGTGTGTGTGTGTGTGTGTGTGTGTGTGTGTGTGTGTGTGTGTGTGTGTGCGGATGTGTGTATACTGGGAGTTAGCTTGCAGTGTGATAACAACGTGAATGTGGGTGTTGCTTCCACGGCTCTTGTGACTTGTCCTCTGGAAACACTCACAGTGCAGGCTGTGAAATTTGAACCAGGAAAAGGCAGTCCCTTGGACTCTGGCCATTGTTAAACAGAGGAACTTTGGGAGCCTTGTTCTGTTTGCAAGTAGTTGCACGTAGGCCTGTCCTACAAATTAAACACTTAAGCCCCATGTTTAACATTAATTGTCAAACATTTTCAAAAACGTTATATTTTCAAAACCTCTTTTTTTTCAACTATAACTTCATGCCCAAAATAGGGATTAAAATACTCAGCCAAGTACGTACTTCAAATACTCAGCCTATGTTTACTGAATCAAATATGCACTTCAAATACTCAGCCTATTCACAATGTAAGTATCTCTAAAAATACTTAAAAGACACCATAATTGATTGAAGCAGAGTCATGTCAACACCAGTATCCCATGTGACTTGTCTTTATAATTAGGCTTTATATATTGTCTGTGTGTGTGTATCATTATATATTTTTTCAATTTTATAAATCATTCTATACATGTATTATAATGTACAGTATGGCTCTCGAGAATAATGGTCTCATTTAATTTCATTTCATCTCCCTGCAGGACGTTGAGGAATTTGTAGAGGGCTCAGGAGAGGATGGTTTTATTGTCTTTACTCTGGGCTCCATGGTATCCGCAATGCCTGCGGAGAAGGCAAAAGTGTTCTTTGATGCCTTCAGACAAATTCCTCAAAGGGTAAGAGCAGATAGGATCCCACTAAGGCCGGTATTTTGTATTGTGTTACTTTTATATGCTGTCGGGCAGAAACCACCTATCTCCATATTAATTAAGCTTTTCTGTTTTATCGTAAATTAAAGCTCCAAACGATGTGCGAAGTAACACATTTTGAGATTTACCTTTAAAGGTGTAGTGAAATGAAAAATACGTTTCACACTTTTAGACCATATCCGTGGTCATTATATGGGCATACCTAACAATGGATGGATGCCAAAACATTTATTTTAATTTAATTTTAATTTTTATCAAAAGTCCATAAAAATATATTTTTAATTACTTCCTGAAAACGAAAACGTGCTGCGTGATGACGTGTCAAGGCCCACATCAATAAAAGCCAATAAAAATGAAGCTCACCAATTCGATTCCCATTGCTTCATTGTCCTCCAACACAGCTGGTTTTGATTAAAGAACTACTCCGTTTTTAATCTCATTCAAGATGACATCAAGACAGTGTATTACTCGTTTTAAACATAATCATCACGCTAAAATATGTATATAGGTTGTGTATAGGTTAGAAATAATCTCCTGGCTTTGCCCCACGTCGCTCTGTCACTTTGTTTACAAACGAGAGGAAGTCACGGACGTAACGCCCCATAGCCTGGAGGGATGCGACGCTCTGATTGGTTCAGAAACTTCAGAGCCAGCGATTCAAGCTGAAACTTCAAAATTCATTAATTTTCGTTTCACTACACCTTTAATATCAATTGATTGCGGTTCACAACTGTGTCCTGTACACACTCATAACACTCCGGTTGTGGTGCGATGAAAATTAAAAAACGAAATGCAAAAGATTTGCGGCTCATTTCTCTAAAAGATATGATCCTCGGGTACAAATGTATGTTTTGGGTGAATTAAATGTGTAGTGAAACGGAAACGGTGGGAATTTTATTTTGAAGTTTCAGCTTGAAACGCTAGCTCTGAAGTTTCTAAACCAATCAGAGCGTCGCATCCCTTCAGGCGATGGGACGGTAGCTAGGGACAGTAGCTATGCTACACGCAGGACCCATGGAGTGTTTGTTTACAAGTCAGATAGTCGGCCAGCTGTACCAATTTACTGCTATGTGGCTTATTTCTACCCTATAATGTTTTCAGATACATATTTTAGCGTGATGATTAAGTTTAAAACGAGTAATACACTGTCTAGATGTTATCTTGAATGGGAATAAAAACGGAGGATTTCTGTAATCAGTAGCAGCTGTGTTGGACAGACGCGCAGATATGGGGCATAAAACGGGTGAGCTTCATTTTTTTTGTTTTTTATCGATGTGGGCCTCGACACATCATACCGCAGTACGTTTTCGTTTTCAGGAAGTAATTTAAATTTGATTTTTATTGACTTTTGAAAATACACAAAAATAAAAATGTAGGCCTACCCATTTTTTGGCATCCATTGTTAGGTATGCTCATATGATGACCACGGAAAGTAAAGTGTGAAAAACATATTTTCATTTCACTATTAGCGATAATTCACTTCCTGATTCTCGGTTTCCGAGTGAAACGGCTTTGAAAGTTTCAAACTAAGAGTTTACAAAATACTGAATTTACAAACTATATTGATACCGATATTTAGACAAACCAAAATAACCACTAATCGACAAAATCGATTAGTCACTTCATCCTGTATTATTATACTTTGTTTTACAATGGTGTGCAAAAATAGCAAACAAAGCTGATATACAGTACAAATACGATCTCAACAGACAATATACTAGGCTACTGTATATGGATATGGACAGTAAATGAAGTAACCTGTGCACATAGTTCCACAGGTGCTGATTAATGTTTCCAGGAACAATTTATCAGTTAAATTCTAGTATATTATCTACTATATATTAGTATGTTAATTGCACCCGATTTGCAGGTTGGTGCCTTGCATGGGTTCCTCCGCCATCGGTGTATGAATGTGTGTGTGTGTGTGTGTGTGAATGGGTGAATGTAATGCACAATCTACAGTATGTAAAGCACTTTGGATATGGATAAAAGCACTATATACTGTAAATGCACCATTTAAGTATGGATTAAGTGTCTTGCCAACACTGAAACAAGAAATTGTTTGGACATTTTAGAAACATAAATTGTTTATTTTACAAAGCTGATCATTTCATAAATCTTTATTAAATCTTTCCTGCTTAAGCTGTGAGAGATTTGTCCAGTCCGCATATCCTGTAGACTTAAGCACTAATCCTGCCTAACTGAGACATAGAACTTTGACCCTTAACTTGGTTGGCCATAAAAAGAAAGAAAGAAAAAAGATACAAGGCAAAACACTAGATGCTCTCATCAGTGGTTCTCAAATTGGGGTCCAAATGTATATCAGTTTGGGGGCCCACATGAAAAGGTTTGAGAAACAGTGCTTTACAGTAACCTGGTGCTGTTGATGTTTCAGGTTTTATGGAGATACACTGGTGTTGTACCTGAAGATGCACCTAAAAACGTCAAACTAATGAAGTGGCTACCTCAAAATGACCTTCTAGGTACAGTATATGTGCAAGTGCCTGTGCATGAGCTTTAATCACTTAAGCCCAATATACTTTGTCGCACAAATTATAGTGAAAATAGTCAATCTTTAGATACACTATTGTTGCTATTTTTGTTAACTTTTGAAAATGTTTGGCTATGATGTCCCCCGAATATGGACCTCCGGTTTATGGGAACTTTCTTTTGTATTATGATCAGCCTATGTATTTAATATACTGTATGATAAATTGATATTTGGATGGTGTTCAAGAAGAATGGGAGGCCAGGCACAAAGCGTTGCCAAAGTGTGAAAGAAAATTAATTAATTGAATTATAAGCCTAATGTAAACTCTTTAACAAAGACCACTGGGCGTGAGAGCCGTCCAAACCGTTGGGTGTGGATGTGGTTGTGTCAGCGGTGAATGTTTGATGGGATGTGGGGCATTGCATAACTTCAAACAAAACAAACAGTAACCACTATAGCCTGGAGGCTAGTACCGCTAAGCACCAACTGCTGCTATATCCAATTATCCATAGCACCTGCACCCAGTTTGGCAACTACCGTTCAGTCAATGTCAGACAACTGTAATCTAGGGTTTTGCTTTTGGTTCCAAGAACCCCCAGTTTGATATCGCTCTGTCGGGTGGAAACTGTTACTTTTCAGAATTCAAATTAAGAAAATAGCAAAGGTGGCAGATCTACAACCTCAAACATGTGATGCTGTAGTATGATCCAAGTAGGGCAATCATTTAGGAAAAAGTTTAAATATGGAGATAAGAGGTTTCTGCCCGATAGCAATGAGATGCATTAGGCCACGGACCCCCCATTTGATACCATTTGTTATCTCTGCAGGGATCCCAATATGCAAAGTCCTCAGTGTTCATTTAGCACTGCGGGCTATATCTTACCCCTTATCCCTAAGCTTATTTGTCATGTTTTACTATTTTGAAAAACCTTTTAAAATTGTTCGAATGGCCAATCTACAAGCTCACAACGTGTCGATGTAGATCGGCTAGTTGAACTATTTTAAAATGTTTTTAAAAATAGTATAAAATGTCTCATAAGTTTAAGGATAAGGGGTAATGGGTGGCGCAAGATAGGGCCCCGAGTGCAAAAATGGATCTCAGACTTACAGACCCGTATGGGTCAATTTGGACCGCTGGTGGACCCCACACCTAACATTGAGCACCAGTGAGAGTAGGGGTTCAGTGTGTCTTGCTCAAGTTCAGTTTGACACAAAGCCAGGAGGAGCCTGTTTGGGAACGTTCTGTTCCCAGACTCTCCCTCCTGACCACAGCTGCCTGTAAATCAGTATTTCTCAAACCTTTTCATGCCCACATTGACATAGCACCCGTTTTAACTGTCTGTCTACTCTGTGTCCCACAACATGGATATCTCTGTATCTGCGAGTCTGCCTGTGTGTGAAGAGTGCACTGAGTGTGAAAAGTGGAGTGGTTAAGTAATCAATTGTCAGGTGTGGGGTTGCCATGATGGCAATCAATTGGCTGAGGCAGAGGCTGGAAATTGCACAGGTGAGGGGATTTAGGCTGATTAGGCCCACAACTCGATACCGGGCACTGCATGGGGGTGTAGAACGCGTGTCGAATTAGAAGTCGGTGGGGCAAACAGTTCCACAGATCAGATCGTTCTGGCCACATTCAGGTGTTTAGACATATATCCCGTGTTGTTTTTATAGACTGTTGCATCCTGCACTTTGAGCTTGTAGATCTGCTACTTTTGATGATATTTCAATTTTGTTTTAAAAATAGCAGATGTACACGCTGCAAGGTTGTTTATCTGCTATTTCTCTAAACCAGTGACCACTTGGTTGTTATACAATATATCTACAGTATTATACGATCTATTCTAAACTGACATATTGGTTACGCTATTCGCCAATTTCCGTTCTGTTAAATGAAACCTTGTGTAATATCTCTCCAGTTGCGACTACGTGCACGGTGCACCGGGCGAACCTTGCCCTGACCAGCTACTTGGCCAAGATAGAAGATTGGTCAAAGTTAGCCTGGCTAAAGCCAGACGCGAATCAGCCATTGTCAAAAAAAATCCCTGCCGGCGGATTACACAACAGTGTGATAAGACTGAGTCTGAATGAGTCTGATTTATTAGCCTGGCTAGGTCAAAGTGGCTTCGGCAAAGTCACACTTGAACATGAATGGCATGATATATTACTACGTCAATATATGTGACGACCACTAACACCAGAAAACACCAGTCTATTCACAAGGTGCTGCTGAAATGTCCCTGGAGCATTCCATAATCGAAAAGGGATGACTGTATAAAGCGTTATTCATAGTCTGGATTTTCGGTGGAACTACAACATGACGTCACAAGCCGCGGTGAAGAGCAAACCACCGCCACCGCCCCAGCCCTTCTCTCTGTTTTTACTCACCACTGCTCAACGTTATTTCAGCTCCGGTGGTCACCTCACCACCGGAGCGGTGATCACCTCACCACCGAAAATCCAGACTATGAATGAGCCTTAAGAAGAAGTGATATATTCTGAATTCATGGATTCTGTCATGCCCAGGATGGAATATAAAAAATCAAGGATTGTTACCTAAAAAGAAAACTTGATCAGTTAAGCCTGCTTAACAAACGATCCATTCCAAGTTACTCTAGTTCTGGCTTTTCTTTTTTTTTTTACCTGCCCTGCGAACATTGGCCTCTGTGTGAACAGGAGTATCAATCAAGAAACTTGTCACAGAGCAGTAAATGATTAATCGACCCGTAGCTTGAGACAGTGCCACCAGAAGTGTTTTCACTTGGGTTGAACTTTATGCCCAACAATCAGAGTAGACCTTTCTTTTGAGAAGATTCCAGTTTTCTCTCTTGCCAAGTCTGTCTGAATCCATTAAATGCATACGTTTTATGTCTGTTGTCTCCCTCTCCTGATGAAGAGAGGTAATCGCAACAATGTTTGAACTACAGGGAATATGGCCACCCACATGTGTGTCAGGCTTGCTTCAAATAACGTTGACATCGTCAACCAGCAGATGCCCTGACACCAGGGTCTAAATGTCTCTCTAGCCACTGCAGAGGTGTTATTTAAAGCATTGGTTCTCAAAGTAGGGTCCAGGGCCAGGCAACCTCATGGTTCCTTGCAGGGCTTCTAAATGGGCCCTTACACGCTACTCTCCCAGTTATAGGGGTCCTTAATAAAATTTAAAAGAGTTTGAAAACCACTGTATTAACATACTACAAATATACAACAAATCAAGTTTATAGGTGGTACTCACAGCAACAAGCAGACCACGGACACTTGACAAAGTCATTTTGACTGAACCACGTGTGCTTTTCCTGTTCCACCTCTTGTGCAGTCGACACACATTAACCATGGCGACACATTCTCTCAATCCCGCTCCAACTCGGGACAATAACAAGCGACTAACACAATGACTTGAAGGTTTCATTGAAACCTTCCAAACATACTCCCTGGCCATGTTGCAAGTTTTATCACTTTAGATATCGTCTATTTGAAAATAAGCTCACAAACAAGCTCAAACAAGCTCACAACAAATCGCATTGTGAGCTTGTGGATCTGCTACTTTCCAAAAAATGCCACACACGGACGGAGTGCAAAACATACTCTCTCCCGATGCCATCGGCCTGGTGGAGACAATAAGCAACTTTGCTTTAGAAACAATATTTACAAGCGACTTTGCAGAAAAACAAGGGCATTATAATACCTTATAATAAGCAGACTTGGTAACAGTCCCTGGCATGCATGGCATGCTGTAGCTGTAGCTTGGTTAATTGTGCATTACAATGTAATGCATTACACAACAGACTGTCCGTACTGTATGTTGGGCATGTCATCAATCAAGGATCAAGTGGGATTTATTTACGGTGACTTTGTAGGTACAACAATAATCTGAAACATAGGTTCACCTATAAGGTTGTACTCATGAGGCACCGACGTTCTTATCAAAAGATCATCTCTTTATTGTCCCCTCAGGGATATTCATCTTCACAGTCTGTTCAAACAGATACACACACAACCATAGAGCACACAGACAATACATGAAGTCTCCAAAATACACACAAACCATCCTATCAATGAGGCAGTTTGTTTAATGCCGCAATGGCTGACAGAACAAAACTTTCCCAATTTACATTATATCTGTATCATCCAGATGGGCATGAGTCTAAAGTGACGATGTAAGGGATGGTCACATGTGATGGCTGTTTTGTTAATATCACATCAGAAAGTGTGGTTGTGGGAAGTCCAAAAAACTTAGAGGCAATAGGGGTAATAGTGAAATGTTCATTAGACATGGACAATATGACATTGAGTGTATGTGCTTTGTCTATGCCATGGTCTACTCCTCAGGTCATCCCAAGGCCAAAGCCTTCATAACTCACGGAGGGACGCATGGCATCTACGAGGGCATCTGCAACGCCGTTCCCATGGTGATGATGCCGCTGTTCGGGGATCAGGGAGAGAACGTGCACCGCATGGTGTCCCGTGGCGTGGCCGAGAAGATCAGCCCGATCGACGTGACCACTGAAGAACTGGTGGCCGTGATCAACAAGGTCATCGGTGACAAAGGGTACGAAAGCAGCACTACTCAGTGAAATCCTGAGGGTTAATTTAACCCAGATTTAACACTCATAATTATGATGTCTAACATTAATGTGATGAAAAAACAACAAATGAATTAACCGTATGGTAAGTTGTGTTTTGGTACCCTCCACAAACGGTTGTTTCAGTTGCATGTGGTAACAAATGTGGTCTCTATTCATTTGCATTGTTTATGAGAACTCGCAGCCCCTTCAAATGCACTTTACTGGCAGGATGTTAAAAAAAACCTATATACTGTAGTTAGCAATTTATTGCACAATAAAGTAGGTCCGTAAATCTGAGTATAAAAACTGACATGGTGTCAGTTTGGGTATGTTTTTCCACAATTTAGGGCCATTAGGCCCAACTATAGGTATATTGCTCTAGCCTGGGTGCCGATCTTCTACTTTTGATATTTTTGTGTGACGCTGTAGTATGATCAAGGGCATTAATTTACCGGGAAAAAAACCCACTGAAAGTTATAATATAGAGATAGGAGGTTTCTGCCCTGACAACAATATACATCTCTCTCTGACTGCCCACAGTTATCAAGAGAGGATGGATACGCTGTCTTCGATCCATCTGGACCGGCCCGTGGAGCCCCTGGACCTGGCTGTGTTCTGGACCGAGTTTGTCATCAGGCATAAAGGCGCCGAGCACCTGAAGCCTGGGGCGCATCACCTCAACTGGATCCAGTACCACAGCCTGGACGTCATCGGCCTCCTCATCGTCATCGCCGTCACCGTTATGCTGGTGACGCTGAAATGCTGCTTGTTCTGCGGCCGCAAGTGTTACGCCAAGGTGACCGCAAAGAGGAAGAAGGAGTAGTAGCGCTTTGCAGAGCAGCACTGTTGATTACGCTGTTTATACACTAATGAGGTGAATGGTGAGGTCGAAGGAAATAATTACTGGACCCACTGAGATGTAAAAAAGAAAATGGCTGTGCTTTGAAAACTGTGTGTGTGTGTGTGTGTGTGTGTGTGTGTGTGTGTGTGTGTGTGTGTGTGTGTGTGTGTGTGTGTGTGTGTGTGTGTGTGTGTGTGTGTGTGTGTGTGTGTGTGTGTGTGTGTGTGTGTGTGTGTGTGTGTGTGTGTGTGTGTGTGAGAAAATGCAGTAGCTTATTGTCATTGCATTGTCCTGATTGGTGACATACTGCAGGCAATCATTAAGGATTTTGGTTGAAAAATAAAGTAATTTTTATACAATATTGTTGCCAGATTCTTTTGGGGTTGTTTTCATTGACCTGGTTTCTGATTTCTCACAAAATCTGGCAACACTGCACATACCGTACACATGACAGACCTGTTTTTTTTGTTGGGGGTTCAAAAACACCATACATGTTACACCCTCTCATTCCTGTCATTTTCAATCTTCTGTCCATAAAGCAGAAATATCCTGAAATATGGCAGCGCTAAAAACCTACCTTGGTATTGATGGTTTTCCAGGAAAACCAAAATCCTAGTTAATTTAACTCTGTTTATTATTAGTTATTTTAAGAATAAAGAGTATTTGATGTGGTAAATGGAATTCAAATGTTCAATCTTCCAGAAAATCCTAATGATCTCAGATATTTCATGAAAACAAAGGTTAACCCTCTGGCGTCTTGGCATTTTGTTTGAAAATACAAAATGATTTGTCATGGCTGGTAAGGCTGCATCAATTGCAATTTTTCTGGTTGGCTGTATGTCTACAAAAACTAATTCTAATTCTAAATATTGTGATAATTGTTTATGAAACAGCGCTAGCGTGTGGAGATTCCGGCCTTCATACGGTTTCACAAATGGCAGATTTTATTTAGCTTTAATCCATTCATGCGCATGAAGAACAGGCTGACCACAGACTACGGAGTCGTTTCTATACAGACGCAAACATGGACCCTCGGTTTCCTGTGGAGGTTTGGAGGGTATGAGTAGAACTCTTTTTGGCAGATCACCAAAATCGCATCTCAAACTGTTCACATACAATGATGCTCCTCTACATCATAGCTGTACTTCAGCTGCTGTCCTTCACTGGTAAGATTACAATTTTTATTGGCTTTGTAGTTCTTTTTCAAAGTTTCATTCAAATTTTTACAGTGTGTTGTAGCCTATTGTTCGATCTGTCGGGTGGAAACCAGACATCTACAAAACTGTTACTTTTCATGATTCAAATTCAAAAACGGCAAAAGTAGCACATCTACAAATAAAAAATATAATATTCAGTCCTAGGTTATGTGTTTTACATTCTTATTCTGTGTTTTTCATGTAAGGGGCTTCTGAGAGCGGCATAGTGGGAGGAAAGGAATCCAAGCCTCATTCCAGGCGCTACATGGCAGAACTTCAATGCCGTGGAGGTCATGTTTGTGGAGGCATTCTCATTCGAAAAGACTTTGTTCTAACCTCTGCACATTGCAAAAAATATTGCATGTGAGTTTATTTTTTCTAAAAGACTAAGATTTTGATATTTCGTCGACTAAGACTAGACTAAACAATGTGAGATGACTAGGACTAAAATTAATGGTGTGTTATTCAAAAGACTAAGACTAAGAGTAAAAACTAAATAGTATTAATTCATACAATAAATAATGAAATAATACATCAAGGCTATTTAACCTGAATTTTGGTATTATTTCAGTGATGAGTCTGACATGATGGTGGTACTTGGAGCACACAACAGAACAAAAAATGAGGCGAGCCAACAAAAGACCCCAGTAGCCAAGTACCATCCACATCCTAAATATGATTACAATGATGACGAGAACCCATATGACATTATGCTTCTTAAGGTAATCTCACATTTTGCTAAACTAAACTGAAATCAGTTCTGTGTCTTATTTATATATAAAAGGAAACCCACCTTTTTATGCAATACCAATTGTACCCGTTGTACTGTACCCAATGTCAGAATACCCTTTGTAAGATCTCTTTTTCTGTCTGTTTGACATTTGTTTTGTCCTTCTAATATGAAAGGAGACCGTGTTTTTCGTTTTTTTTAGCTGGTTTCTGCCCGACAGAAGAGATATACAAAATTTAAATCAAAGATAGTTTAAAGGAGAGGGGGGAAACAACATATTTAAAGACATAATGTACATACATTTCTTCTCAGTTGGGAATGGCAGTGTGTGTTGCATCAAGATTAAACCATATGTTTGATAAAAAAAAGATTATTTCATGATCAAAGTCATTAAGCCAGCAAATACATTTGAACCATGCATTTGTAAAGTATTAACTCATGCAGTCATAACTCACTTGCACAACACCATAGGCCTCTTAAATACAGTAGCTAGGTCTCTGTAGACTTGATTGTAGTTTGACCACAATGGTGCAGTATAGAGTGATGTGCATCTTCTCTCCATCTGTAGCCTACTGTACACATACTTACTGAGATATTGCCTATACTTGTCATCATATATTTTACTTTTTCTGTAATCAAATGTTTAAGCTATTTTAAATGGCCAAGATGTGCCTTCTTATACCCCATAACCGTTAGTGTAAAATAGGTACAATATAATGTGTACTAATAGCAGGCTGTATGTAATATAATGTGATAGCATTGGAACATGAATCAAAATGCTTTCATTAAAATGTATCTAATCAAATCACTGATAAATCACATGAGTGGAAAATCAAGACATGCGTGTAACTTTACACATAGAAAAAGATAATCTGAGAACTGCTCTGTTCCCTTTCACAGTTAGAGACAAAAGCCAAACTAAATAAATATGTGAGAAGCATTGGACTTCCCAAGAAAAATGCAAAGATTTCTGCCTGCACTGATTGCCTAGTGATTGGCTGGGGTCTAACTGGACCCGGGACCCCTGCCTCTGAAGTACTGAGAGAAGCCACAGTCAAGATAGAGTTCAGCGATACATGTGAAGAGAAGTGGCAACAACACTTCGCCAGGGACCAGATGATATGCACCCACGCCAACAAGAAGACCAACGTGGGAATTTGGCAGGTATTTGGAACATACATTTATTTAAGTAGCCTATTAGAAAAAGATGATTTAAAAGGTAGGCCTAAGTGGTATTTTTTTAAACAAAAAAACGTTGTTGGTTAAAGCACTATATTCTGATAGTAATCAGCACTACAGTGTTGACAGATAGTCACAAGGGTCTCCTTGTCTCTTCAGCTCTTTGATCATCAGAAAATACAATTTCAGGTATAGGTGAAACATTTTCAGCCAATCAGGAGAGAGTACTCATTTATCATCTTATTTTTTATAGTGTTCCAGTTCCAATCTTGTCTACGCATTTCTTTGTGTCATTACTTCCAAATTCACTTATTTAATATGGAATGGTATACCAGGATGATCGCCTCAAAACACAGTCGCCTCGGGCGTTAATCTGGTGGAACGGTAGTGCCTGTGGTAATGCAGAGACCGACGTAACCTAAATGTAAACTACCGGTATGCCTAAACGGTAAACCTAACCTTATTCCTAACCTTAACCTCAGTAAAACGGTGCCAAAACCTAAGCCTATTCCTAAACTTAACCTCAGTAAAACTATGTCTAACCTTATCCTCACCTCAGTAAAAACAAATACAAGAACCGCCCAACGTAAAACTATGTCTAACCTTATCCTCACCTCAGTAAAAACAAATACAAGAACCGCCCAACTGAGTGGTTGGCATGCAGTCAGTGGAAAAAAATCCGGGTTTTTTCAGGCGAGCCTTCCAGTTACCTTAACAGGATAGATGGCCAGCAGATGGGGTCGTTGCCCGTGCCAGCCGTATTTGTATAACACTAGACCTGTACGTGCCTGTCGCAGTCGGCCACCGGCCTACTTGGGAACGATGCAACTTGGGAACCTAATGATATACGTTGTCATAGCACCCGTTTTAACTGTCAGCCGGTGTCCCACATGGAGATCTGTGTATGTGCCTGTGTTCCAAGACTGCAAACTGAAAAGTGTACTTGGCAATCAATTCGGTTGGCTGAGGCAGAGGCTGGAAATTGCACAGGTGAAAGGAGTTGGCCTCATAGGCCCACTGGCAGAGCCTGACCCAGGTGAAAGGAGTTGGCCTCGAGGCCACCTGTGGTGGTGTGGAACGCGTGTGTCGAATGTGAAGTCGGTGGGTCAAATGGTTCTTGGGTTACGTGCATTACAACTGCACACACACGTACGCAGAGGCATTTATAGTAGGATGTCCCAAAAGGTAGCGGATCTGCGTTGTTTACATCAGTTTGAACCGGAACTGAAAGTCAGCCAGGTCACAGTAGTGAAGTGGGGCCTGTGTATCCGAGTGATCCGTTTTTTTAAACTAAATCAATCTAAGCTCTAATCAAGCGCCGAATATCGCATTTTTGCAGATGAGCCATAATGCATATAATTTAAAGACGGCTTGCGTGCTTGCACGGGTGTGCACGCGGGAATTTTGGCCGTTTTTACATGGTCGCGGCCTGGATCTCGCCGATTAACGTGGATTAAACAAAACTCGCCTTTACGGCTATGGCAAGCTGGACAGAGTTAAGGTAAACTCATCTTTACGGGCCCGGCACTTAAGCTCTGTATCTTCCTGACTGAGTTCGATATCTTGATTGGATAAAAGTGAAATCCCGAACTGAAAATTATTTTTCTGTTCAATAAATAGCTGGAGACATGGAGACTCCTGTTACTGAATGAGTACTATCAGAATATAGAGCTATTTAACACTTATTTTAACTAAAGAAAATCACTTACCCTACCTGTTGGGTGAAATGCTGTCATTGTCTCCACCAGGCCGAAGGCATGGGGAGAGAGTATGTTTTGCACTCCGTCCGTGTGTGTGTGTGTGTGTGTGTGTGTGTGTGTGTGTGTGTGTGTGCGTCCGGCCGTCCTTCCGTCCTTCCTTCCTTCCTTCCGTCCGTCTGTTACCAGCTAATCTCTGGCACCGTTAACCCGGTCGATGCCAAACTTTGCACACACACTCCCTGGATGCCAACGATGAACCTCTGCCCCGCATTTTCCAGAACGGCCTGTTATAGCGCCACCATGAGGCAGCTTTTCACATCTTTTACCTAAAACTGCACCGATCTGCGTGAAACGTTGCATGCACACTCCCTAGAGGCCAAGGACAAACCTTTGACCTGCATTTTCCGCATCTGCCTTTTATAGCGCCACCAGGAGGCCGACTTTTGTAAAACACATTTTTTGATATTACTCCTCCAGATTCTGTCCAAAAATCTCACAAATCGTTATACAGTATCTCTATGGCCATGTGCTCAAGTCGGATCTGTCCGATATTTCATATTCCATCCTAATTGGCTATAATTGGCTTTCACAGTTTGCAAGATTGCCCCGTTTTGAACAAAAGCCTCAAATCATGAACACAGCATGCAATTTACGTGAAATCTTTCACACATTTTCTTACTAGGCTGAGGAATATATCCCACCCTTTTCACATTGGCCTGTTATAGCGCCACCAACAGGTTGATTTTTGCAAAACACATTTTTGGAACAAAATGCCTCAAGTCATCCAATTGCCATCAAAGGCAAAACATGTTTATATTACTCCTAAACATTTTGCCAAACATCTCACACCGTCCTATCCTCCTGGTGGAGACCTGTGCCCAGAAGGGCACTTTTTCTAGTTTATATCTGTTCTCCAAAAATAGCTCCTCTACAAGCATGCGGGCTGCAGATCGGCTATTTTTGGAGAAGAGATTTATAGACATTATGTGCAAATATAAAATAGCTGTGATACTTATATGTAAGTGGTTATGGTGAAATAAACCATTAACACTGGTTAGTTTGGAGGGGGCGAGGGGACTATGACATCACCGTTTCAGCATATTAGGCGGCATTCGCTGTACACACGGAGACGTGAAAGTCGCGTCTCCAAACTTTCCCACTCTGGAAGGTAGTTTCAAAATTAGCCGTTTAAGTCCCCCAAAACGCCGTCTCCGTGTGACAAAAAGGGCAGATCGGCTAATTACTTGCCGAGAAACACCGAAATCGTCCTCGTGTGTATACCACCTTAAATTGACTTGGTCATTGTGTTCTTTTCCTGGTCCACTTCTGTGGGCCTCCTCCTTGGCGATGAACTACAGTGTCTGTTTTGTATTTAATTTGGGCCCTGCTGGGGATATTGTCTTCACAGAAGCTGATATAGGGTGATAAAGTAGCCAATTTTATACAGATATCCTGAAATATTGGAATAACAAAGAGGACATACATTTTAATGCCAGCGTTACGGCTTTTTACACAGAACCATACAAAGCCGTCTTCGTATGTGCTTTAATCTGCCTGCGTTCTGCAATCAGAATGTGTGGCATGTTACAGTGTCAGCATCCAGTGTTAACATTGTGCTGTTTAAGATTACAGGGTGTTTTCCAAATGTATTATTTATTTATAAGTAAAGGTGTAAAGTTGTATAACTCACCCATTCAGTTGTAAAAAAAAAATCACACCTGTGAAGTGAGGTGCGCTCTTATCATCATACATCACATAACGGCCAATCACTTTTGGCGTCCACACTTTTCTGTCCTCACTTTTTATCATTAATGCGTACATTGCTCAGCTAATCAAATCACCACTATGGGGTGCTCAGCCAATCAAATAGGAGGAGTAATAGAGGAGTAATATTAAAAAATATGTTTTACAAAAGTCGGCCTGGTGGCGCTATAAAAGGCAGGTGTCAAAAATGCAGGTCAAAGGTTTGTCCTTGGCCTCTAGGGAGTGTGCCTGCAACGTTTCATGCAGATTAGTGCAGTTATAGGTAAAAACAAATTGAAAAGCTGCCTCATGGTGGCGCTATAACAGGCCGTTCTGGAAAATTTGGGGCAGAGGTTCATCGTTGGCATCCAGGGAGAGTGTGTGCAAAATTTGGCATCGACCAGGTTAACGGTGCTGGAGATTAGCTGTACAGTGTACACGGACACACACACACACACACACACAGACACAGACAGACAGACAGGTGTCATACACATGCTGGTGTAGAGACAATGAGGGCCATAATGCGTCTGTATTTAGCCTTTTTTCCCCCTCTGTGTTCATGTGCAGGGAATGTCCATGTGGTCCATCTCTGGTGCGTTGTCCAGGATCAGAAATTTTATCAAAAATGTCTCTTAATTACCCCACTCAGGTTACACAAGATTGATAGGAGCATTTCCCCTATGTGCCAAAGATGTAAGATAACAGAAGGCTGCCTATTGCATATGTTATGGAGCTGCCCACTTCTGATTGATTACTGGAAGTTCATCATGTCTACTGTCTCTGATATCATAGAGGTTGAAATACCACCTGATCCAAGAATTTGGTTACTGGGTGACGTTACGTTGATCAACACAAGTTATTATAAAGAGTATTTTGTGTTACTCGCCAGTACAGCTGCGAAGAAAGTCATCTTGGTTAATTGGAAATCTGAAAACTCACCTTCACAGAGACACTGGCTGAATGAGCTTTCATCATACTGTACTCCTGAAAAGATACTGTACAATGTAAGGAGAAAGCCTGCTACTTTTGAAAAAATATGGGGTAGGTTCTTTGAGGTTCTTCCGTCAATATCTCCTCTGGGTTGATTTTGTTTTATTTATATTGTTATTTTTATTTATTTATCCGAGTTGTTGTCAAGTGGTGTTGTGTACAATACAGAGTAATGAGAGCTGTGTAGTTTACCTTTCTGGGGTTGGGGTGGGGGGTGGGTGGGGGGGTTTGTTTTTTGCTGTTTTATGTCTTTTCTTTTGAGTTTGTCTTGTCTTGTTAAAAAAAAAAAAGGAAATCATGATTCTGTAATTCATTGTTTTGAATAATGATGATGTCTGCATTATCAATAAATAAACCTTTAAAAAAAAAAAATGTCTCTTAATTGGGCCTCACTTGATGCTCATTATAAGTCTAATCGCTCTGCATCTCATTGGAGGGCTATAGACAGTTCAGAATCCTGCCTACAATGAATTTGATGTGGATTCTAAGCTAAAGCTAAAGTAGCTAAAACTTTAGCTAAAGTGCAGCATTGGAAGGTTAGCATGCTGGTAAAAAGTAAAAAATCTGTAAAAAATTACCAAACCTGCATGATGTCATTAGTGGCCAGATTTCTGAACGGTCCATATGCCTCATCTGAAACAGAGAGTACCGTAAACATAAATTGTGCCTTCTGCCATGTACAGTATAGTTGTTTCTACCCTTGAACTTTAGTGTGTGTGTGTGTGTGTGTGTGTGTGTCACGATGTGAGTAGCTATGACCTCCCGTTTGACAGGCATGACTGGGTTGTGGATCGCTGCGGTACAGAGGTGCGGTACGTCATTGACTATTATGATGCTGGCTCCATAGACCAAATGCAGCAGACCAAAACCATTCTGGATGTCAGGCCCGCTCTGGACTCCCTCAATGCCGTCTGGGACCGTATGAGGGTGACATGGTGGAGGTGGACACATTGATGCTTAACTTTAAACGATATAAGTCTGGCTTTTTTCTCAACACTATTTTTCTAGTTGTTCCCAGATCTCTCTGGTATGTGAAGCTTTACGCTCAAAGAAGTGATACATTTTTTTATCATAATGGATTGGCACGATGGAAGCAACTACAAAAATAGGCTTGAGAGAAAAAAGAGAATATAAATCCTTTATCGCCTTGGTCCCCCTCATCCCAAATCATACCCCTGGCTGATCCCTTGCTTAGTCCAGTGGTTCTCAACCTGTCGGATGACAGTGAAGTGACAATATAAAGACTTATGACTGTTTTAATGCCTTACTGCGTCAAAAGTAAGATCATCAAACGATCTATAAAAAAGTGTCAAACATTGGCCAAATTATAAGAAAGGCAAACATTATTGATTGATAATATTGTGAAAATGGCAGATCTACAAGTTCCTGTTTTGGAAGCTTGTAGATGGGCTATTTTCATAATATTTATATTTATTTATTTTTTTTAACTATTTGTATGGCTTTTTTGCCTTAATTTGATAGGGTACAGTAATGTGACAGGAAAGGGGGAGAGAGATGGGGGGGAAGACATGCGGCAATGGCAGACAGGCTCGGGACTTGAACCCGCGGCACGCCATCAGGTTGGATTACCTTTTTTTTTTTTAGCTCCACGGAAATTTTCCCTGATAATCCGAATTAAATAAATGGTGTCTAAAAAGATTAGTGTTTTATTGTTGGTGAGAAGGGCAGCTGAAAAGTGCAATTGTGTGTAAAGCAGCAACAATGCGCTAGATTGGCTGTCACTCTGGGGGGGGGTAGGCGACCGGAAATAGGCCAATATAACGGCATAAAACTGCCCCAAAACGGCTCCGAAACAGCAAAAATGTTGCGCACGCGTGAAGGGGGGCCCTTCGAGCTTCAGTGCCCACTGCCCAGGGGCCCTCAGAGGTGTTAATCTGGCCCCGATTACCGGCCTAGGTGCCTGGACCGCTCAGCCAGCCCAGGCCACTGTGGAACCTAACTTAACAATGCCTCAAGTCCTACAATTACAAATGCTTGTCAGGGTGTGGGTCCCCAGTTCAAATATGATTATTTTGGGAGGTCGCGGCTTAAAAAGGTTGAGAACCACTGGCTTAGACACAGGGTTGGCACGGTTTAGGTGGAACGGTTGCAATTCATAAAAGGTACGCATCATTTATTTACCCATAACTTTTATTTTCTGCTCTATTGTCTACAAAGTCACTCTTCTTTTTGTCATTAGTGAAGCAGCTTGAGGATTTGTATCTCAACACTGTCAGTTCTCTTTCAATTCCAAAATGTAAATAGAAACTGCTACATGGACCCGTTCTCATTTGAGTCGTATTCCTACCCAGCCTTTAACCAGGCCTAAAGTGTATTCATGATAAATTGAATCCACATGTAAACAGAACCTGTGATTCATCCGTTTGTTCATTCTTAGTATTGTTCGGTATAGTTTGAATATGACAGGTTGTTTTGTTTCCATGGTAATACATGAGCATTACTTGCACAAGCGGAAACAAAACAAGTATGTCCAAAAAATCGAACTGAAGGATTCAGATCGCTCAATTGATCGCTCAATTTAGTTTATGGGGTTCCTCGGGTTGAGAGATGACCTTGTAGATTCAGAATGTTCATTACTGTACAAATTTGCCATTGCTGCTATTATGCAAATGCTAGTGTTGTGATATTTCTGCTATTAAAACATATTTATTTTCATGCCTCTGGTATCTGAGTGGTATATTTTCCCGACCTAATGCTCAGTAACTAAAGTCTAGAAATTGACCAGAGGTCAAGGATGAACTTCAAGCCTGCTTTGCCTACACTGTTGTACTTAATATCCCCAGATTCCCAGCCATGTCAAACCTAGGTTCACTGCTGAGCTCAGCCTCAGACAGCCTTGCCTTCAGAAGTAGTGAGAAGGGGTTTTCAGGTGGTCCGTGGAAGTATTGCATGTGGTCCCTGGCAATGCATTTAGTAATGTATGATTTGTTTATTTTAGGGATGTACCGATGAGACAATTTGGCCGATATTGATATCCAATATAATTAATTGCGATGTCGATATGATCTTCTGTATTAAAAATGTGCAGCTAAAATGGCTTTTTCATTTTAACATACCGGTAATTAAAAAATCTGCTAAATCCGATATTTCATGCGTGTGCCTTAGTGCAAATCTCTATAAATTAAAGCTAATAAATGTAGTTCAAAATGTCAAACTGTTTATATTTGTTTCACTTGAACATAACAGATTATTCTAGTACATCTTTTGGCTAAAACAAATAATTGATGCATTTATCTTAGACTGAAATCAGATTCTGAAATTGAAAAACATTATTTGATTAATGCTATTTTGTATATTGAGCAGTGTTATGTATTCAGAAGTAACATCAAAGTGGAATAATAATGAAATTAGTGTTTAGTATTGCATTTTTATTTTGCGAAAATATACACAAGGTTGAAGTTGAAATGTCAGCTCACAGGATAGTCAGAGACAATTAAGCCGTCAGTCAAATAATCAAATGAGTATTCTTTACTATTCTGGAATTAGTCAAGGATACAAATAGTTTTTGATTATGCAAACCTATCAGTCTGTAGTGGAATTGCTTGGGGATGGAGGGGTGCATCACAATAGTCAATTTAGCCCAAACAATTAGACTCTCGTAGAGGTTTTTTTCGATTCTGACGAATCTCTCAACGAGAGTCTAAACGACGAGGTCCCCTTTAAGAGGGCACGTGTTTACGTTTCTGCCTCAAAATCACTCCTACCTTGTACAAATGCAAAATCTAAAAATAATCAAGATTGCCCCACATGTCCGGCGGGTGTACGGAAAACAATTACTTCCGTAGCGACCGTAGTTTTCAATAAAAAAATATTTTAATCCACTCCGTCCATACTAAAGTCCATACTCTGTCTCGGAATCTGGCGGCCATCTTGGTTTTCTCTCCATTGTAAATGCGCAACAGAACCCTGGCCACTAGGGGCGCGGCCAATGTTCTGTTGCGCATTTACAATGGAGGAGTATGGACGGAGTGGATTAAAATATTTGTTTTATTGAAAACTACGGTCGCTACGGAAGTAATTGTTTTCCGTACACCCGCCGGACATGTGGGGCAATCTTGATTATTTTTAGATTTTGCATTTGTACAAGGTAAGAGTGATTTTGAGGCAGAAACGTAAACACGTGCCCTCTTAAAGGGGACCTCGTCGTTTAGACTCTCGTTGAGAGATTCGTCAGAATCGAAAAAAACCTCTACGAGAGTCTAAATGTTTGGGCTATAGTCAACTGTTAGTCCTTTTTATCATCGGAAAGATCCCCAGCTTAGTCTAAAAATCCACGCTATTGTCCGTCTTCTGGTGGATAGGCTCTCCGGATTGCAGCAACCATGCATGAGGGGAGGATTGTTCCTTTCGCTACGCTTTCACCACGCAAAAGCCACTCCAAACAGAACTCATAGGACGCGAGTCGACATTGGCTGTAGAGAAAAGAACAACAAAGGGGCGTTTAGAAGATGCATTCATATAGTCAATGAAATACAGACCATATTAGGCCTATAAAATAAACTGTATGAAATAGAATGTATTCGTATTACTGTTACTAACAGTAATACTACAAACAGTGTTAGTATTATAGTTATTAAAACATATTATATATATTTGCTACTTACATTGGAATATAACTAGCTGCGAAGTGTAAATATTTGAAGTTTGCACCAACGTACTGGACCCAACGTACTGTAATTCTGCAAACTGTTAATAAATTCTTCAATCAATTCAATCAAATCAGCTTCCTGTTGTAGTGCCCGGCGTTCATCCATTTCACGTAATTCCTCATCTGTATACTCGGGTTCGAACATATACGGCGCGCTACCATATTCAAACTCTTCTGAAAAATCTAATTCTTCATCAATATGTTCGGCCATTGTTGTTACCAAAAGCAATGGCTGTTATGAGCTGAATAATGAAGTAAAAAAAATAAACGCTCAAAATAGTATACAAAAGAATGGGAGAATAACAGTTGATCAAACACTTAAAAAGTACTTTGACTGCTAAAACAAAGACAAAGTTAGTAGGACGAGAAGTCGACAACACGTGCTGTAAGCTGTTGATACGGCTAGTGACTAGTAGTACTGAGAGTCTGAGACTCGAGTCGAAATGTATGTACATAAATGGGATCTCAGAACCAGGAAGTCTCGCGAGACTCTGAGAGGAAGAGGTGGGACAAATATTTCCGTTCGCGTCCCTTGTCGGAATTTAAAGACGGTGCACGAGTGGAAAATGGTAGCTACCAGCCCAGGGCGTGCTACTTGGCCGTATCGTAATAAATATAACGTTTTAAATTCTTCTACATAACGGATAGTTGTTTGATAATGTCTGAAGCGGCCTTAGAAGAAGCCTCAGTTTTATCCTCCATTTACTGCGGAGAGGGGGAGTACCAGCTCTTACAACAGTCCGGTGAGGAATTATGCAGATTGTCATCAGTGTTCATGTTCACACAAACACTCATGTAAACAAACACGTGTTTTCATGATTATTTGTGATCACACGCACACACACTCGCTCTCTTAAGTGCAAGTGTGCAACTATGTTATTATTATTATTTTTCAACACTATTTTTGTGTTGTTCCCAGATCTCTGGTATGTGAAGCGTTACGCTCAAAGAAATGCTAAAACAACACATATATGAAATATATGTGAATAATCTTGTCAGCTTCATTATACTGTATACAATTTACAATTTAGGCATTTAGCAGACGCTCTTAATCCAGAGCGATTTACATTAAGCAAGAACAAAAAGCATGGGAATACATTAGCCCCATATGTGCCCTCTCCCTACGCTCATTCTGTAGCTACAGAATGAGCGTAGGGAGAGGGCACATATGGGGCTAGGGAATACATCACATATGTAAAATGCATTTATCGCGAAACATGCGTAAGCTAAGAACGTGACTAGAACATATCTATATAATGACACTATACATATAAACTATAACTAGAACATATCTATATAATGACACTATACATATAAACTATACATATATGCTATACTATGGTGTACATATATACTATGAAGTGCTATGACTACATACAATGCACTTATTGTGCTACATGACATGCTATAAGTCTGTTTCAAATGCTATATAAGTCTAAGAAGTGCTGTCTAAGGGGGGTAGGGTAAGTGCTATGGGCCATGATGGAGTCTGAAAAGGTGGGTTTTCAGACTACGAAAACCCACCTTTAGACCAAGCAAGACCAAGCAATTGCAAATGAGCCACCATCATTACATGCAGACAAAACAATGACAATGAGTCATCACTTTTACATGTTGATTGTCTGAGTGCTTGGTATCTGGTGTCTGAGTGCTTGCTATTCAGATGTAATTAAATTACAAGGTGTCAAGCACACCCATCAATGAATGAGAGTAACTGAGAGTAAAACACTGAAGAAATAGCTGTGTATGCAAATACATGTGTTTTGTTCTTTCTTTCTTACCGAACAAGTTTCGTGCTCTGACTTTTGGCCTCCGACCTCTAGATCACCTGCCATTTTGAATTATATGAAAATCAGTTAAAATGCATCTCCTGCATATTATTTGAGCCATAAACCTGCCATGCCATGTATACAGGGAGATTATAATGCACTAAAACGATGGTCAATCATTCTGTAAAACTCAATGGTAAACCTTGGATAAATAGCAAGCAATTACAAATGAAGCATTTTAGCTATTCCCTGAAAAATGAATATATACATGAGCTGAGCTAAATTTCACTATAATTGAAACAAATTAGAATGAAAACTGAAAAGCAAATACCCCAAATATATTCATACCCTAAATCTAAATAATAATAATAATAAACTTTATTTGTATAGCACCTTTCATACATAAATGCAGCTCAAAGTGCTTCACAGGGCAGGACACAAAAATAGAATACAATAAAACACAGTCAAGTAGTTAAAATGATAGAACAATGGCAAAGAACAAAATAAAAGTATAAAAACATAGAGAAAAAATAAATAAAAACACAACATGCAGCAAATCAGTCAGGACAGAGTAGGAACGCAGATATTAAAACTCAATTAAAAGCAAGAGTGAAGAGGTGAGTCTTGAGTTGAGATTTAAAAATTTCTACAGAGGGTGCGTGTCTGAGCTGGAATGGTAATTTATTCCAGGCTGTTGGGCCGTAGAAGCAAAAAGCTGCCTCACCATATTTTTTTGTGCACATTTTTTTAGGCACTTCAAGCAGGCCAGCAGTGGAGGACCTGAGGGGGCGGTTAGGGACATATCTAGGAAGGCAGTCACGGAGGTACGAAGGTGCAAGACCATTTAGGGATTTATAAACGAGTAAAATAATTTTAAAATCTATTCTAAAAACCACTGGGAGCCAATGCAGTGATGTTAGAACTGGAGTAATGTGTTCTCTCCTTTTAGTTCTAGTTAACACTCTAGCAGCCGCATTTTGAACAAGTTGGAGTCTATCCGTCGATTTCTTTGGCAGGCCTGAGAGGAGGGCATTACAATAATCTAATCGAGAAAATACAAAAGCATGGACCAATGTTTTAGCATCATCTAAAGATACATATGCTCTTATACGTGCGATGTTTCGAAGATGAAAGAAAGCTGTCTTGGTAGCTTGATTAATGTGCGCATTAAAATTCAGATCTGAATCGATAATAACCCCTAGGTTCTTTACTGTCGACTTACTTCCTACATTTAGGTTACCGAGTTTATTTTTTATCAATTATTTTTGCTCATTAGAGCCAATTATAAGAACTTCTGTCTTATCCTCGTTCAGTTGGAGAAAGTTCTCACTCATCCAGCATTTAATGTTGGACAGACAGGATAGCAGTGGGTCAAGGGCAGAGGGGTCATCAGGGGCTACGGAAAGATACAGCTGCGTATCGTCCGCATAGAAGTGGTAATTCACTCCGAGGGCGCTAATGAGTTCTCCCAGCGGCAATATATAGAGGGAGAACAATAGAGGACCAAGGATTGAGCCCTGTGGAATACCGGAATCAATATTGTGCGTGTCCGATACAAAGTCGGCTAGGCTGACAAAATAGCTTCTTCCTGATAAGTATGAGGAGAACCAGGATAAGGCCGTGCCTGAGAGGCCTATCAAGTGCTCGAGACGTTGTATTAAAATTGAGTGATCAATTGTATCGAAAGCGGCCGTTAAGTCCAGGAGTAGTAGAACGGACACATGTTTCTTGTCGGCGGATACCCTGAGATCATTGATTACTTTTACAAGTGCCGTTTCAGTGCTGTGCCCTTTTCTGAAACCGGATTGAAATGTATTATGTATATTATTGTTCTGCAGAAAAATGTCTAGTTGGAGAAAGATGATTTTTTCTATTACCTTGCCCAGAAAAGGGAGATTGGAAATTGGTCTGTAATTTCCCAACACAGAGGGATCAAGGTTATTTTTCTTAAGTAGTGGCTTAACTACAGCCGTCTTCAGTGAGTCAGGAAAGATGCCTGAAATAACCTTACCAGTAACACAATTTATACATTTTCAGTCAAGTCAATTTTATTTAAAGCACATTTAAAAACAGCCAACGGCCAAGTGCTGTTCAACAATGGAAAAAACTAAATATCTACACATTGCACAAAATATAAACACATTATGCAAAAACATCACATATTACACATCAAGGTACAAAAAAGGGCAACAAATACAATAAAATAACGGCATCAAATACAATAAAATAAAGGCTTCTGGTAAACATTAAACAGTGTCCAACATTTCCCCAAGGTAAGATTTAAAAGGCCTGGGAGAACAGGTGTGTTTTCAGTCTGCTTTTAAAAGTGTCCAATGAGGATGCAGACCTAATAATTAAGGGTAGGAATTGTTCCACAGATTTGGAGTGGCGACCGAAAAGGCTCTGTCACCTTTTAACTTTAGCTTGGTGCGTGGAACCTTGAGGAGCCCTGATCTGTTGACCTAAGTGACCTAGTGTTATCCGGAGGAGGAAGCAGCTCACATGGTTCTCAGCAGGAAACTGGTGGATTGTGCAGTCCAAGTAGGGAATGAGGCATTACCCCAGGTGAAGGAGTCAGAGATTAAAAGGGTGGTGCCCGCCCATGGTGGGCTTTATAGTAAAGGCAGTGGATCAGCATAACTCAACGTCAACGCCCTTTAATTTGTTGATTAAAGGGGGATAATAATCATTGCTTAGTAATAGTATAGTGTTTGTAGTATAAGGTCTCCCTGTCACTCTAGCAAAACAGAAATTATCTCCAATGAGGAGAGAGCTCATACAAGATACAGTACAAACAAGTGAAATTGGAACAAAAAAACAAAAAACTGAAAGTCTAGGTGTGACTGAGGCGCACGCCTGAATGGGACGTTTAATAGGACTTATTGACTGTTGTGCTTTGTTTCTTCTAGCTGAGGACGGGCTGGTGATGCAGATCAATACAACAGTTGGAGCAGCAGAGAGAGAAGTAGAGTTGAGCCTGGTGTTCCGCATGCCCCCCCACTACCCTTCCTGCCCTCCTGACATCTCAGTGTCCTCTCCACTCCTATCCAGGGGGCGCTGTCAACACGTCAGACAGAAACTTCTGGAACAAGCCGCCACCTTACCTGAGGAACCAATGATCCATCAGCTGGTTGACTGGTTACAGGTAAAATAACTATCTATCATTAATGTTACAGTGACAACTTATTATACTTCATCTACTTGCCCAGACGCAGTTAACCTTAACCCGTTAAAATTGGAAAAGCATGTCTTCTATGTGCCCAAAAGAACAGATCTACAAGCTGTCGACAGCCATGACGCAGTGCGTTGATTGCTTGTATGTCTGTTTTTTGGGGTGGGCATGTGCAGCGCGTCACATTATGTTTTGGACAGTGCAACATGAACCACCTGACCAGACCACCACCCCAATACAATGTATTCATATTAATTTGCTGGACATTTCTCTCTCAAAATGACAACCCTTCTGCTAGTGTTACTATCCTGGACTTGGTTTGACAGACATTCTGTTATTATTCTGTGGCTTAGTCCCCTCAACTGGCAGTGTGTGTGTGCGTGCGTGCGACTGTGCATGCGTGCGTGAGCCACTGTCAACTTTGCTCTGTCAGACAATTCCAATTTACAATTTAGGCATTTAGCAGACGCTCTTAATCCAGAGCGATTTACAATAAGCAAGAACAAAAAAACATGGTAATACATCAAAACATAAAAAAGTCATCATGAATCCTACGTAAGCTTAAGAACCTAACAGTCGAATATCTATCTAAGGAAACTATGTGTATACAGTATAGAGTGCTATGTCTACATAAAGTGCTATTTAAGTTACATAAATTGAGCCTGTGCATCCGCCTGTAGGAGGTCGAGGCCAGGGCAAGTACTACGGCAATTGCTGTGGGCTAAGATGGAGTCTGAACTGAAGAGGTGCGTTTTCAGACTGCGGCGGAAGATTGGGAGTGAATCTGCAGTTCTGATTGTAATGGGAAGTGCATTCCATAGTTTTGGAGCCAGAAGGGAGAAGAGTTTGGGAAGTGTGGAGCGTTGTCCTGGCGTTTTTAGCAAAGGTACTTCCAGCTTCCCTGCGTCTGCTGATCTGAGCGCTCAAGAGGGTTTGTAGCGTGCGATCATACTTGCAAGATATGGTGGTACCATACCTTGGTTGTTTTGAATGCCAGCATCAGAGTTTTGTACTCAGAGACCGGGAGCCAATGGAGGGAGCAGACTCTGTCTGATCTTTGGTTTTTTATTTTGATTGTGCCCTCATGCTCATTTGAGCACAGGTAGAGAGCCTACATGTGTTTGGGAATGTTGTTGAATGTTATGTTATTATTATTATTAGGTCAACAACACTACAACACCAGTCAAACATTTCCTCACATATTGGGAAAACAAACATTGAAAAACATAGTCTTTCACCGCACCCTGGTGGCTCTACCAGTAAATACATTACACGTGCACGCAAGTGTATCAAATCTTTACCATCTCTTTCTGGTGAATTTATTGTACTATTCAATAAAGCATGAAAGCCTTTTTGGGCCTTTTTCTGCCTTTATTTGATAGGTACAGTAAGCTGACAGGAAATGGGGAGAGAGAGATGGGGAGTGACACGCAGCAAAGGTTGTCGGGATCGAGAGTCGAACCCGCAACACGATGTCAGACGAGGCCTAGAATAATAATTAAACGAGGTGGTCTGCGTGTAAACGGGCGGCGGTGGGTCAGGGATAGAGTGTCCGGATGGTAACCGCAAGGTTGCCAGTTCGAACCCGGGCTTCCCCAGAGTTAGTGTCGACGTGTCCTTGAGCAAGACACTGAACCCCTAATTGCTCCTGATGTGCTGGTTGGTACCTTGCATGGTTTCTGCTGCCATCGGTGTATGCATGTGTGTGTGAATGTAATGCACAATCTATGTAAAGCGCCTTGGATAAAGCCGCTATATAAATGCACCATTTACCATTTAAACTCTTTTACAGCAGTCTGGGGAGGTGACAGAGGGATGCGTAGAGGAGGAGGAGCGTGTAGAGGAGAGAAGAGGCGAGGAGTGGACAACAGTATTGTCCCTGGACCACATGCGCTCTAGAGGACGCTACGTCAAACTGCTGGAACGCTGGAGTCAACAGCTGCAGCTGACTGGGAGGTTGCTGCTCGGACGACATATACTTATCATACTACAGGGAACCAGGCCTGACATCAAGGTACAGTGGTACTGTAGACCGGGTGGGCATTTATAGGGCCCTATGTTCGTCAGAGCCTTACCCCTTATCTTTAACTTTTTTTTTACTATTTTGAAAAACATTTTCGAATAGTTCAAATAGCCGACCTACAAGCTCACAATGTGTCGATGTAGTGTAGATCAGACATCTAGTTGAACAATTTTAAAATGTTTTTTATAAAGGCAAAGACGTTTAGGGCTAAGGGGTAAGGCACTGGTGAAAATAGGGCGCTTAGTGTGCCTTTGACCAGTAGTGCACAAACTGGTCAAAATCTGAAAATACTTCACGGGTGATATTATGTGTATTGGTTTGCAGAATCATGTACAGCAACATTAGAATGGCAATGCAATTACATGACCCAATTAATGAAAAAAATACTGCATTGAGTAATTTCAGTGTCAATGTGTCATACTGATTGTTTACTGGTACATGGCATGCATTTGTTTTGTTTTACTCTTGAGAGCAGACTTTGGAGTGCCTTTCAAAACATTATACAGACATTAGTTTGCAGGAAGAAGTTTGTCCTGAATGCACTGGAAAAACAAACAAACTATCATTGTGGCATTTTGAGTGCACAGTGCATTTTCCTTTAGTTTTAATTTTAATTATTAAAAACATGGCTGAATGTTGATTATACTGCAGCAGTGGTACTTCTAAATTAGTATTAATGGGAATTAATCCCAATTTAACTGCTATGTCTCTGTATAGGAGTTTTGCCACCTCTTGAAGACAGTGAAGGTGGATGTAGATTCTTCAGGAAAGAAGTGTAAGGAGAGGATGATGAAGGTTCTCTGTGAAAGCCCCTCTTTCTCCCCCTATAGACATGGGTGTGTATTATTATATATATATTTTGTCTGCTGTGGCACAGTTCATATTCTGAAACACTTTAATCAGAACTGAAAATCGCCACCTCCAAATGCCATATAATCCATATCAGAATCACGGTACAACAACACTGGAGTTTTTAATGTATCTCTTTCTGCCTCTCTGTCAGTCCATCAGGTTTCATAGTGAAAGACTACCAGTCATTGTCAGAGTTGGAAGCAGTCTTCCAGGAACTCAACATGCCTGATGTCCAGCAACAGATCCTGTCTTCACTAACTGACAACAACCTGACATGACATGTTGTTTAATGTTAAATTTAACAACACTCGGCGTGACATGTGAACTTGTAGATCTGCTATTGTCGGTGAAGAGATTTGGTGGAGGGACAAAAGAGCAGACACAGTACAGATCCAAGAGTCAAGTTTACTACGTATGCAGGGTTTTAGTGCTTAAGTGCCTGAATATACACACTTTAACATGTGTAAACAAATGGAAAAACATGACGCTATCTCTGAAATGGTTTAATCTCTCAACTAAGAGGTCCTTGGCCCGAAAACCCCCTTGGCCCCTGGTGTAACAAGGTCCGATCATGTGACGAAGAAGACTCAAAACGTTGTTACGTTAATGAAGTAAATGCAGTGAGTTGTGCCCCCCTTTTTCTATTAGACGTTGTAGCCTACTACTTTGTATTTTGGCTCGGCGCCAAGGAAAGGAATGTGCATAGGGCAGGCTAATGTGTATCACATGCACAATGTTGTTTCTATGATTTGGTCCTGGACCTTGAGTTGATGTTATACATGATGTGTCTGTTATGAGTGTTTTTGTTTTTGTTTGTATGCATTATACTAAGACATATTGTTTGTTTGTTATTGTTGTTATTTGTTTTAATTCTTTAAATTATTATCCCCTTCTTATTGATCACCTGGCGGGGGAGTTTCCCCGGAAGGACGTAGGGCAAGGAACATTATTCCAACCAGTTCCTTTCTGTGAAGTTTCTTTCCCTTACTTTCACCAGTGAGTGACATCCGTCTTCGCAACATTCGACACGACATCTCGCTCGATTTATCTTGCTTAATAGTGATGTCTCTTGTGGCTCAAGTTTGCTTGATCCCACTCAGCGCCGTCCGAGTTGCAACCCGATTAGCCTCGGAAACCCAGATGTTTTTATTTCCAGGGAGAGAAAAAAGTTTGGGGCCGAGTCCACTTCAATATGGCATACAGTAGCGCAAACATCGATCACACTCTGCTGATTTCTGATCGTCTGCACCTTTGTTAAATTGACGCACACACATACATACACACACACACACACTTCTCGCTCTCTGTCGCTCTAATTAATTAGCCTATATTGGTCTGGTTCCAATTTTTGTCTGTTCACTTCCAATTTCAGTTATTTATCATGTATCTTGTATACGTTTGTGGCAGTTCAACCTGACACTGAATTTAACACACAGGGTTAAAGTTTGAATTATTATTTATGTTGCAAAATTTGTTTGACTTTATATATTGTGATTGTTGGTGTTAATTGATGATTGACTGATTGTTGGCGCCAGTGTAGGGATTAGGGAACATAACAACATTGGTTTTGTGTATGGTGTCAATTTGAGTACTCTAATTGTCTCCACCAGGCCGAAGGCATGGGGAGAGAGTATGTTTTGCACTCCGTCCGTCCTTCCTTCCGTCCGTCTGTGTACAGCTAATCTCCGGCACCGTTAACCCGGTCGATGCCAAACTTTGCACACACACTCCCTGGATGCCAACGATGAACCTCTGCCCCACATTTTCCAGAACAACCTGTTATAGCGCCACCATGAGGCAGCTTTTCACATTTTTTACCTAAAACTGCACCGATCTGCGTTATAGCGCCACCATGAGGCAGCTTTTCACATTTTTTACCTAAAACTGCACCGATCTGCGTGAAACGTTGCATGCACACTCCCTAGAGGCCAAGGACAAACCGTTGACCTGCATTTTCCGCATCTGCCTTTTATAGCGCCACCAGGAGGCTGACTTTTGTAAAACACATTTTTTGATATTTCTCCTCCAGATTCTGTCCAGAAATCTCACAAATCGTTACACAGTATCTCTATGGTCATGTGCTCAAGTCGGATCTGTCCGATATTTCATATTCCATCCTAATTGGCTATAATTGGCTTTCACAGTTTGCAAGATTGCCCCGTTTTCAACAAAAGCCTCAAATCATGAACGCAGCATGCAATTTACGTGAAATCTTTCACACATTTTCTTACTAGGCTGAGGAATATATCCCACCCTTTTCACATTGGCCTGTTATAGCGCCACCAACAGGTTGATTTTTGCAAAACACCTTTTTTGGAACAAAATGCCTAAAAAACATGTTTATATTAATCCTAAAAAGTTTGCCAAACATCTCACACAGTCCTATCCTCCTGGTGGAGACCTGTGCCCAGAAGGGCACTTTTTCTAGTTATCATTGCAGTCCACTCCTCTCCAAGTATTCAATGTCACTTTATTGTTTCCCTTCAGGGAGATTCAGGTGGTCCACTCATCTGTGGCGACAAAGTACATGGTATATCTGCCTTTATGGATAATACTCACGAATGGAATACCCACTTGTACTGCCCGAATGTGTTCATTAAAGTCCCTTTCTTTATCCACTGGATTGAAAAGGTGATGGAATTATGAGGTTACATACAAGGCCATGGAACAGGTTTGCAGAATGTTCCATCCTTTTGTCATTCCAAAACATCACAGAGCAATACATCACACCGTAAACTGCAACTTTTATTTAAAATTTAAATCATCAAGACATTCTTTTGTAAATCTTTTCCATGTGAAAATTATACAATCACAAAATAAACAATCCATTTGCTAATATAGCAAAACTAAGGAATACATTGTGTACATTCATTGTAGATTGATTCGATTTGTACTTGTAACCTTAGATAATTGTAAGTAATAATTTGAACTCACCCTCTTTCACCGTCGTTACTCTTAGAAGGATACTGACAGTCTGGTATGCATTATGAATATGAGTCACCATACACTGGACACTTCTGATAATCATTTTCCAAAACATTCCATTCATTTCAATATGGGACGAAAATGAACTTGGAAATTGCTTAGGAGTTAGGACACTGAACTTTTTTCAGTGAGTCCTGAGAATTTTTTTTTGTTAAACATATTTAATACATTTTAAAGTGTGTATTGATTTTAAAAGCATAGCTGAAAACAATCCCTGGAGAGAAGATGGATAAAACAAACGTCATAGCCTCATAAACAATGTTTAGCCATCACTGACTGTTATGGTAACTTATGTAATGACAATGGATATAATGTAAATGTATGCTAAATCAAAAAATAAAGCCTTAAACTGAAATGGTCTCGTCTATTTGTACAATATATGACCAAAGCTGTGTGCTGAGGGTGGCATGGTCCTTTATTTACTGTAGAAAATATGAGTAGTTTGTGTCCCACTTCACACACTCCCTGTGTCACGGATTAAATACTTTTCTTTATACCATCTGCTCCTTATTGTGAATAAAATGGATTTAACTGCAATTAATAATAGATAATAGCTGACATCTGCCATGGTATTTTTTAATTGACATTGACAAGACCAGATGGTTTAAATGTATATAGTCAGTTCATAATTAGGCCACATGAAATCTAGGTGTGTGTGTGTGTGTGTGTGTGTGCGTGTGTGTAATATAACGTTCAGACCAGGAGGTCACGAGAGAGTGGGTGAGGTGGCCATATCGTTGCTGTCGGGCAGAAACCTCTTATTTCCATATTCTAACTTTTTGTGTTTTTTTTCCGTAAATTAACACACTACTTGATCATACTACAGCGTCACACAAGAAGTAGTAGAAGCAACGCGTTTTGAGCTTGTACTGTAGATGTGCTACTTTTGAAGTAACAGTTTTGGACAGAACACAAGGTTTCCACCCGACAGACGATATAGAGTCCTCAGTCCTCTATAGGTAAGAATCGTGGTGGACTTGGAGACCAGACCGCAGAGCAGCTCCTCAGTCATAGTGCAAGCTTTTGAAGTTGAACCGTTTCCGTTCTGTGAAACCTGTCATCTGCACAGAAGGAGAGAAGAATGATACATATTTACCTGGTAACCTAGTTTCTTTGAGGCACTACATTGTTCTCTTTGCACTCTACTTATGTGACTAAGTACCTTGTTGTTTGTTGACTAAGGTTCATGCTTACACTCACACTCTGGATAAAAGTGCCAGCTAAATGTGTAAATTGTATTGTGAATCTTGTAAATGAAACATACCTGACTGGGATCTCTGGTGAAGTATCTCTTCTCTACGACCTATTATGAAGAAAACAATAAGTTATATGTTCAAAAACAATAAATATGGAAGGCTGCCTGCACCATGCATTTCTCACCTTGTCAAAGAACCTGCTCAGCTTCACTGCATTAGATGTGCCTGCAGCGAGGTATCGTGGGTTGGTGGAGTCCTTAGAAACAACATAATACCTTAGTCACAAACCTCAAACATGATGGCTGTAGTCAAACTGAGGTTAACATCAATGTAGAACACGCACGCACACACACACGCACACGCACTTTTATAAATGGTAAATGGTAAATGGTGCATTTATATAGCACCTTTATCCAAGGCGCTTTACAGATATTGTGATATTTATCCCATTTAGGCCTGAAAAAATCTTCTAAATCATGACAGTTTTCTGAAATACCCATGTTTCTATGTCAGTGGTGCTCAATATTTCATGTCAAGGACCCCAAAAATTATATGTAATAGGCCACCGACCCCCATCTGAAAATATGTTGTTCCAGGGACCCCCAGAAGCAAAGATTTGAGTTAAAAACGTTCGCTCTGAAAGAATATATATTCAAAGATTTGCACCACATTTTCATGATTTTTCAAAAATAGCAGACCCACAAGCTCGTAGTGCGGCACTCGGTAAAAAATTGATGATAGATTCAATGAATCTATCATGGTTAAAATGGAGTTTGGAGTTACTGTATAATGGGTTTGTATAGGAAGGGGTCGGGGCAGCTAAACTGAATATCAAATATCTAAATACTGAATCGAGCCACAAAAAGCCTGAGTAGACAATAAAATGACCAAAAGTTTTTTTGAAAGTAAAATATCCCTTAAGCTAAAAAAGATTTCAGATACTACATTGTAAAACCTTCAGCTTACCAGATTGATTTCCTCTGCATTGAAGTCTTCTGACAGGAAGGCTGTTCGGGTGAGTACGTCACTGCGCTTGTTCTCTGGGATTTGGTCAAACTTCGTGCCAATCAGCAGCAGAGGCACTGGGTTCTCTGCAAACTGTTCCCTGTCATAGTCCCTGGAAGGGGGTACAGGGACATGGGGGTGTCTCAGCTTAATGACATGCCCTGGCCATTTCCACTGAAGATATTTCTAATGGAAATATAAAACACCCCAACCACACCAATGGTTGCCATGCAACTCCTTGCAACCAAATGGTTGTGAGTAGATGCATGTACAGTAGACCCATGTAGATGCAAGAAACCATTGAATTGAATTAATTGAATCACTTGGGTCGACTTGCTTCACCATGCACCGACGTGCAACAGGACATATCACACCGCTGGGACAGACGCTAAAACCGTTTTGTTGCGTCTCGACCCATTGGTGTGGTACTGTGGTTTGGGCTTTAAAACAATCTGGCCAGAGTAAAGAAAATGAAGCATGGTAAATGCTTTATTTCAAATGCTATAATAGATGTTTACAACCTAGGGCCTTGCACACAGTATACCTTCAAACACCTTATGTGCTAGGAGGACAATGAGACAAACTGCTCTTATGATTTTTCGATCCCGTTTATTTTATTCTTGTTGTTATATATTGTTCCTGTCGGGCAGAAACCTTTCGTCTGCATATCTTTTTGTGTTTTTTGTAAATTAATGCCCTACTTGATCATACCAACTACAGCATCACACAAAAGCATCAAAAGTAGCAGATTCAAAACTCGAAATGACGCAGTTTAAGCTTGTAGATCTACTATTTTGCTGTTTTTGAAATTGAATAGTGAAAAGTAACAGTTTGACATACTGTATGAGCTTTCCACCCGACAGAGACGATATAACTTTTACTTTTACTTTTACTTACTACCCATTTAAACTTGTGTCTTTCATTAATGAGAAGAAGTTACACTGTGCCATTTACATATTGTACATTACAACACATTTACACTATTTGTACGTACCCATTGGAGACTATAACTCCTGTTGGCGAGGAGTCTTTGTTCAAGGCCTCTAATGACCAGCGATAGAGATTCTGGGAAGATTTCTTGTTCGTCAAGTCATGTACTAAGACAATACCTGAGAGAGGGAAAACAAACCATTATCAATCCATACATTCTCTTGGTCCCATCTATGACTGCACCCTTCATAGGGCGTCACATTATAGCATTAAGTCATTGTCATGCAGAAACCTCTTATCTACATACAGTACAGTATTCTAACTTTGTGTTTTTCGCAAAAGAATGAATTTGATCGTACTACAGCGTCACACAAAAGTAGCAACATGTACTATAATTGTGACTAATTCAAACACTATTCTGTTGCTAGTTTGACCACTTCAAATAACTACTAACCAAAAATGAGTGAGCCATTGTGACACATTTGTGAGCTTGTAGATCGGCTATTTTCGGTGCACATGCTTCCATTGAAGATGAAATAGCTGCCGATAACTTTAAAGGAGCATTCAGTGATTTGGGTGATTTGGAAAACCACCCAGTCCGCCCCGGTAACAAAATGTGCACATGCACGCTCTACAGTGGGGGGGAAGTGCAACAGACCAACAGCACGTGCACAAAGGCCCGCCCCGACTCGATCATGATTGGAGGAAGGCCCCACTCATCCTGATTGGATGAAGGTTTTGCCACCCGCCACCAAAACTGAAACTAGGGTTTTTTGACCCCAGGGGCTCACTGGGGACAGGGAGGAACTCCTTATATGGTCAGCACACTCTATAGTAGGGAGGATTATCCAGAAAAAAAGGGGGAAAAAGTGATATTTGAATTAAGTCAAATCACTGAATATACCTTTAATCCATGCTTCACTGAAAAGGACCAAATGATAAAAGTTTCACTTTACCATTAACGGAATTGTAGAAGACGGCTCTGGTGCTTTTGACACTGCTTGCACTGCCGAGAGACCCTCCCACATCCCAGAGTTCAATGTAGAAGGTCTTCTCCTCTGGGGTCCCCTCCTTATAGTCGTGTATCTGGAATCCAGTCAATCAATTTAAAACATGAACATTGGATGAGACTTAGAGCAGAGGTTCCCAAACTTTTCAGGTCGAGACCCAGAGAGATTTGACGTTTACCCGGGAACACTAGTGAAAATAGCGGGTCTTGACCCTGGAGCCATGTTGTCTATAGTACTGATGTATCAATGATTGATTACATTTCACAGTATGCAGTACAAATACTTGAGAATGGATCCAGAAAAGGCACAAAGACTGGTTTACATAAGGGTCCTTACAGTACTCTGTGTACAAATGGAACCAAATTGGCACAGCCATAGTAAATTAGAAGACGTCATTCTGACGTCATCGACGATGACGTCAGAATCGATGTCTACGAGAGTTTAAATCTTGGGCTAGGTCAGATGCTTACCCGCACATCCACAGAACAGCCAACAGTCCACGATGGATTTCCTAAAACTTGGTTCTGACATAGCAAATGGACCAGTGAAGACTTCCCTACACCTGGCAAGGAGACCAGAGGGTTATAACTTTTAGCACAACATTCTCAAAATCGTAGGATTGCAGTTGAAACTCTAAATTAAATATCTCTGTGAGGAAAACGGACTGGTGATGGAATATTTTGCCTACACGTATGTTTGTTATGGTAAATGTAGCATTTAATACTGTAGCTGTCTGTCTGTCTGTGTGCATTCATCTTCATCATCACAGCATCAATACAAAAACAAAGGCCTGGTAGTGGTACACAACATACACCTTTGAAACCATCAGTAAATCATTTAACAAACAATGTAGCTAGTAGCTACTGACCTGAATCCCCTAAGACTAACACCTTCACTCTGTCCAGAGAAGCCATGTTTTGTTTTGTGACAGCTACACTCGCGTCGGCTTTTCCTGGTTTTCATCCGTTTGTTCAGTGTTCTGATCCGGTCTACAGCCCGCATACTGTATCCGGTCATTTCTGCACACACATACATGCGAGCACACTGGTCGTTTCCGTATCCGCTCTAGACCGGATTCAGCTAACTGGAATTGATCCCGGTCTAACTTGTACCCGCCCTTTAAACGATTCTCATTATAATTGGCCGAGAATAAATAACTGCTTCCTGCTCAGTCTAAACGCCTCTCGCACACTCGCTGTTCGCAGCAGTTTCATTGGGTAGGGAAGGGATAATGTCAAGCTGTCAACAGTTTATTTGAGTAGCAATGAAACGAAACGGCCACAAGATGGTGCTACTCCCTCGCGTCACCAGGCTTTCCAGGAAACTGCACAGAGAATGGACACTAGGGTGATTTTGAATTGATACAGTACATACAATACCAGACGTGAATATTATGTCTGCGTTCAACATGACTAAAATAAATTACAATTAATTAAGGGCGCCGCCCCTAAAGGGGGCGTGACGTGACACGCAACAAAAGGAGTCAATGAGATAAACTGACATGTTTTTAATATCAAGAAGTTTTCAGTTTAGCCTACGTGTATTGTAATGTTTTTAGTATAGTTTAGTTTTTGTTAAATTGACAGAAAATCGTGAATGGCTCCACAAAACAAGTTACAAAAAACAAAACAAAAATGTGGACCCTATGTACACAGGCTGTTAGGCTACCGTAATGGCTCGAGAGGAGGACCGTGCTTGTGCTCTAAGCATTACGGTAGTGGTGGTGAGGGTTCTCTGATGCCCGCTGTGACACACTCCTCCGCTACACACAGCTCCAGGAACAAGACGAAGACGCTACTACTCTCAACAGAACAGGTAAAAACAACAACTTCTCTTTATTTTCTCTGACAACGTGACGCTAAGTGGGCTTCTTTATTTTCTCTGACAACGTGACGCTAAGTGGGCTATAGCCGTACAGTGTGAACGTTTATGGATCGATGACATACACTGTCATGCTATGGGGAGTTTTCCACCCCACACCTTAGAACATAAAAATCTACTCATCAGCACAGCTGAAATGATCAGCTGCTCCTCTCCTCAGTCTCCTCTCCCTCCCTGTCTCTCCTCCCATCTCCCTGTTTCCCCTCTCCTCTCTCCCTGTCTCCCCTCTGCTCTCCTCTGTCCTCTCCCAGGCTGTCTCCCTTCTCCTCTCCTCTACCTGTCTCTCCTCCCCTCTCCCTGTTTCTGCTCTCCTCTCCCTGTCTCCCCTCTCCTCACCCTGTTTCTGCTCTCCTCTGTCCTCTCCCAGGCTGTCTCCCTTCTCCTCTCCTCTCCCTGTCTCTCCTCCCCTCTCCCTGTTTCTCCTCTCCTCTCCCAGTCTCTCCTCTCCTCTCCCTGTTTCTTGATTGATTGATTGATTGAAGAATTTATTAACAGTTTGCAGAATTACAGTACATTTCAAGCACAAACTCAATACAAAGGCTGTTAACTGTGAGTGGACGACCCAATTAAGCATTACACTTGTTTCCAACAGGGTCCACCATGTTCAAATCATCAAAACATTTAGAGACGTACAAATAGACACTTCTATAGACAGAACAGGAATTCATCAAAAAAGAATTCATCCTCTCCTCTCCCTGTCTACCCTCTCCTCTCCTCGATCTCCCTGTCTCTCTCTCCTCTCCATCGATGGAGAAAGGACGCATTGTCCGTTTTGCTGGTGGCTTGGTCTATTTTTTTTTATAGGCTACTTGTTTGCGCTCAGGTAGCGGCGCACCGAAAAAGCGGATTGTCGGTGCGCGACACAGGTCTGACTGCGCGCAACTAAAATCAGTGGTGGGAATCGGGATCGTGTGTGTGTGTGTGTGTGTGTGTGTGTGTGTGTGTGTGTGTGTGTGTGTGTGTGTGTGTGTGTGTGTGTGTGTGTGTGTGTGTGTGTGTGTGTGTGTGTGTGTGTGTGTGTGTGTGTGTGTGTGTGTGTGTGTGTGTGTGTGTGTGTGTGTGTGTGTGTGTGTGTGTGTGTGGAGGGGGGGATTAATGAAATAATGGCAAAAGCAAGCATCGAGCAACAGGAAACCGATATCATGCTTAGACAGTTAGACTCATTGATTTGCGTAGTTCATTGTTAAATCCAATTGATCGGTGGTTTTATATGATCTTTTTGGATGTACCGTAATAACGTCAGCATGAAGATGATGTTCCATTCCATCATGTATTGCGGTCACTGCGGGAAACTTGCCTCGGTGCAGAGAGACAGTGCGGGGCAGCTTGTGTTTGAGGTCCAGCTTTACGAGGTGTTGTTGAAATGTCACCGGGCAGAAAGCTATGCAGCCTTTCTCCTGGCAGTATGCTACTGTTTGCCACCACATTGCGACACTTTTCTCTTTTGATGACTCCTTCCAGGAGGTTCTCGTGATGTCACTGTGTTTAACATCATCCTGCATGCCTTTCTTTGTGTATAATAGGTTAGTTATATTGATTAGTAATGGAATGTGATTCATTGTGATTGTGAAGCAAAGGCATGCTTCTGGGACAAAATGGCATGTCTCTGCTATTTTGCACAATAACATGGAAAAAGGAGTATGAAAGAGCGAGGGAGAGAAAGAGAGATGGCAGGGTAGAGAGATAAGGGGGGAGAAAGATAAACTGAGGGAGAGAGAGGGGGGTGGGTGGACTGAAGAGAGGAGAGGAGAGAGAGGGAGTGGGGTAGTGGGGATAACAGGAAGATAACAGGTGTTGCTGAGTCACACACACAGCTCGTCTCTAGTCGATCAGAGAAATCGTAGCCTGTGATAGGTGATCTAAAATGATTACCAGTGTGTTACCATGGCGACGGCGTCGTCACTGTGCAGCAGAAAGGCCATACTGGATGGGAAGACAGTGGAATGTTGTGATGTGGATTGATTGCGTAACACCTTCTCTGAATCAGGTCACACCTTGACCATCTCGGAAGAATTATTTTTTTCTCTTTTTTTTCAGAGTTTATTTGAACTACTTCAACTACATCATTCGTATTGGGGAAAGCTTTTTGCAGAAAGATAGCACATTGACAATCGATCAGTGACGGCTCGTCCATTTTGTACAATGGGAGAAAGAAAGAGAAAAAATGTTTATTCTGCCATTCTATGGTGCTACACCAAAAGTGGTGTCTTCAAACCACGTACGTAACCGAATGTCACAATCAGGGTCAAGAGTCCTGTGTAGCCGCAGGTGGCTCTATTCTGATAGTAATAATTGCTATATAGTTTGTTCAGTAACAGGGTTTTCAAGTTACATGAAGTCCCCAGCATACACAGAACCATCATATCAGCAAGGCAGTTTGTTTAGTGCAGCAATGGCTGAAGGAACGCAACTCGGTGTTGGGTGAAATCAACCCTCAACGGCTTCAAAACCCAAACGTTTTCCTAAGTTCTGTATCTTCGCCCAGATGCCATTTGGCAATGGTCCGTTTGAACCGCTGGAGGTCCTCAGACTCGACATTGAGAACCAGCGATGTATAAGAAGAGTCTCTGACAGTAGAGCCTTTAGAGGTCTTTCTCTCCCGGTACTGATGAATCAATATTGAACGGAGAGCTGCGTTCTCATTTACATGAAGTGCATGGTATTGATTTATTTTGTGTGTCATGGCCCCACTCACCTGCTGTGGGCATCCATCCATACAGTAGATGTCTGGTGCATTCCTGATGAGGCTATGGATGCCAGAGATAGCACTGTGGTTCTCAAACCTTCATATGTCCGGTGGAGAGAGAGAGAGAGAGAGAGACACACACACCCCGATGGCAGAGGAAACCATGCAAGGCCCCAACCTGCACATTGGAAGCAATATGCACACAGAATAACTCTTCGTACTTCTAGGCCGCTTCCCTACTTCGGTGTTACCGATGATACTAAATACACACACACACACACACGCACGCACACACACACACAGTGTGTGAATGGGTATGAACAATCTATGTAAAGTGCTTTTGATAAAAGTGCTATATAAATGCACCATTTAAAATCATGGCCAGCTCATGCAGGCGTCTTGTACAGCAGCCCCCGCAGTACCACACCGGAGGGGGCTGGCTCACTGACTGTGCAGCGCTCATGTAACCCAAGGACTGGCCTTGAATTTCAAGCGTCTCCTTCTATCCATTGCTCCTTGTTGGCTTCCATTGCTCCACTCACTTTCTGCCTGAAACATACTGATCAAGGGAATCAAAGTTTGACGTTGGAGCAGTGCCGACTTAATGCATGGACTTCAGGTGCTGCAGCACGGGGAACCAACCTCGGGGGGCACCAAATGGCAGGGCAAATGGGATGCGTAGCACCACGAAGGGTCAATCCGGCACTGTGTGTGTGTGTGTGTGTGTAAATGGTGCATTTATATAGAGCCTTTATCCAAGGGTGAATGCATTACATTCACCCATTCACACACCGATGGCAGCGGAAACCATGCAAGGTACCAACCAGCACATCAGGAGCAATTAGGGGTTCAGTGTCTTGCTCAAGGACACTTCAACACTAACTCTGGGGGAGCCCGGGTTCGAACTGGCAACCTTGCGGTTACCATCCGGAAGTGTGTGTGTGTGTGTGTGTGTGTGTGTGTGTGTGTGTGTGTGTGTGTGTGTGTGGACATGGACTGGACATCACAATAACATTGGACAAACCAGATGCAATGCTTAAAGTATTAGCACGAGTACTAATTTTCAACACTGTCCATTTTCTAAAATAGAATAACACTAGTCTAAAACCCAATCAAGTACAAAAGAAGAACACACACACACACTTTTGTTATTATATATCATTCAGATAACTATGTGAGCACAGTTGATATGACGATTTCAATAATCTTTCTCTAAACACATTACCATCCATCTCTAGTTTTAGAACCGTCGGCAAAGAGTTCCAAAGGTTTGCCCCCTTGGCTGAGAAGGCAGACTGTCCGAATGAGTATATTAAAGTAAAACAAAAGCACCACTTTTCAACATACCTTCATATAATTGGTCCTCACTAATGTAATAATGTTCATAATAAAGTCCCACAATTCTTTTTCTACTCACTCTGTGCCTCATAGGAGGGCTGTGGGCAGTTCAGAAACTCGTCCACCAGTGACATCATCAATGGGGAATCCAAGCTAATAGAAACGGCAGGCTTTCTTTTCCTGAAAAGTTGCAATGCGCTAATGGAAGCCATCGTTCTCACGATAATAAAAATCTAAATATATATTTTTTAATCTTGTTTAAAAAAAAATCGGCCTAAGGATGATGTCACTGGTGGACGGGTTACTGAACTGCACACAGCCCTCCTGTGAGACACAGACTGAGTAGAACAAAATTGTGGTATTTTATCATAAACATTAGTGAGGACCAATTATATGAAAATAAATTGAAAAGTGGTGAAGTGGTCCTTTAAGTAAAAAGGTTGTGTTGTCTTATACTACAATGATGCCACCTCATTGGTTTCTGATCCATGACTATTATAGCTATAGTTTGTACATTGATGTTATTTTGGTGTTACACACACACACACACGCGTGTGTTGGAGGGAACTTTGAGGGGAACGGGACCCCTGAAGTGCAGGGCTGCTGGCCTCTGCAACAGGGCTGTCAACACAGGGCTGAGTGTCAACACAATGACCTGGCTGTTCTCTGGTGTCCCAGCCGAGGGGAGGGGAGGGGACCAGCCTGATGGCTTTGCTGTCCCAGCGAGCTAGGAGGACAACCTGACCTTCTGATTCCACGTTCGTTTTGCAACACATCATGGCTATAGGGCTGCCTCATGACATTTTACCTGACGATTAATTGTCATACTATATTAATTGCGATGAACGATTTAATTGTGGTTTTGGTAAAAAACACAAGAAAAAGTATACTTTGAATTTTGTTTTAACTCAGAGAAATGGCCGATCTACAAGCACAGAACATGACACATTGCACTGTGTCGTGAGCTTGTAGATCTGTTATTTCCATCCGACGCATTTGAGTTGTTTATTTATGTTTATGTTTATTTACAACTTGACATGGCACAGAAGTTTCCAGGTGTGCATATTTAATCAGTGTGCACTTTCACAATGTGCAGCTCATTCAGCCAACGACATGGCAGAGAAAGCAGATAAGAGGAGGTCAGCCTTATGTTGTGGAAGTATACCATATTCACATTATTTTGTATTTGTTGATAAAAGGAGTAAGAGCATCAAATACAAGTTAAGCCCAGGTGACAAGTATCAGATTCCATTTGAAGAGCCTCCTGGCCACTGTCTCCTGTTCATTTTATGTTTACCAAACATAATAGTAAAGCGCTGTAAAGGGGATAGTGCATATTGTTGCTGTCTTATCTCCATATTCTATTTTTTTTGTGTTTCTCGTAAATGAATGCCCTACTTGATCAAGCTACACCATCACACAAAAGTAGCAGGTCCACAGCGCGCTGCGTTTTGCACTTGTAGATCTGCTACTTTTGCTATTTTTGAATGCATTTTTGAAGGTTTCCACCCGACAGAGACGAGACGTCATTCCAGAGCTAAAGATTGTGGGCCGCTATATGCGATGACAATAAATGCACAGTAGGCTATACTCAGTCAGGGCATGGTTGGGTTCGGACTGAGACACACAGTGGCGTGGTTTACCCAGTTCCAGAGCTGAGCCCCTTGATAACTGGACAGTGAGCACACAATGTCGTCCTTTTCTTCCTACTGTTTAATATTTAAAGTCAGCAGAGCGTAAAATTTGCCAGCCAGATAGAGGATTTTGTGAATGAATGAACGAACGAATGAAGGACGATGTTGAGAGAGAGAGAGAGACGGAGAGAGAGAGATCAGTGCCATGGTGTTAGCCAGTGTATAAAGTAACATAAAGTAAGTCCAGTGAGGTATACTTACTTTACTCAAGCATTTCAATTATTATCTTTACAAGTTACAAAACATACATTAACCACTTTAAGCTCTATTTTATACTTTGGATATTCACAATGTGTCGTGGAACGTTGTGAGCTTGTAGATCTGCTATTGTTCGATAAAGTTTGACACGTTTTGTACTTTTACTCAAAGGTTTGAGTATGGGCCTTTTATTTGAGTATAGGCCTATTTTAGTATAGCCTGCTGTGATAGCTACTAATAATTAAGCAACAAAATGTGAGTAGGCTACTCTAGCAGCTCACTCCACCACACAGGTGGAGGTGTGGCTTCACTTCCTTCACAATCTTCTATGCAGCAAAGTGTTCATTTAACACTCCGGTCTGGACATTGCTGTGTTCTCTAGTCCAGTGCCAGGATTTTTAATCTCAAGCCAAAGCAGCTGCAGGAGACCAGTGTAGCACAGGTCCCATCCAGCTACCTCACCTCAAAGGCAGCATTCACTTCATGAATGATCCCCAATGGCCAACTTGGCTTTAAGGGTGTCCAATTCAATCCAGGGCAGTTGGCACTTGGCATGGCTGGCAAATTAATTTCAAATACATCATTTTCAAGGACCACTTTGCTATGCATCAGGGCAACGGTACCAGAACTTTTCAGGCCATCGCCCCCCCAAAATAATCAAAATAACCCCTAGGGCCCCTACCCTGACAAGCACTTGGAATGTTTTAGAATTAGGGCATTTTGTTTGGCTCGGTTCCACAGATAAATATTGTGAAACTACTTTCATAATGTTTGACGCTTTCTTATTATTTGACAATTTGGCTAATGTTTGACCTGTTTTTATAGTATAGTGTGTTGATTACTCTTAAAAAGGTCTTCAAATTAAATGTCACTTCACTGGCATCTGGGACACCCCCCCCCCCCCCCCCCCCCCCCCCCCCAACCAAAAAAAAGGGGAAAAAATCATGTGCCACCAGTTTGGGAATGGTACGGTACGGTCGTACGGAGCCCCATAACTCTGATGGTGTACTAAATGGAACCATGGTTGCTTGACTTGCCTCCTAACAGCCCCAGCAGTAATGGAAGGCCAGGGACAGGTTCACACATCATGTAGCTAATGCAGGGTGATCTGGGTCACCTTTACATAAGCTGCGTGTGTGTATGTGGCAGTGAAACAGATCTAGTCTATAATCCTGATCCGAACACACACACACACACACACACACAGTTTCTGCATGCACTCCCATGTGCATGATGCCAACAGACTCTGCACTGCTTGCTTTCTTCAGCCAAAACTTGACGTAATAGAAAGAGAGAGAGAGAGAGAGAGAGAGGGGGGGAGGGGGGGGGGGGGTAAAGTACTACAGCAGGAGCTGTTGTCCTTAAATTCCCCACTCTAGTCTCAGTGGTTGAGGTTTCTAAGCCACTACATTCAGATGTGTGTCACATTGGTGTAAGTGTCTTGTGGTCACCAATCACCATGGCTGCCACGCTTTGACATGATCTTCCAAAGGCCCTCACGACTTACAGTGTCGAAAGCCTTCGACAGATCTACAAGTATAGAGTATGACGTTCTGTTCTCGGCACTTATCTTGGAGTTGGCGAGCGGCAAAGATCATGTCCACTGTACCACGACCTTGCCTGAATCCGCACTGACTCTCCGGTAGGAGGACTTGATGTTCAAGGTGTTCCGTCAGGCGGTTCAGCAGAATTCTAGCCAGGATCTTCCCTGCTACAGACAGCAGGGCAATGCCTCGATGGTAGTTACATTCCTGCCTGTTCCCCTTCCGCTTGTATAGGTGGACAATGGATGCATCTTTGAACTCCTGTGGCAGCTTCCCTCTGTTCCACATCGTGCAGAATAGCTCTATCAGCTGTTTGTTTAGAGGTGGTCCAACAGCTGCATAGATTTCCACTGTAATTCCGTCGGCACCGGGTGCTTTGCCATTTGGAAGTCCTCTGATGGCTTTGATGACCTCAGCTTCAGTTGGAAGCTTGTCAAGGGCAGTGTTGACTGGGACTTGAGGGAGGCGTGCAATGGCTTCATCATTGATGGCTGAGGGGCAGTTGAGGGCACCGTTAAAATGCTCAGCCCAGTGCTCAAGGATCTTCTCTCTGTCTGTGACCAGATTGCTGCCATCAGCACTAAGGAGAGGGGGAGAACCTGATGTGGTGGGGCCGTAGATAGCCTTGAGGGAGTTGTAAAAGTTTTTGAACAAACATTGAATATCTATGTCATTTGAACCCTTCCACCCAGCCCGGTTCCTCATCTCTGAATCAAGCCAGTATTGAAGCAAATTCAGGGCTGATCAGCACGGTTCAGTCGGTTTAGGCCCTTTTAGTGAAAAAAGGCTGGCTCTGCCTGGTCAGTGTCCTACCCTTGGGCTTAGGTTTGTAGTGGTAGCAGAGGACGGAACAAATGGCATATCTGGACCAGTTGCTATAAATAACAGATGGTTAAATCACACACTACCAGATGGAATGACAATTTAATATATCCTCATCAATTAACAGCATGGGAGACCTTTACAGTCAGTGTGAAGCAAATTTGATGACTGTTAAGATTGGAATCGGAAAAATGTGTGCGCACGTGATGATTGGAGTGAAGTTACTTTATTGACACAATTGTACAAAACATTGGTTCCAAACAATAGTCGCAAAACCCATGAATAAAACCGTTAAAAGGTACAATACATTACAATTTTAATTACACAACAGAAAATCCCTTGACTCATTCAACAGGAGCTTTCTGTTGCTCCAAAATTGATAGGCAGGCATACACAAAGTTCCTCTCTTAGTGCCCACAAAAAGTGAGCTCCGATCAGTGAACTCATGTACAGCTAAGCTAGGCCTGTCACAATTATTCAAGATATTCACAATTATTTCGCAAATTTGTGGGTTCTCAAAATGCATTTTGTGCTCAAACACGAAGATTTATGTATATATAATATATTTGTGCACACTGCACAGTAATGAGCAGGATAATGTATGTTGATACAGGTGTATGCTACCTTAGAATAGATGTAGACCTATTTCAGTGCATTAACATAATTACCTTAAAATTAACGAGCGTCAACGAGCACCAGCTAGAAACGTGCCAGCTAGAAACACGCACGCGCGCGCACACACCTGCCAGCACCTCAAGTCTAGTCTAAAGTGACTAGAGTATGTCTCATTTCTCTCCAAAAGCCCTTGAATATGATTGAATATTATTAAGAATTACTGTCATTATGGTGTTCTCCCACTTCATATAGCACACGCCACTAGGGGGCGCGCCTAGTGGGGGCGCCACTAGGGGGCCGCGGCCCCCATAGTCAGCATAGATATTAAAAAAATAGATGCCTCATTGGCCACTGCAGTTCGTTGGAGTGATGTGTGTCGACGGGAGGGCGGAAGAATTTCCACTGGGAGAGGAAGTACGCCGGAAGAGTGGAAGGCACGCTACGTCACGCTGTCACTCGAGTGACTACTGGCCAATCACAGCGCATCTTTTCCAGGACTTACAGACCCGAACATGCACTCTGTGACGCACACTCATGCTTCCGCTGGGCTTCGCAAGGAATCTCGGGAATTTTTTGCCCTCCCTTGAGCACATACGCTCCAGAGCCGAATGGGGCGTCTACCTATATATGTCTATGATAGTCAGGTTCTAGATATGTGTTGGAGTTATGAATGAACATGCTATCAGGTCCTACTGTAGATGTTGGAGTTATGAATGAACATGCTATCATGTCCTACTGTAGATGTTGGAGTTATGAATGAACATGCTATCAGGTCCTACTGTAGATGTTGGAGTTATAAATGAACATGCTATCATGTCCTACTGTAGATGTTGGAGTTATAAATGAACATGCTATCATGTCCTACTGTAGATGTGTGTTGGAGTTATGAATGAACATGCTATCAGGTCCTACTGTAGATGTTGCAGTTATGAATGAACATGCTATCAGGTCCTACTGTAGATGTTGCAGTTATGAATGAACATGCTATCATGTCCTACTGTAGATGTTGGAGTTATAAATGAACATGCTATCATGTCCTACTGTAGATGTTGGAGTTATGAATGAACATGCTATCATGTCCTACTGTAGATGTTGGAGTTATGAATGAACATGCTATCATGTCCTACTGTAGATGTATGTTGGAGTTATGAATGAACATGCTATCATGTCCTACTGTAGATGTATGTTGGAGTTATGAATGAACATGCTATCAGGTCCTACTGTAGATGTTGGAGTTATGAATGAACATGCTATCATGTCCTACTGTAGATGTTGGAGTTATAAATGAACATGCTATCATGTCCTACTGTAGATGTTGGAGTTATGAATGAACATGGTATCAGGTCCTACTGTAGATGTTGGAGTTATGAATGAACATGGTATCAGGTCCTACTGTAGATGTTGGAGTTATGAATGAACATGCTATCACGTCCTACTGTAGATGTTGGAGTTATGAATGAACATGCTATCAGGTCCTACTGTAGATGTTGGAGTTATGAATGAACATGCTATCAGGTCCTACTGTAGATGTGTGTTGGAGTTATGAATGAACATGCTATCAGGTCCTACTGTAGATGTTGGAGTTATGAATGAACATGCTATCAGGTCCTACTGTAGATGTTGGAGTTATGAATGAACATGCTATCAGGTCCTACTGTAGATGTTGGAGTTATGAATGAACATGCTATCAGGTCCTACTGTAGATGTTGGAGTTATGAATGAACATGCTATCATGTCCTACTGTAGATGTTGGAGTTATGAATGAACATGCTATCAGGTCCTACTGTAGATGTTGGAGTTATGAATGAACATGCTATCATGTCCTACTGTAGATGTGTGTTGGAGTTATAATATTATCAGGTCCTAGATATGTGCAGCAGTTAGAATATATGTGTTGTTGTGGAGGTGTACTGTGTGTTAGAATGAAGGAGCTGGTGGTGTTGTGGTAAGTGTGTGGGCTCAGCCTGGAGGAACATAAGGAGCCAACATGACTCACTCACTGTTATTATAATCTCACATCGCACGCCGCAACTCTCTCCCTGCTCAATCTCTCTCCTCACTCACTCACTCACTCAGTCACTCACTCACTCACTCAGTCACTCACTCACTCACTCACTCAGTCACTCACTCACTCACTCACACACACACACACACACACACACACACACACACACACACACACACACACACACACACACACACACACACACACACACACACACACACACACACACACACACACACACACACACACACACACTCTCTCTCTCTCTCTCCCCCCTCTCACTCTTTCTCTTAAGACTGTATATCCCTCTCTAATTTTCTTACTTCTCTCTCTCTCTCTCTCTCTCTCTCTCTCTCTCTCTCTCTCTCTCTCTCTCTCTCACTGTGTGTGTGTCCCTCCCCACACGTTGTTCCAGTTATAATGTCAACTACGTGCATGTTTTCTGTTCGTTTTGCAAGGAGAAAATGGACAGTGGGTGGGCGGTGGCACTTCAGTGTGGGCACAGTTCCCGGCACCCACTTTGTTTTCTTATGTTCGTTGGTGTGGGTGTGTGTGTGGGTTGGAGGCTAGAACTAGACAGCAAGCCCAGAGTAACGAACGGACACACACAGTCCAATCCAGACTGTTCATTTAGTTCTTACACAATAAGAGGATCTGCTATACTTTTGATGCTTTTGTGTAATACTGTACTGCCCTCCAAAGCCAACGTGCAGCAACTAAGTTTTTGGACACACTGGCTTATTTGTGCATCCCAAATGTCAAAATTAGCCTTTGTGATTTTTGGGGGATAAACAATTACCTCAAGAACAGATATACAGTTAGTGTAATATCACTTTGGCTGACCACACTTTTAAACCCATTTTTTGTACATCTTTTGTTCGTAGTTACTGCATTTTGGCTTTGTGTAGGGCATTCATTTACAAAAATCACACCCGTGTGAACTGAGTGGTGCAAACCCCCCCCCCCCCCCCCCCCCCTCTCTCTCTCTCTCTCTCTCATATTAGCAGGCAACAGTGCATCTCTCTGTCTCTGTTTCTGCCACAACAGCGCCCCTACTGGTACTCATGAGTCACACATGAGTCACACACATTAACACGAGTCACATAGGTTAACACGAGTCACATACGTAGGTGAACACGGACATTGCTGTTCTTTGGAGTGGTTGCACCACTCAAAAACAAACACACACACACACAATATTGAGATACAAAGTTTCTGGCTGTCAGCGACGATCGACAAAATACATGAATGCCCGCACATACTGTCTACTCTCACATGAAACATAAGTCACTGGCCCACAAACTAACCTGGATCCTTAAACACTTATGGCATGTTTCTTTCCGACAGCAACAATATTGCACGCGCACGCACGCACACACCCAGACCCTGGTGAACGTTACACCAGTGTGTTTATTAGATTAGGAGGATTAGGAGCCAGCTTATACGTTATTAAATGTGAGTATAGGAACCTCTCCACAGACGGAAATTACAGGATTACTGCAGGAGAACACTGTGAGGTCACGTCGTTGTATAAATGCTCATAAGCGGCACACGCATTTTTTTGTTTGTTGCAATAACCAGTTGAACCCTAGCATCCCTATTGTGAGCTTGTATATCTGCTATTTTCAGTAAATATGCTTGGGTTAGAGGGTAATTGAGCAGAGTGTAGTTTACAAAGTATTCAGGGTTTAAGTGGATAAATGTCTGAGAGTGAAAATACACATTAAAATCATTTCTTCTCTGAATTGAGCCTCAGATTGAGGAATTTGAACAGAAAGCTTGAGCTAAAATCGTCGCTACCTCGCGGTTACAATATTAACGCTTCTGATGACTTGAAAATTAAATGAAAATACGATCGCGAGATTAACTTTAGGCAATTTTGCTTCCGGTTCATTTTGGAAAAATAAAAGACGCCTCGACTGTTGCATTCGGCGGCAAATAAGTTGCAGTGCCGGAGTCAATGGTGGCAGTCAATGAGTTAGCATGAATCCACCATATTAATAGAAAGGCTGTGCAAACAAAACATGAATTGACGCTGTTGACATTGCTGTCAAACTAGTGTATGAAGCTATCTATAATCAGTGCGGACATTGTAAGCTGGGGGGAGCTAGCCTTGGACATCCCAGCAGTGTCTGTCTGTCTGTCTGTCTGTCTGTCTGTCTGTCTGTCTGTCTGTCTGTCTGTCTGTCTGTCTGTCTGTCTGTCTGTCTGTCTGGCTGTCGTCCCCCCGCCCCCCCCTCTCTCTCTCTGTAATTTTGCTGACTCACATCAATCTGCTGTCAATTGTGTTCCCTCTCTTGCCCCCATGTCTCCATCAAGTGTGTTCCCTCTCTTGCCCCCATGTCTCCATCAAGTGTGTTTCCTCTCTTGCCCCCCATGTCTCCATCAAGTGTGTTTCCTCTCTTGCCCCCCATGTCTCCATCAAGTGTGTTTCCTCTCTTGCCCCCCATGTCTCCATCAAGTATGTTTACTCTGTTGCCCCCCATGTCTCCATCAAGTGTGTTTACTCTGTTGCCCCCCATGTCTCCATCAAGTGTGTTTCCTCTGTTGCCCCCCATGTCTCCATCAAGTGTGTTTCCTCTGTTGCCCCCCATGTCTCCATCAAGTGTGTTTACTCTGTTGCCCCCCATGTCTCCATCAAGTGTGTTTCCTCTGTTGCCCCCCATGTCTCCATCAAGTGTGTTTCCTCTGTTGCCCCCCCTATGTCTCCATCAAGTGTGTTTACTCTGTTGCCCCCCATGTCTCCATCAAGTGTGTTTCCTCTGTTGCCCCCCTATGTCTCCATCAAGTGTGTTTCCTCTGTTGCCCCCCCTATGTCTCCATCAAGTGTGTTTCCTAGACTGTCTATCTTCACACTACCAATAAAGGCAGAACAGCCCAAAACAAATCATTAAAAAATTGCTATCGGATGCTTTGTCCTCTCAGAGTACGACACACGCATGCATTGGTTGCCATGTTAACTGTACGGTTTTTAGGTAGCATACTTTAACTTGGTATTTCCATTTCTTTCTTAGAGGCAGATATTGTACTTTTTTCTTTTACTCCATTACAATTATTTGATAGTTTTAAGTTAACTATAGTTACTTGCTGCTTTGCAGATTTATATTATTAATACCAGTAAGACGCCCTGAGGGCGAGAAGCATGCATCCGCCTGGGTGACGGCAGACTGTTGGGCAAGCGCTGGCGCTTTGGGATGGGGGGTCAGATCAACATATGGAATGAATTCTGTACTGGCCATATATGAAGCGTGTCTTGAGTGTACAGGGTTTGCTGAGGTCAGATCAACATATGGAATGTCAGAACAGGTCAGCTCCATATATGGAGATCGAAGGGTGGTAGCGGGGGCAGTGTCTTGAGTGTACAGGGTAGGGCCGGGCCTTAATTTTCGGGCCTGTTGAGAACACTAGTTTTCGCCGGCTGCCGGGCGCGGTTGCACTTTGGGGCGGGCCCATCTAGAGTTTGAATGGACAGGTATCAGTCAAAAGGGAGACATCGAAGAGGAAGGACGGGTGGGGTAGGATCAACATATGGAATGTCAAAACAGGTCAGCTTCATGTATGGAGAGTTTGAGGGTTTGAGGTTTGAGGTTAGATGTAGGCCTAGAGTTGCTGGCCGGCTCCATATATGCAGATCTAGGTGATTCTCCATGTATGGCTATCCAGGGTTTGATGAGGTCAGTGTCATGATCTTCATTATGGAGACGGCCATATATGAAGTATGTCACAAGCCGTGAGGGACTGACGGCCATACTGTATATGGTGGCGTGGCTGATGGTTTTGCAGGTTTTCATAGTAATCTGCGACCTATGATCGCAACAAAACATTCATTAACCACTCAAGCACTATTTTATTCCTGACCTACAAGGCAAGCACATAAGCTTGTGCTATTTTTACTAGGACTGGGCTACTTTTACTTTGGTACTCTAAGGACCTCATTTATCAATGGAGTGTAAATTCTGCCCTAAATTCAAGTGTGGGTTTTGGAGGGTGCTCACGTCGGCACGGCATTTATGAAGTGATCGTAAATAGCTGATCAGGATCAGCTATTTATGGCATAAATTTGGTTGCAGCTTTGATAAATGTCACGGTTGAAACCGACCGCTATTGAAATGTTCTCGAAACACCCCGATTTTATGACATGAACAACCGGAATACGACCAAACAAATGTGTTGAAAAACAATAAGAAATTATGTTCCCTCTCGCCTCGCTTGCCTGCAGACGCACGCACACACCTATGCAAGTGTGCATTTTGGCACATTGTAAAGAAACACCAGTAGGATTATTCCACGAGGCTACAATTGCAACCTTTGTCAAGTAGGAGTAGGCTACATGAATCACACACACATCACAGTTACATTATACATCGCCATGAATGGAATACGTTTGTAGGCTACCAACTACCGTATATTAATTTTCCCTTTTTGTGCGCAGTGCACGTAAAAATAGTCATAGGGCGGCTGTGGCTCAGGAGGTAGAGCAGGTCGTCCAATGATCCCTGGGTCGGCTGTTCGAATCCCGGCTCCTCCTGTCCACATGTCGAAGTGTCTTTGGGCAAGACACTGAACCCTACATTGCCAGTAAAATAAGTTTGTCAGTGTGAGCTTGCCACCATTGGTGTGTGAATGTGGGAAGTGAGGACGCTGGCGTTGACTGTTCGCCGCTTCACCTCCCAATGTATGAATGAATGAACCATTGTAAAGCGCTTTGAGCACTTGTAAAAGCGCTATAAAAATGCAATTCATTATTATATGTAGGGTAGGCGATCCCCGATTGCTGTGAGTGAGTGCCACGTTCATGAAAGATAACCTGGCAAGTCATAATCAACGTTTATGGAGTGATTGATGAATGAATGCATAAACCTATATGGATGAAGGCTGGTGTGTATGCTGGGTGGGATCACTGGGATGCATGTCCAAGAAAAGATTTCAACATCGGCGCCCACCTTTTACTTCTGACAGTCTTATTAGTCAGTATATTGTTGTGGTATTGCTACTTTTACTTGAGTAAAACAATCTGTACTTTTTCCACCACTGCCACACAAGTCCCCTTCAATAGGCTCTGTGCACAGCAGCCATATTGGAAAGGAATTGGGCCTCTTCTTTAGTTCATTCAGGTTTAAGTGATGATGATAATTAAGGCTCTGTTCCATTTAGTGTAGTACTGTACTTCTCAAAGGACCATCATAACTCTGTCAAATGGTAGTCAAATGGAACCAAATGGACCTGTAAGTAAGGGTCCATTTGTACACTCTCAGAGTTACACACACCTGTGAGGGGTCATTTGGAACTCCCTCAAGGAACCATGAGGGTCACTCTGAACCACACTTTGAGACCCACTGGTGTAGAGTGTTTCCAGTGCGCCAACATGCACAAACATCCGCACCCTGATTCTCTTTGACCAGAATGGAACAGAGCCTTCATCTTTAGTATCATTGGGAACACCAACAATATGGCTGCTGTGCATAGAGCCTATTCATACAGTACTCTTTCCCTCATCATTTCTTTCCATATTCAATGCAAATGCATAGTAGCTGCCCTCCTACTCACAGTGATGAATGTGGTGGGAATGAAAAGGCAGATCAAGGTCACACTATTGTGATATGGTGTCTCCATGCAACCTGAACGCCATTAATACAAACACAACCAGCCTAGCAGCCTAGGCTGGTTGTGTATAATGCTGTTACTGCTGTATAATGCTGTTACTGTGGCATGGTGACAGAGACGCTTCAGCGTCCTTCATTGGTGGCGGTTGTCGTAAAGAGATTGGGTGGCTGTCTTGTGCTCCGTACTTTATATGTCATTTTCATTTCTGTCCCAACTTCCAACACAGAATTGATTGTTACTGGATAATCATGATACAGTGCCGTGTGGGCCTATAGAGTGTCACAGTCCCGCCCCCTTTCATGACGACGAGAGCCCCGGAAGAGATTTCCCCGTTCGTTTTCCCCATAGACTTTTCAACGCCGCGGACAAAGCCAACTCGGCTCGTGACAAATCATGACAATAAACTCAATGTTTTGTGCCGATCAAATAATTAGTAAGAAGAAAAACTAAACAAAAAGTGTTGTACCCTGCCTTTTTTTCCCTTCTTTCTAATTATTTGATCGGCCCAAAACATTGTGTTTATTTGTCACGAGCAGAGTTGGATTTGTCCACGGCGTAAACGTCTTTAAATAAATACTTTTTGAAAAGTCTATGGGGAAAATGAACGGGGAATTATTTTCCAGGCCTTTCGTCGGGGCGGGACTGCGACGCTCTATAGCCTTGCGTAGCTCTGGACCATAGCCTTAGGAGTTCTCCTTAAAGCTAGGTATAGGTAACTTTTCGGGCATTTGTTTCATATCACTGGTTGCACAGTCTCTCGATTTTAGTGAAAATAAAGAATACACTTTTGCTACTCACCAAAACAAAGGCGGTGTTTGACTTCTCTTCAGGGTGGGAACACTCTCAGCCCATTATAGACCACACTCATTTTCTCCTAAAACCATCTTTGCACCCCAGGTGGTACGTCCCTGAACCCCACTTTGAGGACCGATGTCTAGAGACATTCGGGAGAGTCGTCCCGTTCCCTTCAGTTCACTTTGGTCTGAGGGACATTTTGGGAACATTCTTCAAGAAGAATCACCCCGTTCGTTCTGATTACAGAACGGGGTAATCAGCAGCAGCCATACTGTTTGGAAAGCATTTCCATCTCCCCACAGCAACCCTCGCTGGAGCTGATGCAAGTAGTGCTGTTATTGGTTGCTATGGAGACTGACTGACCGAGTCGGGTTGTTGCCGTGGAAACAGTTGAGTTGAGAGCTGCTGGATTCACCACCTACACCCCCCCCAACACACACACACACACACACACACACACACACACACACACACACACACACACACACACACACACACACACACACACACAATAGACAATATGCACTCCACCGCACATGCCTCTTAACGTCCCACAGACTGAGAGAGTGGAGAGAGTAAAACTCTGTTTTCGTTGTGATGAAGGGCCATGAAAAGGACATGGACAGACAGACAAGACAAGACAGACAGACAGACAGACAGACAGACAGATAGAGAGGTACAACAGGTATACCCTGACGACGGGTAAGATGGGTCATATTGGTTTTGATCCTGTTGCCTGTACATGGTTTAACAATTATCTCTTTGAGAGACATCAATGTGTTAAAGTTGGAGCTGTAAAATCAGAGTTCCTCCATATTTCTAAAGGAGTACCCCAAGGCTCTGGGGCAAAGTGATGTCCGGAAAAACGCACGCACACACACATGCACGCACGCACGCACGCATGTGCAGACTGTGTTGTAGTGCTAACTGCTAAGATCATCATTCAGTCCATTACATGCATAGAGCCAGTCCCTGGTGTCCTGGTCGGCTGGTCGCTTCTATGGCTTAGCTTCAGATCAATGCCCCTTGTCCGTATCCATGGAGATGGCACTGATCTGTAATGTGATTTATCTTGACTTAACAGAGATGTAAAGCATACATTGACAACCCCAGTATCTTCTTCTGAAGGGCCATTGCGTTTAGCCTTTTTTATGGTTTTGACTCAATTGTATATGTTTCCTAAGCGCTAATAGCGCTATGAATACATTTGTCTCTGGAACAGTAAAGGGGTCGTTGCTAAATAGATGCAGAGCAACAGACCTGATTTGATTTTTGATTTTTATTAAGGATCCCCATTAGCTGGTGCCATAGCAACCAGCTAGTCTTCCTGGGGTCCACATATAAGAATAAACATTACAGTAGACATACAGTTACAAATACACAGTTAAAAAGTCAGTATTCAACTTACATTAGTTCGGATAAAATACAAATAAAAATTGCTAAGATTACAAGTTAGAGCGTGAAAACACTGTATCAAATGGAATTTTAGATGCTTTTTAAACGTTAATTTACTGTAAATGCAACAGAGGTTTCGAGGCAGGTTATTCCAAAGTGACAATGATCTATAAATAAATGATCTCTTTAGAAAAATTATATTTTGGGCGAGGTAACACAAGCTGCCCATTACTGGAACCTCTAGTGTCATGATCATGCACAGTATTACTAAAAACAATCTGTGAATTTATGAAAACAGGAGTTTTACTACTCATGACTGTTTTGAACAACACAAGAGTATTAAAAGATAACCTATTCTCCACTGTAAGCCAGGAGAGGCAGGCATGCATATGACTCACATTTGTTCTGAGAGGGCAACCCATTACCAACCGTGCAGCCCTGTTCTGGACTACCTGGAGCTTCCTCAGGTCACCACTAGCAGCAGATGACCATACAGTGGAGCAGTAGTCAAGATGACATAAAACTAGACTTTGAACTATCTGACGTAACAAGGGACGGGCAACAAAAGAACAACATTTCCTTGCAATACCAATAGCTCTCCCCATTTTTAGAACAATATAGTTAATGTGGTGTGACCAAGACAGAGAGCAGTCAACCATCACTCCAAGGAGTTTAGTACTTTCAACTTGTTGAACTGTAGAATTGCCCAGGTTTAAAACAAGCTTTGGGCTTGTAGATAACCTGTAACTAACGTACTTGATACAGTCTTTTTTTCCTCTCTTTTTCGATATTTTTCAAAACTGTTAAAAAATAGCAGATCTTGTAGATCTGCTGCTTTTGCTGCTTTTGCTGTGGACCCCCTGGAGAACACCCCCCCCCCCCCCCCCCCCCCCCGCACCAAGGACCCTTGGTGGTCCCCCAGTTTGAGAAGAACCTATGTTTTACTGAGGTCACTTTCACTACTGATCAGTAAAGTAAGAAGTATAGGAAGACATTTTTATCAAACAAGTGCCATCCTTTTGTTCTATGCAGTCCGTCCAGCAGTTATGAAGTATAGGCCTATTATAATGCTTGACCGTATAAGTCATTATATAATGCTTTTGTTGATTGATTGATTAAATACTGTATTAGCAGTTTGAAAAAACAAACAAACAAAAAACAAACAAACAGGAAAGTACAGTTCAATACAAGGTCTGCTAAAACAATTTGAATCCCAAGAAAGCCTCGTTTCCATTGGGGTCCTTTTGTATGTGTTGTGTTTGTTGTAATTATACAGTGTTATAAGCATATTGTAATGCATTATTCTAAGTATGCTTATACAGTTGGAGGCCATCGATATTGTCCTTTTCTTTTTGCTGAGGTTTGCGTGATCTGCGCAAAAGGACAGTTAACCCATGTTGGGCGGGAACCCCTTTTGGTGTTTTAAACATTGTTATAATTTAGCTATTGAAAAATAGGAGGATTTAGAAGGTTTTTTTTTTATTTTGAGGTCAGGCCTAAATGGGTCAAATGATAAGGGACAATATCGGTGGCACCCAACTGTATTAATGCATTATAGACATGGGATGCACTGCACAGTGTTATCGTTACTTTTAGTACTTCTTTCAGAACTGGACTATACAAGCGAACTGGGCTCTGCAGTCCTAAGAGATGGAGCCCACTAATTAACACTGAGGGGTTTGTAGCCAGCAGCGCTGTTGGGTAGGTTTTGAGAACTAGGCTTTGAGGTCAGGAGACACAGTGAATGTACGTACATGTAGGGTAGGTTTTGATGTCATTTCTGGGCTAGGACAGATAGTAAAGTCAGCCATACACAGATGTTCTGAATGCACTCATTTTAATCCATGACCTGACATGATATTGTACTATTTCGTCTCTGTCAGATGGGGGAAGAAAATCCCAAACGATTCAAATTCAAAAAGAGCAAAAGTAGCAGATTGACAAGCTCAAAACAAGTCGCTTCGAGACGCATTTCAAACCACGCTTCAAGCTTAATAAATCTGCTACTTTTGATGCTTTTGTGTGATGCTGTAGTATGATCAAGTAGGGAATTAATGTATGAAAAAAAACACAAAGTTTAACAAATAAAATATGGAGCTTCCATGCCCAAAAGCGGCAATTTATAGATACAGTATGTATATGACATATGACTTCATATTTGGACAAATGTTGTGGGCCCATCTGAAGGTTGTTGATGTTGATGTTTTGTGCCAGGGACCCCTAGATAGGCAAGATATTTCTAAATTATTCCAAATTTTACAAATGTTTTCAAGATTTTACAAAATAGTTAAAAAAAGCAGATATGTAACATTTTTAATCATTTAGAAATTTTCTAACACAAATCTTCTCTCTGCGACAAAACATTTTGAGATGGGCGTCAGTGGTCAAAATACTCATTGTGGGTCCTGTACACGAAAAAGTTTGATAACCACACAGGAGTATTCTGCTAGTCATCAATGTCATCAGATTTGATTGATTGAATAGTTTATTAGACATAAATGTAAAAACAGCAACAGAGTACAGTCAAACACTTAGTCCTGTGGTTTTCGACCAGTAGTCCAGGGACCACCAGTGGTCCTTGAGGGGGTTGCAGGTGGTCCCCAGCTAAATGATGCAGAGTTGGTAACCAAATGGACCGTTATAGATCTTTAACTCTTGAGACTGTAAAATTAAACCAAATGGACCCTTACGGGTCCATATGTAAGTGATCTGCATTTTTTGAGGGAGGGGGTCATGGCATTCCACACCTGCGTGGCCATGCTGTAGAAGGAGAATTTACCCATATTTGTTTTGAATGTGGGTGGTACCAGTTCATTGTTCTTGCTCCCTCTAGTATTGTGGCTGTGGGTGTCGCTCACCTTTTTTTTTAGGTAGTTAGTCAGGTATGAGGGTACTGAGGGCATTGAGGGCAAGGCTGCATTTACATTTCCAAATTTACCAAATTAGTTTGTTTTGGGAGGTCTGAAGCTTAGTCTTGAGTGACATTGTGATGCTGGAGAACCAAGAGGTGGAAGCTGCCCTGCCTTGTGACTCACACCACTGCCCTGTGACTGTTCACCTTCCACCACTGCCCTGTGACTGTTCACCTCACCCCACTGCCCTGTGACTGTTCACCTCACCCCACTGCCCTGTGACTGTTCACCTCACCCCACTGCCCTGTGACTGTTCACCTCACCCCACTGCCCTGTGACTGTTCACCTCACCCCACTGCCCTGTGACTGTTCACCTCACACCACTGCCCTGTGACTGTTCACCTCACCCCACTGCCCTGTGACTGTTCACCTCACACCACTGCCCTGTGACTGTTCACCTCACCCCACTGCCCTGTGACTGTTCACCTCACACCACTGCCCTGTGACTGTTCACCTCACACCACTGCCCTGTGACTGTTCACCTCACACCACTGCCCTGTGACTGTTCACCTCACCCCACTGCCCTGTGACTGTTCACCTCACACCACTGCCCTGTGACTGTTCACCTCACCCCACTGCCCTGTGACTGTTCACCTCACCCCACTGCCCTGTGACTGTTCACCTCACCCCACTGCCATGTGACTGTTCACCTCACCCCACTGACCTGTGACTGTTCACCTCACACCACTGCCCTGTGACTGTTCACCTCACACCACTGCCCTGTGACTGTTCACCTCACCCCACTGCCTAATGACTTTGAACATGTCGTTAAACACCTTCATATTGGCCCATGGAAATCGTAAATATCTCCACTAGGCCGAGAGAAATCCAATGCACCGTTAAAAAGATTGATCTATAGCTGAGATTGATCCCACTCTAGATTTATCACACAGCCCTCCAAGTCCTGACTTCCTCACTGCTTCTTCACACACGTGTGTGTGTGTGTGTGTGTGTGTGTGTGTGTGTGTGTGTGTGTGTGTGTGTGTGTGTGTGTGTGTGTGTGTGTGTGTGTGTGTGTGTGTGTGTGTGTGTGTGTGTGTGTGTGTGTGTGTGTGTGTGTGTGTGTGTGTGTGTGTGTGTGTGTGTGTCTCTCTCTCTAACGCCAGGGCTCCACCGGACGCGTTGCGTCTCCGCCGCGTGCCGTCTCCGCCGCGTGCGTCAAAAAACGCACCGGTTCAATTTGAATGCACGCGTTACTGTCACGCAACGCGGGCAGTGGAGCCACCCTTCATTGATTAAAAAGGGAACATTCCCTGACGGTGACGGAGACGCGACGCTGACGCGCCCGGTGGAGCCCCGGCGTCATGCTAAGTGTGTTTGGGTGTAATGGCTCACTAGCTGTGGAAATGCCTGTACTCCTGTAAGAACACGCACGCACGCACGCACGCACGCACGCACGCACGCACGCACGCACGCACGCACGCACGCACGCACAGTCACACACACGCACGCGCACACACACACACAGTCACACACACACGGTGTGCACACAGCAGGGAAGTGCTGCACAAAGAGCTGGTCCTGGCGGGGGTTACTGTAGGAGTGTAATGGACCTGGCATTTTTTATTTATTTTTCTCGTGACCTCCTGGGAGTGCAATCTTTGAAAGCCAATCGATCGTAGTCAATCGGAATAGAATCTGAAAATCATGATCACATCATGACTACAGTGATAATGTGTACCAATTTGAGTATAAAGGTTTGGACAAAATCGGTGGGAGTAGTAGTAACCAAAACTGTGGTTTTTGTAAAGTAAACGCAACATGGCCGAGAACTTGTCGGGTGGAAATGGCCGAGACTTATTCGGGGAGTTCCCATTATGATTGTATGACCTACGGTTCAAGAGTTATATGCCAAAATGTGAATGGGCCTTTTATAGCGCCACCATGAGCCCAATTTGATAAATGTAGGGTAGCATTTCTTCCCTGACCTAGTGTGTTTAAAGGCAATCAGTACATGATTTGAGGCACTCCTTGGGCCACTCCTGCAAACTTTGGAAGCCAATTGTAGCCAAATAGGATGAAATATGAAAAATCTGACAGATCTGTCTTGATCACATGACTATAGAGATAATATGTAGCAATTTGTGTGAGAAGCAATTTGCCTGAGTAGCACGGAGGGACGGACAGGGGACAAAACATAGTCTCGGCCTGGCGGAGACAATAAAATGAACAGAGGCACCGTTCTCTCATTCTCTTTCTCTCTCTATCCCCCAACCCCTCTTTTCAATCTTTTTTCTCTGTCTGTGTTTTCATGCGGAAAAGGCAAATGAGTGGTTATTTGGGTGGGCTTCAGTCGAACACTTGACTGAAGGGCTTACAGCGCTACAGCAGGAAGCTGCTGCATCCAGCCCTCGCCTCCCCAATTCCAGCTTTTCATGTGCAGAGAGAGCCAGAGATTATCAAATGAGTGGGCAAAGCCATACCTATATTGTTTATAAGGTCCTTATAAGTAATTAATATATTATGAATATATGATGACTCTTCCACAGGAGTAACTTTTCCTACTCTCATCTATGGTCACATATGAAGTGTGGGTCATGATCGAAAGAATAAGGTCGCGAATACAAGCGGCCGAGAAATGAGTTTTCTTCGACGGGTGGCTGGCATCTCCCTTCGAGATATAGGGTGAGAACTGAGAAGTTCAGTCACAGGAGAGAGACTCGGAGTAGAGTCGCTGCTTCTTCGTCTGGAAAGGAGCCAGTTTAGGTTGTTCGGGCATCTAGTTAGGATGCCTCTCGGGTGTCTCCCTAGGGAGGTCCTCGAGGCACGTCCCACTGGGAGGAGACCCCGGGGCAGACCAAGGCGCAGTTGGAGGAAACACATCCACTCACTGGCCTTGGAACTTCTCGGGATCCCCCAGGAGGAAGTCACTAATGTTGCTCTGTAGAGGGAAGTCTGGAGCACTCTGGTGGAGCTGTTGCCCCTGTTGCTGTTACCCGACGCGGTGGAAGATGGATGGATGGAAGGAGTATCTTATTTATATTTATATTTATCACACATTTTGTTATTTTCACCTATACATTTACCAGACAGTGGCCTTGTGGTTAGAGTGTCCACCCTGAAACTGGGAGGTCGAGGTTTGATCCCCGGCCGGCTCATACCAAAGACTGTAAAAACGTGACTTCAATGGGTTTGGATTGGGGGGTCAAATCAACTAATCAAATGATTCCCGTGCGCGGCACGGCTGTGGCTCACCGCTCCAAGAGATGGGTCAAATGCGGAGAACAAATTTCACTGCGGTAACGTGTGAACAATTGTACGACTTTGACTTTTGACTTTGAATTTTGCGGGTGGAGGTGTGTTGTTGCGCATACTGTACATTGGCTGTTTGAACAGATCCAATCTAAAAGCTCAAATTGATAGATTACATGGATTAGTTTAGTTAACTGCTAATATCAGATTATGTGGTCAGTCATTAGTAGCTTAATGTCTATTCATTCACAGATGTGAATCCAATCCGTTTTTTATGGTTATGATTGTACAGTATGGCTACTAATGCGTGGAGTCAGCGCTCTTGTGAATAAATCCGCTTATTAATTCCTCTGGGTGCTGTCTGCCTTTTAATACTGCCAGTGGTGGGAAAAAGTACTCAAATGTTTTACTTAAATAAAAGTACTAATACTGCAATGTAGATGTACTCCATTACAAGTAGAAGTCTCATATTCAAAATTTACTCAAGTAAAGTATTGGCATCAAAATGTAATTATAATGTACTAAAAGTAAAATTACTCATATTGCAGTATGTCCCATTTCACAAGTTCAAATGGCCTAAATGTGTTGGTGCAGCAGATGCAGGGTCCATGTGGAAACGATCAGTAAAACAGCCATATACACCAATCCATTACTTACATTTTAGACTCCAGACCCTGATGTTCCTGTTTTAATAGAGACTCAGGAAGATTGATCAGGGTGATTTCATTTTATGACTATGTCTAATCAGGGATGTACCGTGCTGTGCTATGCTGTCCTGTCCTGTTTAACCGCAGGTCTGCTAGTACCTCTCTTATTAACAATTTCACTGATTTTAATGTGATGAAACGCACTGTGACGGAGAGCGGTGGGCGTTCTGAATCTGAACCTCACACAGGGAGGGCTTTGCTCTGGGTCACGGTGGTGTCACAGAAAATATACTCACTTAGAGTTGGGACTGCATTGCCAGAAGTGTCAGGTGTGATGATTGCATGCATGGGCACAAAGCTGCCATGCTGTCCTCACCGAATGTTACTGTGAATAGCTTTCCCAGGATGAGTTGGGGGCCGGGCGATATGACTTAAAAAATCAATGTCACGATTATTTGAAACTTTTGCCTCGATTACGATTGTTATAGCTCATGATGAACGATTATCGCTCAGAACATGTGACATATTGTGAGCTTGTAGATCGGTTATTCACAAATTCACTATTGTTACACAAATTACTGTATAATACATGTGGTTATGTATGACTAATTGATTTGGTCCATTATACAAAATGTATATATAAGAAATGTAAAAAAACAAAACAAAAACAATGAACTCCCCCTTGTATCATACAACAACAGCCTGTGGGTGCGGCCTCAGTTCAGGTGGATCACCACCATAGAGTTATAAAGGATAGAGGGCGGACCGCCCCGCCCCCTGCTATTCATTTACAGTAGGTAGAAGTTGCTCAGTGGTGTTTTGAAACACCTGGAAGAACGGTCTACTTCCATTTTTTTCGATTTGGTGCCTAAAATGCGGTAGTGCTCAATGTTAAAGCTCAGATGCACGGGTTTCCTCGTCATAAATCCACGGGTTCGCCTGCAGTCATCCTTCATGTTTTAGGCACTCCATCTTTAAAGTTCCAGGAGCAGTAGGGCCTTTTTTTTGAAGGGCGCTAGCCCCTCCTATGCCCAGCTTTGTGTGTACCCCATAGTGATGAGTTGATTAGCTGAGCAGGGAATGTGATGTATTATGATGATATATGATAAGAGCGTCCCTCACTTCACACAAGTGTGATTTTTTACTGTTTTGAAATCCGAACCCACACACACACACACACACACACTCCCCAGTAGCACATATGGGGCTCCATTTTCGTCACCGCTAAACCCCATATCCCTAAACTTCTTTGCCTTTTTTTTTTACTATTTTGAAAAACATTTTTGAATAGTTCAACTAGCCAATCTACATTGGCACGTTGTGAGCTTTTAGACTGGCCATTTTAACTATTTAACTATTTTGTTTTGCAAAATAGTAAAAAAAAGCCAAAGAAGTTTAGGGATAGGGGGTTTAGCGGTGACGAAAATGGAGCCCTTAGACTCTAAATATCATTCTAAATAGAATAGAGGGAGGAAGTGGACATGGACTTACACAAGAGAGAGAGGGAGAGGGAGAGGCGGGGAGCGAGAGGGAGAGGGAAGGAGAGAGAGGATATGTGTTATCGAGCATGTGTTTGCTTATGCTATGCATGCAGGTAATGTAGCCTGGAAACCAGACGAATCTGCCTGTGCAAAAGAAATTTAAAGAAATTTAAAGAAATAGCCCTTTGCAGATTTCAGTCTGGCCCTGATCGGTTGTGATTGGATTTCCCTGGCCCCGAAGTTGTCGGGCACCAATCAGGGCCCAGTATGCAAATATGGGACGAGGCATTTTTTTTAAACTGCCCCTTGGAAATGCAAGTTGAGATTCCAGACTAATATCTACGCAGTAATATTAGTTTGGCCATGCCAGGCTAGGTAATATGCATGCAGTTACCATAACTGTATGCACATGTATTTGTATATGGCATGTGCATGTACTGTATTTGTGCATGTAGCGACTAAGTGCAAACGAAACACATTTAATCTATCGTCGTATACAGTCGTATTCTAGTGTTGCTTGTACTATTCTCTTTGTGCGTGCGTGTTATGTGTATGTCATAGTGTACTGTATAAATACTGTACTTAAATTTAGAAATGGCAGAAGTCGCAGATCTACAAGCTCAAATCGTGTCGCTTTGTGCCGCATTTCGAGCTTGGATCTGCTACTTTTGATGCTTTTAGTGCGACGCTGTAGTGTGATAATGCAGGGCATTAATTCACCAAAAAACAACATTCTGCCCAACAGCATGACATAGTAGAAATTGAGAAGTAGGGGATGGGCAGGGTTGGAGTTATTCCTAATTTACAGTATACTTAGTGGTGTGCTACTGTATGTGCTTGGGTCTGGTTGGGGAGTGTGGAAAAAGTGAGCCAGCCTGCCCTGCTGCAGGCCCATCAGCAGCAGTGGGTTGGTTTCCCAGGGACCAGCGCTCTGGACCTGGGCTCTGGACCAGGGCTCTGCGGTATCTCCTCTGCCCACATCAGTCACTCTGCTCCTGGGTGGGGTTTGGAGGACACTGCCTGCACTGTAGTGTACAGCAGTGGCTCTCAAACATTTTCATGTCAATGATCCCCAAATTGAGTATTTTACTTGGCCGTGGACCCCCATCTGGAAATACTTTGTGCCAGTGATCCCCCATCAGAGAAGATTTGTGTTGTTAATCATTTCTAAAACTATTCCAAAATCCATATGTTTTATGATATATAGTGCTGAGTGAGCTGGGTGTATCTCTTTTTTTGTGCACAGTAAAGCCCAGAGCGTTTTGATTGTTTGTATACTTTATTAGTAAGAAATATAAACAGCATGAGGTGCAGTCCTGGGAACTTGTTTCTCACATATCATCAAAGAAATAACACAATAATTAATGTCATCAACAAATACAAAACACTAGGCCTGCCCTATCGGATCGGAAACGAAGAAAGTGTAGGCAACGCCTCCGTCACCCCAGCACCAGGACGCGTGTGCGCACGCGAATTTGGGTACACGGGTTAGACATAGTTTCCGGGTTTTGTCCTGCATTGTGTTGCATCATTTGCAGCTTGCAGGCTAACAACAGGGTATACATTAGATCCACTATTGATTTCTTACCACAAAACAATCAGTCTCTCTCTCTCTCTCTCTCTCTCTCTCTCTCTCCCCCCCCCCCCCCCCCCCCCCAATATATACTGTATGATCATTATGTTCCCTCCCCTGAGCTGCTGTTCCCTGTATAGCCCATACAGTGATAGTTTGTATATTTGTACATCGCCATTACTGAGGTGTCACATGATATTTAAAGTAAAGCAAGCCAAATCTAATCTCTCTCTCTCTCTCTCTCTCTCTCTCTCTCTCTCTCTCTCTCTGTCTCTCTATCTACTCCCTCTGTCTCTTCATCAGGTTATTGCTGTTTTTCTCTCGCATCGTATGCTGAGTCGCTGAACACTACCGTCGCCTGAACGGTCAATATTTTCCAGGTAAGTCCCCAAGTTATTTTCCTCTCTTCTTCTGTTCTTTTCATTCATACCTCTCTTTCGCTCTCTTTCGCTCTCTCTCTTTCGCTCTCTCTCTTTCGCTCTCTCTCTCTGTTTCCTTGCTGTAAAATAGCTGCGTCACTGTGTCAGATTATCTGGCATACAGAGAAAACTCTTAGCACTGAAAACATGGACACTCTCTGCCATCTACAGTTCTTTCCATCATTCTGTCCTTGCTCTCTCTGTCGCCGGGCTGGTGTTGAGAAACGTGTGTGTGTGTGTGTCGTGTGTGTGTGGTGTGTGTGTGGTGTGTGTGTGTGTGTGTGTGTGTGTGTGTGTGTGTGTGTGTGTGTGTGTGTGTGTGTGTGTGTGTGTGTGTGTGTGTGTGTGTGTGTGTGTGTGTGTGTGTGTGTGTGTGTGTGTGTGTGTGTGTGTGTGTTGTGTTGCCTCATGACAGATGCTTGTAGCATTGTGTGTTGAAGCTTTCTGATTCCATGAGTTGAAGAGGATAAGTTTACATTTACAGCACTGCGTGTTACGGCTACAACTATCACCCTTATACTGACCAAGTGACCAGCTTCATCACACGGGTCAAATAGTGCTGTCATGATTTGAAAGAAACATGCCTGTCACTTTATCTGTCCCCCGTGTGTGTGTGTGTGTGTGTGTGTGTGTGTGGTGTGTGTGTGTGTGTGTGTGTGTGTGTGTGTGTGTGTGTGTGTGTGTGTGTGTGTGTGTGTGTGTGGTGTGTGTGTGTGTGTGTGTGTGTGTGTGTGTGTGTGACTGTGTGTGTGTCGTCATCTCTCCATCACTTACAGAAGTAGCCCTGACACAGACATAATTTCATTTAGAACACACACACACACAACACACACACACACACACACACACACACACACCACACACACACTCCACTCACTCACTCACTCACTCACTCACTCACTCACTCACTCACTCACTCACACTCTCTCTCTCTCTCTCATCTCTCTCTCTCTCTCTCTCTCTCTCACCCAAGGACATGCCACACACAGATGCATGACTCACACGCACCCATCTACTACACACACACTCAGGACACACCCATGCAGACACAACTCAACACATTCACACGAATGTTGTTAGAAACATTAACACTCGTCTTGTTAGGGGGTCCCTTGGCACAAAACATTTGGTCTGCTGCCAAATTCATATTCATTTAAAGTGTGCGTGCGTGTGTGTGGAAAAAAGCCATTGCATTATATTCATATTTCAGTTTTACCTTAAAATACCGTTATAATGTTGTACAGTGTCAGTACAGAGTTGGTTTTGGCTTCACGTTCATTCACGTCAGTTCATTTGAAAGCAATTACACACACACACACACACACACAGTCACACACACACACACACACACACAGTCACACACACCCTGACAAGCACTTGCAATTGTAGTTGAGTGGAGGCTTTACATTTATTTTGACTCGGTTTCACAGATAAATAATATTGTGAATATAGACAGAACTACACTGCGAGGCGTTGTGAGCTTGTGGACTCCATAAACTCTAGATGTGAGGGGGCCGCGTATCGGCACAAAGCACACAAATTTGAGGATGAAATGTGTGCACGGAATGCGTCCTCAGATATTGCACGCTGTGATTGGCTGGAAGGTGTGTCATTCTGCATTGCGATTGGCTGGGCATCGCATAACGGGTGTGCCACAGGGGACACCCATTAAGTGGCAGATAGAGGGGGGGGGGGGGGGGGGGGGGGGGGAGAGGGATTGGGTACGTCATTTGGTATGTCATATCTAGTGGTGTCATGCTCGTTTCACACTCAGTCACGACGTGTCAAGTAATCAAATCAAATGGCTACTTTGCATAACAACAGGTATAACCGTTTACCTGGCCGTTCTCATGATACACAGTTTGAAAGCAACACAGCAGTATGGCTCTAGTATGTACAGCTTCTGTGGTGTTCTGTTTGCACGCAACAAGAATGCCTCCTCCTCCATCGAAGAACAAGAGATTCGTCCAAAGCAAACTTTTTTTGTTTCACTACTGCAGCACGGTAAAGAAGTTGTGTTTTGTGTCATAAGTGGTTCCCAAACTTTTTCGTGTCAAGGACCCCCAAATCAACATTTATTAGGCCACGGACCCCCCATTTGAAAACATAATGCCAGTGACCCCGATAACGGTGGATTTTTACGGCTCTATAGCAGTGATTCCGAAACATTAATTTCATGGACCCCCAGTTTCACACGCATTATGCTACAGACCCTCGATTTAATGGCATTTATATCTCTGGTACCCCAATTTATATTGTAAAACCACTGTTAATTTAACTCTGAGAGTGTACAAATGGAACCAAATGGACCCGTTAGGGTCCATTTGGTTCCATTTGTACACTCTCTGAGTTACAAACCCATAAGGGTCCATTTGGTTTCTATCTCTAATTGAGCTAGGTACCCCCTGGAACTCCCTCAAGTACCCCCAGGGGTTCCCGGACCCCACTTTGGGAACCCATGTCATACACTACTAGGATATCGGCTGTTCTGTGCGCATGTGTGGGTACAGGCTTTAGTTCCGACAAACTATTGATCCGAGTGTCAATATATAAACTTTATTTGCAGACACTATAGGTCCAAAATACAAAACAATAATCAAAAACAAACAATACAACATAGAGATAGCCTAACAGGCTATTTTCACTCCATACAGTACTCCATATCAATTAAAAAACATATAAACATTTCCTCCAGTGATTCCAAAAACAAGAGGAGAACCTTGTATCACTTTGTGTGATCCCCGTTAAGGCCATAATTAATAATACATTCTTTGACTCCTTCAATCTACACAAATCTGAACATAAAATTCCTCAGTACAGCATGAAACGTGGGTACATTACTAGTCACAAACATTTCACTTGCACTGGTCCATCTTGGGAGTTTCAGAAAGGTTCTAAATGCATCATTATATGCCACCTGAAGTTTTTTCATTTTTGCACTGCTATAACGGCACCACAAGTGAGCCGTGTATAGTGGAGTGCAGATCCGTAAATAGAGCGACAACCTACCTCAAACCTTAACCGAACCATAACCGCAAGCACGGAGCAGTGCATGTTTGACCGTTGTTCCCGCATGTCGGGTCGTTGGTCCGTCGGATCTGCGTGTACATCCCGCATGCGCACCTGCGCACACGCGTGCACGTAAATCGACATCATTAAAATGCAGTTCCACCGGAAAAAATATATATCTCCATTACACCACTGGTCATATCCCTGAACGGGTATGGACAAGTACATATCATTTCGGGGGGTGCTTGATATGAAAAAAGTTGGAGAACCACTGCTGTAATATAATGTAATGTAATGTAATGTAATGGACAGGAAGGAGAGGAGAGCTACAATAGGTTGTTATTGCCAGGCAGTCACTGCAGCAGCATGAAGAGCAGTGGTGATGTAATGGTCCAGACAATGTCTCCTACGCTACCCCCCCCCCCCCCCCCCCCCATTCTCTCTCTCGCTCTCTCTCTCTCTCTCTCTCTCTCTCTCTCGCGTTCTCTCGCTCTCTCTCGCTCTCGTTCTCTCTCGCTCTCTCTCGCTCTCTCTCGCTCTCTCTCGCTCTCTCTCTCGCTCTCTCTCGCTCTCTCTCTCTCTCTCTCTCTCTCTCTCTCTCTCCTGCATGTCTTTCTTCATCATTTCATACCTACCTGTGTCTGTCACTACTAGGGGCTGTCACGATTATGACATTTTACTTGATGATTAATTGTTGCTTGAATAATTGCGATTGACAACGATGTAATGTGTGTCGTTGAACATAATTGGTATACATTACGAATACAAAAATACATTTCTGTTTGGCTTTCAGGCGCAGAGCAGATATGACAAATAACTTAATAATTGAATACATTTATACTTAAAATAGCATGAATGATGATGATAGGTGATGATTGTGTAAGTGTGACATGCCTATATGTCACATTCATTGCTCCCACTCTGTCTCTCTCTTTTTCTGCTACACTTTTCAATCTGCTCTCCTTGTCCTTTTGTCTGTGCTCTCTCTCTCTCTCTCTCTCTCTCTCTCTCTCTCCAGGTGTACTGTATGCCACTGGTGGTATTAACACTGTCAATGGAAAACGTTTTCTGAATCGTTTATAATAAGAATTGCAATTTTTACATTCATCTATTTCTTTCAACACCCCTACTGTGTCAAAGTGTCAAAATTGGTTGTCACTTGTCACAGATGGGTTCTTCATGCGTTGTCTTGTGTGCTAAAAGTTTTGGAAGAAGTAATTTTGGAGGAATCGTGAGAAACTGAGAAGGAATAACTGAGGAATAAAAAAGTTTTTTTTAAGATTATTATTATTATACTTTTAATAGTGACTTTAAAGAGAGACAGAAAGGTTGAAAGGATAACATACGTGAGTGAGTGAGTCTTATCAGCACCAAGGACCTTTTGTTTTACAGAAGTATACTGTATACTGTATAAGCACTCTTTCATGACATAATTACATAAATTACATGACACGTCCTCCATTCATCAGATCAACCATACCACAGATCTGCCAGAAAGCACAGTGTTGAAGAGGCATGCTGTGCTGCAGCCTGGCATCCATCCCACTGCACTTAGCATGCTGATGAATGAGTCGTGATTGAGGGGGGAAATCGTGTTTTTAAAGACAAAAGGGGTTGGTGTTGGGTGTTAAATCTCCAGCCCCTGCTATCTGGTCCATGTTGTGCAAACCCAGCCAGAATGCTGGCATTTTGACTGACCAGTATGTGTGTCTCACTTGGGCTGCGACTATCGATTATGTTCTCAGTGATCATTCCTCTGAGAAGTGCGTTTTAATTTGGTAAAATTCTAGATTTTTTAAATAGCATATGAAATTGATTGGCTCAAATAACTTGCACCCCTAGGTAGAGCGGCAGTCAATCAGGAGTGTGCTGGTATCTGAAATAGGTGTGGACTAGACTAGTACACATGAAGCAGCGGGGCTGCTAAATTTGCTTATTATAAGCGACAGATGTAGCATAATCTAACACATCTTTTTCTGTGCTGTCTTTGTTCAGAGATTGCATGAACTAGCGTTCCGACTGTAGATATTTTTTTGTGCTGTCATTGTCCAGTTCCTGTTTGAACCATTATGCCAAAGCTTGTGGTAAGACTCTATAGTTGGCTGTCCGGTTTCTTTTGTGGCAGTTACTGTAGGTTCATCAATTTATGATAACTTGTTACTTGTAACTAAAATGCTAATTCTACCTCATGGCACAGTATTTAATGCAAGTGACCGTAAATTGTAAAAGACAACAAAATAAAAATACAAATAACGATATTTACATGCATCGCCAGGTCTATGAAAACAATCCCAAAAGAAGCAATTAGGCTTTTACCACCATATTTTTTTAAATATTTTAACAACAAAAACGTTTATGGGGTCCAGATAACATTAGGAAGACAAGCCAAAACATTAGTAAACAAAATAAATACGTTCTTTAACTACGGGAAAATGCCGGCGTGGGCATAGCGTTACCGGTTTTCTGGCCGACGCAGCTTTTTCCCGCGTGGGTGGAGCTTCATTTCCATCCACCAGCTGTCTAAAAACCAGGAAGAGACTCCTGCCGTGAGCGATTGTATTTGTCGCGTCTTGTCGCCTAGGTGTGGGTGTACTGTCACGCATGCACAAGACTCACGCAAACACTCGCACGCACACACACAGCATGGTTTCCTCTGCCATTGGTGTATGAATATGTGCGTGAATTGGTAAATGTGCACAATCTATGTAAAGCGCTTTGGATAAAAGTGCTATATAAATGCACCATTTACCATTTATGAATGAGAATGACTTTTTGAGCGATCAAAATAAGCGAGACCCGGCGAGCACGGCCGGAGCTGTGGTGTGAGTAGAAGGAATGCATTGAAGGTGTTGCAAAGAGGATTGCAATACATCACATACTAGGATTATATTTAGACATTTCCCAGTGTGCTATAGAAGCATTGATGTTGTGCATATCCATGGACTCACTGTACATTGCAGCGTCTTTCAGGCATACGGTATATAAATCCTGGTTCATTGCATAATAACCACCCACCAAGTATGGGGACTTCTTTTGTGGTTGAGACATGAGTTCAAAGAGCTGTGCTTTCTTCTCTAGCTCAAAGGCAACTACCGTGAATCACTGCGTCTGTTCTCACAGACAGATGTACAGTGTACTGTAACTCCCAGTCCCACAGGTGGTAGCATGCACATTCACACTGGTGCTAAATGTACTCCCATGTTTACTCATATAAAAGTATCAATACTGCAATGTAGGAATACACCGTTACTCTTTTACTTTGTAAAAGTCCGGAATTAAACATTTACTTGAGTAAAAGTATTGCTATCAAAATGTATAAAGTAATCACTTACAGTAGCGCACGCACGCACGCACGCACGCACGCACGCACGCACGCACGCACGCACGCACGCACGCACGCACGCACGCACGCACGCACGCACGCACCACACACACACACACACACACACACACACACACATACACACACACACACAAAACACCCTGCTGTGTGCATTTAACACACACACACACACACACACACACACACACAAAACACCCTGCTGTGTGCATTTAGTATTGGCTTAGTATGAAGTGGCTTGTGCATGCGTGCGTGCGTGCGTGTGGATACTGTGTAGGGTTGTTTAATGGATGGGCTTAGAGAAGCGAAAAGACCATTACATTAGAGTGAAGGAAAGGACACGGCTCTGTTCCCACATCTCTCTTTCTCTCTGGGGGGGGGGGGGGGGTCCATAGGGTCCCCATCGAAAATTAGATAATACGGTATTGCATCAAAATCGGTTTAACTCCACTCTAACCCTATATAATAATATTAATATTGGCTATTTTAATTATTTTTGCGCAAGGTTCGTATATATACTGTATATATATATATATATATATATATATATATCCCACAGCTAGGGGACGTTATTTGCTAGGTATATATACTGTACGGACCCCAACGTAAACTCTGTGTATATAATGGTTGAGCCCCACTGCAGCTTTTAACATTGGTCCGGTTGCTATGCAACGCTTCCGTCACCACCAGCTATGGGGCGTTAAAACGTCTTTCCGTTTACCTCAGTTACAAGCAGGATTTTCAAACCTCCATAAATCCGAATTTTGGAGAGCTGTCCTTGGTGGATATTCTGCCATCCAAAGTTCAGATGTCATTTGTGACTTTGTACCGCATCGCTCCCGACATGTAAACGTTTCTGACGACAGGTAAACAGTGTGCGCTTGTGCTAATGATAGCAAAGTGTGTGTGTTGAGTGTGTGTGTGTGTGGGGCGAGGGGGCGGGCAAACGCCTTCTCTTTAAAGTGAACGCTGATGGTGGCACTGGGAACTGGGAGTTATGCTAACAGCTAGCCGCAATAAAATAGTTAAATGCTGTTTGAAATGCATTGCCACATGTTTAACAAATCTTGAAGACATTACAATAGATCTTTTTCTTCACAAATCTTGTAGGGTCCCTGGACAAAACAGGTTTTCCAATATGCATTACTGCATATATAAAGTATCAAGTGTGTTTAATGTAATGTATCACGAGAGCTTGTGACTAAACAACTTTGGACTCATTGTAGAGAACACAGGTTCTTTTCATTTCCATGTCCACCCGAACGATAGGCTAGGTGACAATGCCTGTTGACCTGGCATTTTGCAATGCTGCTGTCGCCCGGGAATACATGACCTTGTTGTTTATTTTGGATGCTTGCAGTTTTACATACAAGCTGGTAGATTGAGTGCCTTTTCGTTTTCGGTCAAACTCCCCCTCCTCGCCCACGGGAGTGAACTTCACACCTCCAGACAGTCCATTGTTCAAGTAGTCGATATTTAAAAGACAATGGCTCTACCCCAGTGCATGGAGAAGGTGTCAAAGCGTCTGGAAGGCAGTAAAAAAGGTATTTTTGACTTGAAGTCAGCTTGTGTGGTACCTGGCCTTACTACAGTCATGCAAGTGTTAAACAGTAGAGTTCCACACTGGCTCCTCCCTGTGTCAAATACTAATAATCATTTAAAATGATGAGTACCGTCATTGGAACGCCAGAATAAATGAGCAATCATTATTGATTGGGGACTCCTTGAGATATTTCCTCACTCATTTAAGTTTAGAGAAGTGGACAAATTAAGTAGCTGATTCCTAATCAGTATTCAAGGACAACCTGGCCCCTGCAGGAAATTATTCAAAAGTGATGAATGCAGAACGTTCAAAGTATTATTAAACTCAACCATGATTGAATTGCATGAGAGCTGAGATATATGCGTAAATATATTACAAACCTAAAATGACAGATACTGTACAAAACGGCAGCGGAGGTTTGAGCATCTTATCACTTCCGTTTTCATGCATAATCGGTACAGAGGCGCGCGCATGCAGAGCGATAAAGAAATACCCGTCTATTGTCAAGGGATTTTGCCGTGCATGAGTGATGTTAAAAAAAAGAAAAAAAAATCGTGCTTCGGTTTATTTATCTCACATCTTGGCTCAAGATATAATCTCATTTTCCTCCCCCACTTTGAGGAGGATGGAGGCTGGGCAGAAGAACAGCGTTTAATTTAAACACATACTTTCTGGAGTCTCTTCAGCCAGCATCCTTACTTGAGGTCTCTTGTTTCTGTTGACACTTGGAACCCACTGTATCTGAGCTCCAGAGCAATCAGCTAATGCACGGCCACATTAGGCCCACGGCCAGACAACAAGCTCAGAGCTTGAAACCACAATGGAGGGAAGACAGCTGGTCTGGAGACTCCGCGAGGGCCTCGCCTGAACCCAGACAGCTCGGTGAAATCGGTTTGCCAAACCAATGGGACATCCGTCTGCGACGCTCGGTGGGAACAAATGAGCATATCAAAGCTGCAATGTAAAATAAAATATTCCTAAACATGCGGAACAAGACCGCGACCACATCAAGCGGGCCAAGAGAAACGTCGGTTTTCAATTTGTCTAACGGATTTGGTGTATATGGAAAGAAGTGGTCCAAATACAGGTGCAACTCAAGTCGGTTTCACTGAAACTAGAGGCTTTAAGTGTTTAAACTCCAGTTGTATTTTTCCTTGCCACTCATGCAAATCAAGCTTGTTTTGAGCCAAAAAGAAGAATCCGAGATATTACGATTCTAAAAACTGCGTTCCCATAGACAGCATAAGCCAGCGGAGTTTTATTTTTTTTTTTTTTTTTATCGCACCCGAACCGGAGTCTTACAAGCGCGCAGAGTACACAGTTGTGAACCGTAATCAATTAAAATAGCCGTCACTCGGCGCAGATGGCGTTTGGACCCGGAGGCGTCAAAAGGCGATATCAGTGGTAAATGAGTAAAAGAAACTAAAGTGAAGCACTTAAGTAACATGCAATGCATCAAAACCTCCCTCTCTAATCTCTCTGCTGTATAGCTCCAGGTCTGCCGCTCGGCGTTGTCCCTTGTTCCCATCACTGGCATACATGTGCAACCACATGTGACAGCCTCCCTCTCTGCGCCTGCCACTATACGTCCCTCCTTACTGTTAACTCCTGAACCCTGACGCCAGCTCCACCACCTCTACCGTACCTCTTTATTAAACCTGGAGTTTAAGTGCTGATGTGATGAGGAGAGCTGCTGCTGTGAAGGGGAGGGGAGGGGAGGGGGGAAGCAATGCGGGATCTGTTGGAGTCAGCAGTTCTATCGTGTGGGAAATGATGGCTGATATGGCTGAATTGGAATCTGGAGGATAGAATAGAAGGTTGTGTGTGGGGGGAGCTTAGACCTGTCGTTCTCCCTAGCAAAATAACTGAAAGTTGACTGCTCTCCAGAACCTGATCCATGGTACAGTACCACATCACACCAGTCCACGGTTAAACAGAATAATAGAAAGAATAGAGCCGCTACCTCTCCGAACTCCTCCAACTCCCCCTCCTGCTCCCTCAGTTGTTGTTTTTTTAAGTAATTGACAAAACACAGCCTCCTCTCACATTAGAAGTTAAATACAATATAACACTTTTGTTATCGGCCTTGAATAAAGCTTGTTTTGATTAAAAACAAAACCTGGGAAAAGAATCCGAGATAAAAGCATTGGAAAAAATGTAAACAACTGGAGGTGGGTGGAGGCGGCCATATTACTTCCGTTTCATTTCCGGTTTTATTGATCGCCTAGCAACCGAGAGGCATTCATATGTTGCATACGAGCGTGCGTGCACACACACACACACACACACACACACACACACACACACACACACACACACACACACACACACACACACACACATACATACACATGTACACCACATCCCGGGGTGCTGTGCTCTGCTCTAGCATACTCTAGCAAAGATAGCAAAGACAATGGTGCGATCAAATGGTACCAAAACTCTGGTATTATTGTCATAGGGGGAGCCCTTTGTCTGGCCCATGGCTCTATAGAAGCTGTTTAATTACTTGTGCAATGCAAGGCTGTATTGTTCCCTAAAGGGACATTTGGAGGGGACTGCAAGCAGGGCACTAAAACACAACACATGCTTGCAGTCAACTAGATACATGAAAATATTACACAAGATAGAGACACCTTTTCTCCTGCAGCCTTACACTCCAGCCAGGGTTCTGAGGTCTGCCGATCAGTCACTATTAACTGTACTTGAAACCACCAAAAGGACTAGGGGCGACCGTGCCTTTTTCAGCCGCCCCTGCGCTCTGGAACAACCTACCTTTCCCCATCCGATCTGCCCATGAGTCCATTGAGGCGTTCAGATCCTTTATTGAAAACCCACCTTTTCTCCTTGGCTTTTAATTGCACTTGATCGTCTTACAGTATGTGTTGTTGTTTTAAATGGGTTATATAAATAAAGTTTGGGGAGACATGTTTTTTGAGGGCCTCCTATGTCCAGCTTTGAGGGTGCGTGTAAACACAAACGTTGTCCTAACACAAACATTGAATGCCATTGAAAATGAATGGGCATTTTTTTTGTGTTTGTGTAAACACAATCATTGAAGACAAAAGTGAGGACGCAAATTGTGACCGGAATGAGATGATGTATGATGATAAGAGCGCTCCTCACTTCACATGGGTGTGATTTATTTTCTTTTTTGTGTGTGTGTGTGTGTGTGTGTGTGTGTGTGTGTGTGTGTGTGTGTGTGTGTGTGTGTGTGTGTGTGTGTGTGTGTGTGTGTGTGTGTGTGTGTGTGTGTGTGTGTGTGTGTGTGTGTGTGTGTGTGTGTGTGTGTGTGTGTGTGTGTGAGACACGCCCGGGATTCGAACGCAGGTCTCCGTGTGGAAAGCCGTAATCTTAACCACTAGTCCAAAGGGGAATTCCCCTTGGCTGAGGGAGATATTAGGCTTTTGGTCATCAGGCAGGGGCCAATACTATACATGCAGTGGTATGAAGTAACTAAGTACATTTACTTAACTACAATTCTGAGGTACTTTTACTTTACTGGAGTATTTCAAATTTACAGTACTTTTACTTAAAACTATAAATGTTGTAATTTTACTCCACCACGATTATTTGAAAACTTTAGTTACTTTGTAGATGTTGATTATTATTACAAAACATACTGTAACCACTTCAGTCCCATACACATTTCAGCCATTTGAAAATAGCCGATCTACAAGCTCATACAGTATATTGCTGTATTGGTATACGTTGAGTAAAAAATGTCAGCACCTCTGGTGCTGACATTTTGTGTTTGTAGCCAGATGTGTTCATGCAGCACAAGCTGCTGCAGATGTTTCATTCATGCATTTGTCGGGTTCGTCACGCAGGTTGATATGCTTTAATTAAAATGTCATGATCCAAACAGCTGACACAGCAGCCAGCACTGTTAACCTTTACATACTGTATTCAGTGATGCTCCAATGTTTTAACGTTGCTGACGGGCTGAAACCTCTTATCTCTAGAAATTAACTTTTTCCCCCCGTAAATGAACGGACTATACTTGATCTCACTACAGTGTCACACAAAAGCATCAACAGTCTGCAAGCCCGAAACGCGGCTTCAAATGCGCCCCAAGCGACACACGAAGCGAAATGTTTCGAGCTTGTCGATATTTGAATTTGTATCCAAGTTTCCACCAGACACAACAGATTACTATGAAAACCTGCAGTCAGTGACGCCGTCACGCCACCATATATGACCGTCAGTCCGTCACGGTTTGTGACACGTCACGCCACCATATATGGTCGTCAGTCCGTCACGCCTCGTGACACGCTCCATCTATGGCCGTCTCCATCACGACACTGACCTCATCAAACCCTGGATATCCATACATGGAGAAGACTGGATCACCTAAATCTGCATACTGTATATGGAGCCGGCCGGCAAATCTACAACTGACCTCAAACCCTTAGATCTCCATATACAGTATGGAGCTAATCTGTTCTGACATTCCATATGTAGATCCTTCCCCACCCGTCCTTATGAGCAGTTATTACATTATGAGTTGCTACAGTCTTTCCTCTTCGATGTCTCCCTTTTTTTATTACATTTTTATCCCACAATTTTGCAACCCATTTTTTCACCCAGTGTCAATTATCTAATGTAATCCTGGGCGCTACACTTCCTCTGCCAACCTGGGGGGGCAGCGGACTGACCTCATGCTTACAACGATGTCTCCCTTTTGACTGATACCTGTCCATTCAAACTCTAGACGGGCCCGCCCCAAAGTTATTAGTGCAGCCACGCCCGGCAGCTGGCGAAAACTAGAGTTCTCAACAGGCCCAAAAATGAAGCCCCTACCTGGGCCCTCATCAAACTATGTTCGCTCAAGACACTGCCCTCGCTGCCACCCTTAGATCTCCACATATGGAGCTGACCTGTTCTGACATTCCATATGTTAATCTGACCCCATCAAGCCCTGTACACTCAAGACACGCTCAATATATGGCCAGAACAGAATTTATTCCATATGTTGATCTGACCACCCATGCCAAAGCGCCAGCGCTCGCCCAGCAGGGTGGCTGGCATCTCCCTTAGAGATAGGGTGAAAAGTTCAGTCATGCGAGAGAGACTCGGAGTAGAGTTTCTGCTTCTTCGCTTGGAAAGGAGCCAGCTTATGTGGTTCAGGCATCTGGTTCGGATGCTAATCAGGCATCTCCCTAGCCCTAGGGAGGTCCTTGAGGCACGTCCCGCTGGGAAGAGACGGGGTAGACCAAGGCGCAGTTGGAGGAATCACATCGACTCACTGGCGAGAGAGGGAAGTCTGGAGCTCTCTGGTGGAGCTGTTGCCTCGCAACCCGACTACAACATGGAAATGATTATGACACTTCTAACAATTATGTAAAAAAAAAAAAAGTATTATCTCAAATAATTGCGATTAGGCAATTATGTAATAATTGTGACAAGCATACTTAGGATGGTTGATACAGCAACCGCTGAAAATCAACACAAAATCTATACACAGAACATTGACTCAGTGCTTTTGATTTGCAGGTTTGACTCTGAGTCGGAAACCATCTGGGCTTTCAGCGTCGCTTCGGCCACATCCGTGACTTCTGACTTCTACATCGAGAGACACGGAGAGAGAAGGAAGAGACAACTTCTACATCTAGAGACACACAGAGAGAGAGAGAAGGAGAGAGACGGAGCCAGAGAGAGCTCTGTCATCACCTAGCTTCACTCACCACCAGTCGTACAATCACATCGCCCTAACAGGTACTGTACAGACACTACAGCAGCACCCATATTCATAGAGCCCGTCCCCTGTATCGGATTGGACCGTCAACATCGGTATCGGCAATTATGCAGCCGATGTCTCCCGTTGTTGTTGTTTTTTTTTAGATTATTTTTTGGGGAGAGACGCAGCAAAGGTAACGGGGCTCGAACACGCAACACGCTGTCAGGCCAAAGCCTATATGTGGCATGCGCCTGGACCACTTGGCCAGCGGACCTCTTACCTCTTAAAAACCTGGCATCCCTACGTTGGGCATGATGTCATTATAAGCAAATGTAGTTTTTTTTATAACAAGCCCACGCGATTGGCTGATGTAGAAGTTTAATTTTGCATCTGTTTTTATTATGCGCTTAACGTAACTATGCGGACAATGCCGGCCATCACATCTATGTGGCACCGCCGATCCGATTTGAAAATGTTTTACGCCAGATTATATATTTTTTTTTGAGAACTACTGTTCTAAACCATCGTTTTCTGAAAGACTTTTCTAATGTTGCTTAAAGCTGCTATAAGCAATAATATGTCAAAAATGTAATGACCTTTTTATTTTATTTTTTGGTATTCAGACAGCCAGCAATGGGTAAAGATTTTCCTAGAATCTTTGTCATTGGTCAATTTGCCTGTCTACTTCGTGATTGGTTAGTCATTTTTAAAAGAATTGAGTGTTTTACTTATTGCTGGCCTTTAAAATGTTGACATGCTTATAGCTATTTTAAATAGCTAAAATCTAAAATGACACAGATGATGTGTGGTGAGAAATTCTGTCAGAATTACTACTGTCATGGAACACTAATATGCCTGGACTAAGATGCTTTCCCGGTTTAAATGGGTCAAAGTCCAGCAGCAGTGGCTTTTTGCAAACTTTATTGCTTTTGTTTTCTCGTGAAACTGAGGCTGGTTTTGTCTGACTTCTGTGTCCCCTCAACTAGCTGGGAATGCAGCGACTGTTCGTGTCTCTCGCACACATCCATGCAAAGAGAGAGAGAGGCTTTTCTTGATAAAAAAAAGACTAATGATAATGATGTCACTGGTTTTTGAAGTGTCTGACCACAGCCCCCCTATGAGTCAGACATGAGATGAGCATGAGCATACTTTATGAAGATAGATTGAGAATGGGTGAAGTCGTCCTTAAAATGAGTAACACCTGTAATGCAATTAGATGCATAATGAACATCAGCTGTGTGTCGAGGAACGTTGAGCTACAGATGAATTAAATCATGATTCGTGATTTTTCATATAAGGACTTGCTGATGTAATAATGCATTACGTTTTCGTTTGACAGGATGCATTATATGAGTCTCTCTTCAGGAAAGGAAGGGGGGGGACACACACACAATCTGGAGCTGTAGCCGTCGGACACTGTAGGCCTACTATTAAGCCTCACAACATATCCACTGTCAGTAGTCTGTATGGCCCATATTACTGGTGACAGATTGTGTCTGTCTGTCTGTCTGTCTGTCTGTCTGTCTGTCTGTCTGTCTGTCTGTCTGTCTGTCTGTCTGTCTGTCTGTCTGTCTGTCTGTCTGTCTGTCTGTCTGTCTGTCTGTCTGTCTGTCTGTCTGTCTGTATGTCTCTTTCCATCAGTTTGTGCCATTACAGTACGTTCCATCCTTCTTGACACTTACTAAAATCAACACTCGACCCCAACTACAGTGTAGCTCAGAGTAAAAGAAAGAGAATGAGGGGGAGAAAGAGAAAATTGCCTTTTGTCTGTGCGCACTAAATGGCAGCGTGGGTGGATGTACAGTATGTGAGCACTGGGTGCTCATAGGACACAGGAGTGGGAAGAGGAGAGCTGTTCTACTGAAAGACAACATGTCCAGCTCTATGTGACCCAAATAAAACAAACTAGGGCTGGGCAATTATCCGAAAATATATCCACACCGATAACTGACTTAATCTTCCTCATGTAGGTTAATCAAAAGATTGAGACGTTTTATTTCTTCTTTCACATCAATGTCTTACTATTGAACCACGTGGCTTAGTTAATGAGGTGTAAGTGATGATGTTAAAGATGGAGTGCCACAATTGTTGTATTTTTCCAGTTTTTCATGTGTTTATGAGGTGACAGTACTTCATTAGACAGCCTGGAGTCGTTTTTATGTGCAATGGTGTATTAACTCTGTATTTAGTGTTTCTTCCTGGAGGCTGAACCCTTGACAGTCAAATGGGCCAATGATATAAACACTGATAGTGTGACGTATAATTATTGCACGCACACACACGCACCTCCCCCTCATTATATATTATTTTTAAATACTACAAGTAAGACGCGCGAACGCGGGAAGCGAACGCAGCTCGTAAATTGCAAAAACAACAATTAGAATAAATTACGATTTTTTTTTTAAGGTTTTTTTTAAGTTCTCTTTTTGTGTTTAACATTTTTTTTTAAGTTAAGTTTTTTTTAAAGTTAAGTTTTTCCTTTTAAAGTTTTTCCTTTTTAAGTTTTTCCTTTTTAAGTTTTTTTTTTAAGTTAAATTTTTTTTAAGTTACATTTTTTTGTAAGTTAAGTTTTTTTTAAGTTTTGTGTGTGTGTGTGCGTTTTCCTTTTTAAGTTTTTTTTTTAAGTACATTTTTTTTTAAGTTAAGTTTTGTGTGTGCGTTTTCCTTTTTAAGTTTTTTTTTAAGTTAAGTTTTTTTTTAAGTTAAGTTTTTTTTAAGTTAAGTTTTGTGTGTGTGCGTTTTCCTTAAGTTTTTTTTTTAAGTTAACTTTTTTTTTAAGTTAACTTTTTTTTAAGTTAAGTTTTGTGTGTGTGTGCGTGCGTGTGTGCGTGCGTGCGTGTGTGTGTGTGTGCGTGCGTGCATGTGTGTGTGTGTTTTTGTGTGTGATACAGCTGCGCCCTCTGGTGGTGGGTGGGTGGTGTTACAGCGTGACAGACACACACACACAGACAGACATGATCTGCTGGGTCTCATAGTAAATGCTCACTGCGTTCGCAATCACTGCGTTCGCAACAACCTCTGTGGGCGGAGCTGCCACATGATACACATGTGTGAATTTTGAGCATGCGGGGCAGGGTGCTCTATGTACTAACAAACTGTGTGACAGCGGTCAAACAGTCATTTGATTTTGACACATTACCTACCAGCTGACAGCAGGCGTGATCAATGGAGAAAGGGCTGAATTAAGCAATTAATGCACGCCTGTGGTGCCGTAGGAAAGCAACAGCACCTCGCGGGTGAACGGGTTTGACTGCCGTCGTGTCGCCTTGTGTCTGTCTGTGACACATAACCCCCACCATTTAGCTGCAGGATTTATTTTCTCTCCTCTTAACAGCACTTCTGAACATGGTATGGAAAATGTAATGGTAGCCTGCCACAGTAACCTGTGTGTGTCTGTTGTTTTACGACAGTGTGAAGAAATGAATGGATGCGTTGAAGAAAACGTTTTAATCGGGTTATTATGCCGCTCTGTGTTGAATTTAACGTGCACATGCGGTCCTGGTCGTGAACGCGTGTCGCCGTTTACCATGTAGTTGTGTTTGATCGGGGACGAGCCTTCATGTTAATTCAACACAGCGTGCCAAATAACTAAACGTTTTAACCGGTTGTTTCAGCCCATTGATGTGTTTTTTCAGCCCGTCGGGACAACAGACACATCACTTCAGATTTTTCATACGATGTTCAGATGGTAATAATTTGACATTAAACCGGCACAAATACTGATGTGGGGGGACCAACTCGAGACATCTCATGCAGGGTCAGAGCTAGCAGCTAGGAGGGGCTACATAACATAAAGTACATACTGTTTGTCAATAATAATAATAAAAGACGAAATCTGTGCCTGTGCAGGACTGGGCAGAAGTGTATTATCAAGGGAGGACAATGGTGGAGATGGCTCTAATGAATGCACATTAATATGAGAGCATATAGCCTACCGGTAGTTATGTTTTACTTTTATGTGCATACTGTAATATACTGCAGCTTACATTTCCATTTCCAAGTAAGGGGATGTAGGCTATGGAAATTAATTAGACGGGCTGTAAGGCAGTGTTGTTTTTGGCAGCAAATTTTGTTTTTAGTTTGTCATAGTCTCTTCAATAGTTTTTATTTAGTTTAATTTAGTTACCTGGAATGTTTGTAGTTTTAGTCTACTAAATATCATAAGATTTGTATTTTGGTGGGCCTTGATGCCATCGTAATGACTGTTTTTACACTTGTGCGTTGCAGCACGACACGTTGTGAGCTTTTAGATCTGCTATTTTCAGTGTAAAATGACTTATACTGGATCTCTTGTCCACTAGTCCCTAACATTTTAGTCTAGTTTTATTTGTTGACGAAATTGTCAGTATATTTAGTTATCATAGCTTAGTTTTAATTTAGTTTTAATTTAGTTTTCGTCAGTGAAAAAAAGTATCCCTGGAGGGGGCGCTCACGTCACGGCTAAAATACTGAATAGTTCATAGTGCATCAATGTTGCCGGTGTTTAAAGTGCCGGTGTCACTAGGGGCGGAAGGGAAGCCAGAGTCATTGAGCAGCCTGGCAGCTGAGGGGAAAAAACGTTGTCTGTGGCGGGCTTGTAAGTAAGTAAGTAAGTAAGTGTAAATGTATAACACTTCTCAGGTGAGATCTTTACATACAGTGCTGTGGAATTAAAAACAAAACAAGGCATTAAAGTTAGAACAGAAAAAAAAGCCTGTACAATTCATCTCAAGCAAGACTCAAGCAAACGACAACAAAAGCATGAAAATATTATCAAGTAACTCCTGCAAATCATCTGTCGGGTGGAAACCTCATCAGTCCAAAACTGTTACTTTTCAGGATTCAAATACAAAATGTTAAAATATGGAGATGAGAGGTTTCTATACCTGACAACAACTAAATTCTCCAAATAGTTATTTTATTACTTAATAGCGTTTTATGGTTGTTCTTAAAACTGAATGTTTAGTGAGACTCGCACGCATGCACACACATACTGTACACATACTGTACACACACACACACACACACACACACACACACACACACACACACACACACACACACACACACACACACACACAGAGAGAGAGAGCTCATATTCTGCCTCAGTCGCTTTCCCCTACTGCTCTGAGCTGCTCTGAGCTGCCCCCCCCTGAGCTGAGAGCCCTGCAATGCAGCATCTAACTGTGACTCACACACAGGGAGGGAGACATACACACATGCATGCGTGCCTGCACACGCACACAAAGCTCTAGTGAGAGAGAGAGAGAGAGAGAGAGAGAGAGAGAATATAAAAGAGAGAAGGTGGGATGTGGGCTGCAATCAGTGCGTAGGAGGAAGAGGAGTGAGTAGGAGGAAAGTTACCGAAGGGAGTAGCAGGTGGGAGGAGGACGCACTGAAGTAATGATGGAAAGGAAAGGGTCACCGGTAAATAACAAGTACACTGTGAATTTTTTTTCTCCCATATAGCAGATCTACAAGCTCACTTTGTGCTGCGCTATGAGCTTGTTACTAGAAGCTTGCGCGCCTGTGGCATGCTCACGTCTAAGGCCACACATCTGTGTTGTTGTTGTTGTTTCTCCGTGAATATGTCCGATTGAGACACGCACACAAAGCGTACATTTTGAACGAAGCAGACAGCCATGTGTTTTTGACCACTGACCGTGTTTTGTCCATGCTGGGCAGGTTGTGTGGGCGGCGGGCGCTCGCGATGTGTTTTTGACCACTGACCGAGTTTTGTCCATGCTGGGCAGGTTGTGTGGGCGGCGGGCGCTCGCGATGTGTTTTTGACCACTGACCGTGGTTTGTCCATGCTGGGCAGGTTGTGTGGGCGCTCGCGATGTGTTTTTGACCACTGACCGAGTTTTGTCCATGCTGGGCAGGTTGTGTGGGCGGCGGGCGCTCGCGATGTGTTTTTGACCACTGACCGTGGTTTGTCCATGCTGGGCAGGTTGTGTGGGCGCTCGCGATGTGTTTTTGACCACTGACCGTGTTTTGTCCGTGCAGGGCAGGTTGTGTGGGCGCTCGCGATGTGTCTTTGACCACTGACCGTGTTTTGTCCATGCTGGGCAGGTAGTGTAGTCGCTCTGTAATCGAGCAAGGATAGAGAGAGGTAGGTAAACTACAGGGAGAGCGAGCGTTCCGTGCTCACCGCAGTTCTCGGACAGCCCCGCTGTGATTGGTCAGTAGTCGAACAGCCACAGAGCTTGGTTGAAAATGCAGAGGTCAAGGCAGTGACGTATCACGGCTACAAAGCACAGGCGTGAACGGCACTTCTGCATTCTCCGGTTACGTCACCTGAACCCAAGCACAAAGTTGCGCGCTCCATGGGCACAAATACATTTGCATTGTGGGCATGGAATTTTCTCAATTGTAATAATAGATTTTTGAATCCAAAGTATAACATTATGGTTAAAATGATTAACGATTCGAAATACGCTGAGAGTGTACTGTACAAATGTAGCCGAATGGATACGGAGATGGATTTGGATTTGGTTACATTTGTACAGTCAGCGTTACAATACTGCAGATTTACCGTGTATATTATAGAAATTAGTGGATTGGAGTGAATTAGGTAGTGACTCTATACTAGGTAATCCTGGCTTAGTCGTGACAGTGATGCTTCTGTTGTGCCTGACATGATTAATCAGACCACCTTTTCAATGAATTTGCGTGCTTGTTTTCCCCTGCAGCTGTTTCCTTCATTCTGTTGTTTCTGTTACTCCAACGATCACCACCACCACCCCTCCTCCAGAATCAACACACTTGACTTGATTTATCCTATCTTGTCTCATCGTGTGATGTGTGGTGTCATAATTAGCTGTGGTTTAGAACAGTCTTTAATCTTTGCCATCTTTTACACGGCAGGATAACGTATTTCTACTGCCAGAGGCCATAATTAATTATCCCTCAAATCTGCTGGAGTCTGCAAAGGGAAGGCATGCATCCTGCATCCTGTAATAACTAAAAAAAACAAACAGTGGGAAAACGTATACATCGTACTGCTGTCCGTCACACAATCGATAATAAGCTGTTGTTACGTGAATACTGAGTCTGTCAAGTAGTGTTAGCCACTATGACAATCACATTTACTTCCATCCATCTGTCAATGTTTTTTAAAGCATTCCTAAAGCATTTGTACGTTTTGCGCTTGTACTGTAGATCTCCTACTTTTGCTGTTTTTTTTTTTATTTGAATCCTGATGGATGGATTGATTGATTGAATGAATACTTTATTAGACAGAAATGTAAACGGCACAAGGTACATTCAGAAGGTACAATCAGATAAGGTAGTCACTACTCAGACATTTGGGCTAAAAGGATAACACAAAAAAAAGTCATTGTGGTCCTACTGTATGTAATCAATTCATCAACATAGCATGACAATAACACCTATCAACGAATCAACAAATAGAAAACAGTAGTAACACTATGTAAAAAAGTCGGCAGTGAATGCCATCTCCATACTAGGGGAAAAGTGAGTTTACGTCCTCTTGTGGTCTCCTGAAAAATAAACATTACAGTTTTGTAGTTGTACATATAAGGTTTCCACCCATCAGAGACGATATCGTCACTGTCGGGTGATAACCATGTATGTCCAAAGCCGTAGCCTTTTTTATGAGAGGGAAAGTAGCCGATCGACAAACTCATAAGCTTTTAGGCCTGCATAAGCTACTGTGCACCATCGGTTGCTACAGTACAGTACCAAATCAACCATGATTCTTTTTATAGCAAATGTGGGTGAAAACAAGGGAAGCCGGACGTTCTAACTAGATAAAGTGCCCCTCGGGGCGCAGGTCTCCACCAGGGCAGGTCAGGTTGTGGCCTCCTGGTGGTGCTATAATACAGAGGTTCTCAACCTGTATTTTGGGGGGTCCCAAAAAACTGAAAATGGAAATGAAGAGTTTACATATAGTACACATAGTACATGCATACACCTTCCCTAATGATTATTCCTGGGGGTTCAGAGACATTGCCAAAGCATTTCCAGGGGTCCCCGGCCAAAAACGTTGAGAACCCCTGCTATAATAGGCCTGGCCTGGCCTACCGGCATGTGCACTTAAGCCCCTCCAACTGATCCAAAATGCCGCAGCTTGCTTGGTCTTCAACCAGCCAAAATTCTCACACGTCTCCCCCCTTCCCCGCTCCCTCCATTGGCTCCCGGTCGCTGCCTGCACAGAATACAAAACTCTGATGCTGGCATTCAAAGCAACCAAAGGCATGGCTCCCCCATATCTCACAAGTATGATCGTACCCTACAAACCCTCCCGCGCACTCAGCCAACGCAGGGAAGCTGGAGGTACCTTCACTAAAAACGGCGGGACAACGCTCCACACGTCCCAAACTCTTCTCCCTTCTGGCTCCAAAACTATGGAATGCACTTCCCATCGTCAGAACTGCAGCCTCACTCCCAATCTTCCGCTGTAGTCTGAAAACCCACCTCTTCAGACTCCACCATGGCCCGTAGCACTTGCCCTAGCCTAGCCCCTTAGATAGCACTTTATGTAGACTTAGATAGTATTTTAAACAGACTTATAGCTTGTTACGTAGACAGCACTAGAAATGCATTTTATGTAGTCATAGCACTTTATAGTACACATGTATAATATATAATATAGTATAGTATGTATAGTTTACATACAGTATACTCCACTGTTACGTTCTTAGTTTACACATGATTTATGATAACTACTTTTTATATATGTGATGTATGCCATGCTTTTGTTATTGCTTAATGTAAGTCGCTCTGGATTAAGAGCGTCTGCTAAATGCCTAAATTGTAAATTGTAAATTGTAATGTGAAAAGGGTGCCATTTCTTCTTACACCTTGGATGGCAATTGGATGATTTGAGGCATTTTGTTCCAAAAATGGGTTTTGCAAAAATCCACCTGTTGGTGGCGCTATAACAGGCCAATGTGAAGGGTGGGATATATTCCTCAGCCTAGTATGAAAGTCTGTGAAAGATTTCATGTAAATTGCACGCTACATTTATGATTTGAGGGTTTTTGTTCAAAACAGGCCAATCCTGCAAACTTTGAAAGCCAATGTTAGCCAATTAGGATGGAATCTGAAATATCGGACAGATCCGTCTTGAACACAGGACTATAGAGATAGTGTGTAACGATTTTGGGCAGAATCTGGAGGAGTAATATAAAAGTGTATTTCAAAAGTCGGCCTCCTGGTGGCGCTATAACAGGCTGTTCTGGAAGAAGAGGTTCATTGGCATCCAGGGAGTGTGTGTGCAAATTTGGCATCGACCGGGTTAACGGTGCCAGAGATTAGCTGGTAACAGACGGACGAAGGGACTCACATGTGGCAGCGGTGGCCGAACGGATAGCGGCGCGGTCTAGATACCGGAAGGTTCCCAGTTCGAACCAGCCGTCCGACACGTTAAAATTACCACCGCTGAAATGCCCTTGAACAAGGCATCAACCACTACGATGAAATGTGTTCTATGAGCAGGGCCTGGCTGGAAACAAGTTCTTGAGCTTAGCCCAGATACCCTGGGTAAATATAGATTTCATTTCATTTCATTTCACACACACACACACACACACACGAACGGACGGACAGACACACGGACGGAGTGCATAACATACAGTCTCTCCCCATGCCTTCGGCCTGGTGGAGACAATTATCTGTGTGCAGTGTGCACATAATACAATGGATGCTTGATAATGTGTTTAGCTCAGCTGTTTGCTGTGTCCCATAATACTACACATGGATGCTGTCCAATACTTCTATATCTCTGTCGGGTGGAAAACCCTGTTCAAATCAAAAGCACACAAAGTAGTAGATCGACAAGCTCGGCGCGAAGCGATGCATTTGTGTTAATTTACACACAAAAATATATAAAATAGAAAAGTTAAACATTGCCTGACAGCAATAATATACTTACTGTATATATACTCTTGTCTGTCATAAAAAAACACGTTTGGTTACTGTCCATCAATGCGTGTGTGTGTGTGACTTGTGTAACATTTTTCAGTGTTCAGTGTGACACTTTTATTTCAGTTTCACCAAAGGAGCTTTGTCGTAGGCGGTATTAAGTGATGTGAACTTGTGAAGGCCAGCTACAGGCGTCTCAAAGGAGGACGAGCAGGCAATAACAGCATCCCCCTCCCATACAGCATGTGATGGAGCTCAGCAGGATGTACCGAAATGTATATTATATGGAAAGAAGTCCCATGTAGCCAGAAAACTATTCCAAAATCTACGAATGCTAATATAGAGTCTGGAACTACTACTGTACACCTCCCGAAAGCTGAGAACGGAAGCTGTCCCCCGTTCGTAATTTCCGTTCCCATTTTACATTTTATTTTCTGATAAGCAGCAAGCTATAGGCGCCTTGATTATTTTGATTTGTATTAGGACAAATGTGCGTGACTGTAAAGACGAAACGGGAGAGGGAGGATATATATATACACGTTTTTTACTTCTCCCTACTTTCGAACATGTAAAGAAAATAAGAATTATAATACTTATGGCCAGTGAGGCTTGTTTTTGTTTTGTTTTGTGAATATTGTTTTATTTGTTCTATATTGCACTTTTATCATGTAAGGAATAAAGTTTTTCATTCATTAATTCATTCATTTCTAGTCTACATGGAAAGTATAAAAGACAGCGCAGAATGCGTTAGCACTTTCGTGGAGGACTTGCTGACAATCAGTCAGTCGTTTCCAGACTCCTAGTATGTTCCCAGGGTCCACCCTAACCCAATTGGACCCTGGGAAGATACTATAGGAAAGGCTATAGGAGGTGCACATTCTAGTAGTAATTCTACTGGGAGAGGCCTGGGATAAACCTCCCGCAGTGCCACCTCCTGAGCTGTTTTCTGGTGCGCTTATACTGGAATTGTTGAAGCAGTAGTTTGTGATGTATACTGACCAATTTGAGAATTAATAAACTACTTGAACTATATAAACTAAAAGAACACACAGATTTTCACCTCCCCAGGCACTTCCTGGTGTGTGAGGCGGGTGAAGTGAAGTATCACATCACTATGTAACATGTCTCACACAACCCTCTGCTAATGGACTGTATTCAGCTCTCTGGCAGACAGCTGGCTAGACTGTGTGTGTGTGTGTGTGTGTGTGTGTGTGTGTGTGTGTGTGTGTGTGTGTGTGTGTGTGTGTGTGTGTGTGTGTGTGTGTGTGTGTGTGTGTGTGTGTGTGTGTGTGTGTGTGTGTGTGTGTGTGTGTGTGTGTGTGTGTGTGTGTGTGTGTGTGTGTGTGTGTGTTGTTTCATGGATAAAGAATATTTTTAGAAGGAGGCTCACAATTAGGAAAATATATTCAGGTTGGGGTTAGGGTCAGGTATGGATATTTAGAAGTTAGGTTTAGTGGTTGGGGTTTGAGTTTGTGCCTGATTTATATTTCCCGTAGTTGTGCTCTGGTGTCATACAGAATATAGCAGATCTTCAAGCTCACACTGCGTTGAGCTTTAATTGGCTTTAGGGTTAGACATTGCAATATAAATTGGATTACTAAAAATTGACATCCTTTTTTGTTTAGGAAAGCCCATTGAGCAAGCTCTCTTTTTGAGTGGTGCAAACCACTCCAACAACTGGCTTTGTTAGTACCCGTGTGTGTTTGTGCCTGTACGGGTGAGCATGGTTGCTATGGTTAGTATGTGACGTCACTGACATCACCGACATCACGTCAGAGTCAGAGTTCTAATGTACAGTAACTATAACAATAAATGTGTAGTTGCACCACTCAGTTCACACGGGTGTGATTTTTCTTTTTTGAGTGGTGCAAACCACTCCAACAACCAGCTTTGTCTGTATCTATGTGTCTATGTATTTATGTGTGTACTTGTACGTGGGACCCAAAAGAATGAGCATGGTTACTATGGTCACTGACATTACGTCAGACCACAGCTGATCAGGCTATATAAGACCTTGCACCACTCAGTTCACACGGGTGTGATTTAAAAAAAAAAATGATCCCACGATTTTGTAACCCATTTTTCACCCCTGTGTCAATTATCTAATGTGATCCTGGGCTCTACACACCCTCCGCCAACCTAGTCCCCATATATGGGGGACATGGGGAGAGCAACGGACTTGAACTCATGCTTCCTTCATGCCTGAGTGTCCAAGTTGCTCCTTTACACCTGACAGGGGGGAGTTTCCCTGGTTGGACGTAGCGCGTGGAAGGAACACGTTATTCCAACCAGTTCCTTTCCCCTCCATCAGGAGCCCCGGCTGGCCAGGGGGAGGCGGTTTAGAGACCAGGATTACTGCATGTTTTTGTGAGGGTACCTACCCTAGGGGACACGGGGAGAACATGCAAACTCCACACAGAAAGAGAAAGCTCTCTTTTTCAAAGACGCCCTGATCACGGCATATAAAACACAATACATATAATGAAAAAAACAATAACAAACATTTGAACCAGTACAGCACAATGTCACAGATGCAAACACTGTAAATATAGTATTGCATGAAACGGGTGCATTCACCATGTAGTGTGGCTTCAAGAAGCACCGTAAATGTCTCGATGGAGACCAATCGAACCAGTTTCAGAGAGTCCTGACGTTCGTTCCATTTCTGTGTATGGAGCATAGTAAATGAAGGCAGACAGCATGCGAGTGCAGGGAGCTTGAGCAGACTACCGACCACACAACGGTAATCACCTCTAGTCCCCTGTATAGACCACCTTCACAAAACATAGTCAACACCTGCCCCCCTTATGGACCACCTTCACAACACATAATCAACACCGGTCCCCTGTATGGACCACCTTCAGATGAGGGCCTCTACCTAGTGGGAGTGGAGACACAAAAGAAGAAGCATCGTATGTGGCTTTAACTCTTATCTACAGTACTTATTCTAACTTTGTTTTTTTTGTTCAATAGAAGCCCTACTTGATCAGCAACGCATACAATGGGACACATTCTAGAGCTTGTAGATGGGCTATTTTTAAAGAGGGCTTCGGTAGTAACTTTTTTGCCACCTGCTAGTATTTTCTGGAATACCTCTGACTTTGTTTGTTTCTGTTGCCTATATGCTCGAGTTCCCTGCTGCTGCAGTCAGCTTGGGGGCGTTGCTTATGTCGTTTTGAGGAAGTGGAGTGCTGAAGCGCCATGGCAGCTTGTCTGGAAGTGATCTATATTGTACCATACAGTACAAACAAAAACATTCTTTTCTCATTAATTTTACATTTACACTGCTGATTTAAAAGTTAGTTTTAAACAATATTCGGGACCTTAGTTTCTTTGCAGTTTAGCAGCATCCGTCATTTTATCATAGGGGCAGCGGTGGCTCAAGGGTAGAGTGGCCGGATGGGAACAGCAAGTTTGCCAGTTCGAACCCGGGCTCCCCCAGAGTTAGTGTCGAAGTGTCCCTGAGCAAGACACTGCTCCCGATGTGCAGGTTGGTGCCCTCCATGGTTTCCTCTGTCATCGGTGTATGAATGTATGTGTGAATGGGTGAATGTAATGCACATGTAAAGCGCCTTGGATAAAGGTGCTATATAAATGCACCATTTGCACCTACAATGGTATGGTAGGCTGACAGTAGGCTCTCTTTTAATAATAATAATAAAAAAAATATATATATATATATATATATATATATATATATATATATCAGCTGTCCAGCAGTCCAAATATTATTAAATTAAATTTCAGAATGGTAGACCTGAGGCCTACCATACCAGGCCTACCATTGCGTGGCACATCTATGCACGGAATGTCTATGTTCACAGGCTTCTGTGTGTGGCCTAGAGGGCATCTGAGCATGCGCTACACCATACCTCTTACACCATGTGTCCTTTGGGAAACTGGGCCATTTGTCTGTGACATAAAACGGTCCATAGCTCAGCTTTCTGTTCAAAAACAGCACTTTCCTACAAAAGCAGTTGTTACATAAAGGTCAATATCTCAAGAATGGAAGATGGTCAAATAAAAATATCTTTTGAGATATGCGGTGTGATTCTCGCTATAAGAGAACGTTTGCTGTGGGCCTTGTATTGGAGAAGGGTCCTCCTTTGACAGCTCTCCTTCAGAACCCTGTGGGCCTTGGAGAAGGGTCCTCCTTTGACAGCTCTCCTTCAGCACCCTGTGGGCCTTGGAGAAGGGTCCTCCTTTGACAGCTCTCCTTCAGCAGCTTGCCTAGGCCAGGAACTGTCTAGCAAACAGTGTGCAGGACTATTAATATAGTATAGTGTTCCTCAGTAATGCACCCTTCATCTCATTTACCACCCCAGTGTCTCTGCACACACACCAAGGGAGATGAGACAGCTGCATGTTAGGAGTAGTCTCTTCCACTCGCATCGTTTTGTCCGCCGGTCTGCGTGTCAATGCTGATGCACCCTGGGGAAAAGATTTCTGTGCTCTTGGAAAGAAGAGTTGAAAAGATTTCTGTGTTCTTGTAAATTGTAACCACACATGCACAGTTGCACACATGCACGCACACACACACGCACACACACACGCACACACACACACACACACACACACAGATTTTTTCAGCCACACCACTTCATCCGACGTCCATATCCAAACCTATGACTTGTATCTAACAAAATATAAAAGGGAAATAGGAACTGTGAAGTTCTTTGTTAACAGTAAACAAGGCACAAATTGAACACATACGGTAGTAAACAATGCTTGGAACTCTTTACAAAGCGTACATTTTACAATTTACCTTTGCATTATAAACACAATTAGCTAAGAGTGGGGAAGCACTGATATACTGTAGGAATGAATTGCCAATTGATTCACAACTATATAATTGTCAAACTTTGAAATCACAAGAAATCACAGCGCTAAACCACGCCGATATTGTGGAAACCTCATACAGTATGTCCAAAATTGTTACTTTGCAGGATTCCAATTCAAAAGTAAGGTAGCAGATCTAAAAGCTTGCTGCTACTTTTTATGCTTTTGTGTGAGGCTGTAGTACGATCAAGTAGGGCATTCATTTACGAAATAAAAAAACGGCAACTGACAGCAACGATAAGCTGATGACGTTGTCTCTGTGTATTCATGTGTGTGTGTGTGTCTGTATGTGTCTGTTTGTGTTGCGTGTGTGTTAACATTAATAGTATGAAAGTGAGAAAAAGAGAAGAGAGCAAAAGAAAGGAAACAAAAGGAAAATAAAGGTACAGACAGCAGAACACAGGAGTGGAGTGGAGTGTTATCAGGATAAGTAGGGGGAGCAGAGAGGTTACCTGAGAGCATCCATCTATTGTCCACACAGCATTGTGTCTGCTGGGGACGGAGTGCGTCTGCTATGGTGATAAGATGGGACTTAAAAGCCCAGGTGACTTGCTAGACAGGTGATTCTTGGCGCTGGGCCGGTGGCAGTCTGCCACGTACAGTGGCAGCAGTGCACGATGGCTGATAGTCCCAGATGCTGCTGAAAGGCACGGGACTGTAGACCGACTGGCAGAGCTGTGAGTGTGGGTGCTGCTGCAATAAGCAGATGTGATGCAATTAAGGGTGATTTATAATTAGTAGTGTGCAGGTGTCGCAAACCGACAATGGCAGATCTGATTTATTTTTGCCTTATTAGTGACTCCTTGACTTATGTATTCTTACTGCCTTGTGCAGCAGCAGCAGCAGCAGCAGCAGTGTTCAGCCGGCCCCTGCACCTGCAGCCATGAGCCAGGCGACTACCGTTATTATCCTCACGTACATAATGACATTCTGGACACGTAACACACGTTGGATATACAGTAAATGCCATGATGAGGGAATTAACCACCCCGGAGCGCAAGAGCACATTTGGGGTTTAAGGTAAAGAAAGAATATAGTATTTACTAATTACAATGGCCGCCGTGCCAACTGAGCTGCTGAATGCTGCTGCAATTTAATGTTAGATATTAGTATCTGACGGGGAGGGATCTATGATGAATGATGACGATACAACACCCGGGTCGCCGAGCCCAAGCGAGCTGCGCTGTCAGCTCGTCTGTTGTATAATAGGGCTATAATGTATATGTTTTGTTTTGATATCGGCGCCTTGCCAATGTCATGTGTAGCCTAAATAGGCCTATGCCTTTTTATGATGCATTTTGTCAGTTTGTTCATATAACTTGCGTGTGGAGAGGGAAAGTAAAAGCCACTTTTCCGTGTGAAAATGCGCGGAAACGCGCGTGCACGAGGCACATGCACGCGCATTTTTGCACCCCCTACTGACGCTCAGCCCCTGCTAGTGTAAAGTACTTCCTGCGGGCCTGATCTGGTTAGGATGCCTCTCGGGCGTCTCCCTAGGGAGGTCCTCGAGGCACGTCCCACTGGGAGGAGACCCCGGGGCAGTTGGAGGAAACACATCGACTCACTGGCCTTGGAACGTCTCGGGTTCCCCCAGGAGGAAGTCACTAATGTTGCTCTGGGGAGGGAAGTCTGGAAAACTCTGGTGGAGCTGTCCCGACTATGGATAAGCGGATACATACATACATACATACATACATACATACATACATGCACTGCTTTAAAAATATATGTTAAACTAAATCTACAAACTATTTTACTATTACATAGGGTTAATATAGGGGTTAATGCATAATACATTTTTGTAAGTTGGGGTCCCGTGGAGACACCAACATTTCTCTTTTGAGTGTCGGAAACTAAAAACAATTAGGAAACACTGTTTCATGAAACACCCCAGCCCCACGTCATAACCGTACCGTGCAGCCTCTGGCGTGGTTCCAGGAACATGGCTCCCTCGGTGAGGTGATGTGAGGATGATTCCTTCCCTCCTCATGCCTCCCTTTATGTCCCCTAGCCTGGCAACCAGCTGGCCGTGGAACTCACCACCGTGGCTGGATAACAGCACATCTCAAAGTCACCTTCAGCAGAGACGGCACAGAGAGAGAGAGAGAGGGAGAAATGAGGATGGGAATGGTGATGAGTCTGAGTCTGCTTTACGACTCTGTTATGCACGATTTATACTTAGAGGCGCGCCAGTGTCGTGTGCGGGGAATAGCCGATCTACAAGCTCACAGTGTATATACCTGTATAAATCAGGCTTTAATATCAGAAGTGCTGGCTGATGATGGAGGCTGGAGTGGTGGGAGACAGAAGTGGGATCGTGGGAGTCTGCTGGGAGGGGCAGAGCTGGTGTCTTGTGACAAGGAGCTGGCCGTACGTTGCTTCAGTGCATTAACCCGGAGATTTACTGCCTGTCCTGTGCTTTTTTATTTTTTTGACACTGTGCGTGCGGTATCATCTTGACCTCCTCCTTTGCAGAGTCATTGTAATGGCTCCGCTTGAATTTCATTGCTGTCAGGGTAAGCCTTGTTTCCCAAGCAGGATTTTTTTTCTTTCTTTTTTTACAGGAACTGTAAAAAAAACAAAAAAACATGACCTTGTTGTCCAAACACTATACACACAATGTTCAGTTGTTGCACACACTTCTAACATAAAATGGAGAGGGGTAAGAGGGAGAGGAGGACGAGGAGGAGGTAGTGGAGTAGGTGGACAGAGAGAAGGAGGAGAAGGAGGGAGAGGAGGACAAGGAGGAGGAGGAGGGAGAGGAAGAGGAGGAAGAGGAAGAGGAGAAAGAAGAAGGAGAACGGTCATATCTAATGAGATTCGGGCAACTGTGGTTGACCATGTGCTCAATCATGGTTTGACCATGAGCCAGAGGGTCCAACCCAATCTCAGCCACTACACAGTTGCTGGCATCATTAGAACATTTTTCTGTTCTATTCCTTCCACCTTATTCTCCTTTCCTGAATCCTATTGAGGAGTTATTTTCAGCTTGGAGGTAGAAGTTATATGAACGGAACCCACAGAGCCGGGTCACACTGCTCCAGGCCATGGAGGAGGCTTGTGGCGCTGTGAGTGTTGAGGCCTGTCAGGGCTTTATGCGCCACTCGAGGCGTTTCTTCCAACGCTGCTTGGACAGGGAGAACATTGCCTGTGATGTGGATGAAGCCCTCTGACCAGACAGGAACCGGAGGCATGATGGGAGGGGGTGTGGGGGGGTTGAGCAGGCTGGTTTACAGTAAAAAAAAAAAAAAAAAAAACTGTGAAAAACTAAGTACAGTAGCCTACTTATGTAAACGTAAGTGGTTACTTTCCACCACTGCAGTTTTGTCTCTGTCGGGTGGAAACCTCAAACATCCAAATTAACTTTTCAGGATTCACACTTTATCTACAAGCTCTAAACTTGTGCTACTTTTGAAGCTTTTGTGTGACACATGGTATCAAGTAGGGCGTTCATTTACGATGTTTGTTTTATGGAGATAGGAGGTTTCCCCCCGACAACAACGGTTTGTAGTATTTTGATTATGATACAGAATACAACAGAATGGAGTAGAGATGAGTAATAATGATGAATAGGTTGTGAATGTATCTGTGCTGTGTTGTGTTGACCATTGTGGAGCACAGCCAGAGTCTCATTATTGACTGCTGCTTCACCAATAGACTACGCTGAACCCTTATGGTCTCCACGGACCGGAGAGGAGGCCTGCCGTGACAAATTGCCTCTCCGCACACATTCCATTATGCAGCGCGGCGGTCCACATGGTTCGCCTGGCAAATGCCTCAACTGCGGCACAAACCCTCCCCTGAAAGCCCTCAATTCCCCTTAAGAGTGTGCCCGTTCTGTCTTTTTGGGGGGCGCTAGCCCCTCCAATGCATGGCTTTTGAAGATTACGTCCTATGGCAGCAAAGTCTATGGGAAGTTTGTTTAGAGCACTTATTACGTAAATCGTTTTCCAGCTAAGTCTATGAACTTTGAGGATATTACAATGTTTGTTTAGAGCAGGGGTTCTCAACCCGTGGGTCGCGACCCCTCGGGGGGTCGCCAAATTATTTTGGGGGGTCCCCAAATTATTATTTTCTTTTTGCAACTGAATGGCTGGAAAGTGGAAATGAAGAGTTTACATATAGTACACATAGTACATGCATACACCTTCCCTAATGATTATATCTGGTTTCATTATTTATTTATGGTGTATTGTCTATATAGGGGGTCGGGAGGGGGCAGGGCGGGGGTCCCGAGACATTGCCAAAGCATTTCCTGGGGTCCCCGGCCAAAAACATTGAGACCCCCTGGTTTAGAGCACTTATGACGTAAATTGTTTCCCAGTCTATGGACTCTAATGTTTGTTTAGGGCACTAAATGATGTCAGGTGGCTGGTGGGCGCCCCTCACTTCAAACAAGTATGATTTTACTTCTATTGCGCTTTCTTGTCCTTTGTCTCCAGCTCGCTCCATCCCTCCGTCGTCCTTGCTGTGTGGGATGTGATTTAGAGCCAGACTTTGACTTTTCTGATGACATTGGGAAGGACAATGTCAGCAGCCGATGTGTCCCGTTTGTTTAACCTTTTAACTAGAGATGTCCCGATACTTTATCGGTATCGGACAAGTATCAATCAATCAATTAAGTACTCATAGCTATTCACGAGATTATCTTGTTTTGGCACAGATTGGGTTAAAATATTTTCGAATTAGCCGATCTACAAGGTCCACGGGACATGTTGTTGTGAGCTTGTAGCTGCTGTACTATACTGTGCGGCCCATGTCTCGGCGCTGTACAGCAGTATAGCACTGATTCTACAGTGCTATAGTGCTGTCAGCGATGGTTAACGGGTTGCTAACTTACCATTACATAGACGTTCACTTGCCTGAGCTGGCAAATCTACCTGTAATGGGTGGATTTGGTCATTTCAAGGACCTCTGGGGGTCAGCGAACCCCATGCTGACAACCACTGCTACACAATGTTTGTTTAACTCTGATAGTTAGATGATTGTACCCACAATGGACCTGTAAGGCGGTGATAGTAGAATACAATAACATTAATCTAAATTCGCATTGCATTTTATCTGCTGTCAAATCTTGCATACGTTGCAGAGCTAGAAGAGGGAGAAACTAATAACTTGCTATGTACGGTAGCTGTGTTGTTGCTGATAACTGGGCTCACATTTTATCACATTCACATATACTGTAAACCCTTTTCACTGTCGAAATCAATGTTACAGTTAATTACATTCACAACACTCTACTGTACAGTATGTAAACACAGGTACTACTACTACTATTTTCCACTGTCTGTTCCTTTGCTACTTCATTCTTCATCTCTGTCTTTTTTCCTCTCCAACCTCTCTCTCTGTGTGTGTGTGTGTGTGTGTGTGTGTCTCTCTCTCTCTCTCTCTCTCTCTCTCTCTCTCTCTCTCTCTCTCTCTCTCTCTCTCTCTCTCTCTCTCTCTCTCTCTCTCTCTCTGTGCATTTTGTAAAGTAATTTTGATTTCCAGCTTGGCCTCTGGCAGTGGCAGCACCTCACAACGCCACAAATCATAGGATTTCACCCATCTGCTGTCAACCTTTGTCGAGCCAGCGTGCATCAAAGGACTATTGCGTCATGCACATATTCATTATTTTTAACACCCATGTTGCACACTGGTGTCGGTCACCTAAATCAATGGGGTTCTCAAAAATGTTCATGTCAAGGTCCCCCAAATTGTATATATTTGGCCGCAGACCCCCATCTGAAAATGCTTTGTGCCAGGGACCCCCAGAAGAGATGATTTTGTAAAAAAGAAAATGTCATATCACCTGTAAGATCTTTTTTTTTAAATGTTAAACAATAGAAGATCAGATGTACAAGCTCACAGTATGGCACAAAGTGACGCACTGTGAGATTCATTGTATTAAAATGATTGTGATGCTGTACTAACTGCCAGGGACCCTTGGAACCCCCTCAAGGACCTCGAACTAAGAATATATCTTTGTTCTATATTTGTTTTAGTTTTTTTTGTCTGTTGGGCAGCTCAAAAGAGTGCATTGAATGTTAATCACTTCAGAATGTTTGCAACAAATACAATAGTACAGAATCATGAACTGACCTCCACCTCTCTCCTTCTCTCCTCTCCCAGGAAAGAGAGACAGCAGCTTGCGACCACCGTCCCTCCAACCACCTGCCGGTAGCTCCACCCAGCATGGCAGACGGCCGGCAGCCAGAGGACGGCGCCCCTCGGTGGGACCCGTCAGGGGCGCAGGAGCCCTCCTCAGGCCCCCACGGGGCCAACGGCTACTCGTCTTCCTCCGCCTCGACCTACAGGGCGTGCCAGCCTGCAGGGGCCACGCCACCCTACTCCTCAGCCAGGGAGAACGGCTTCAACGGGGACTTGGCTGGGGCCCATGCCATTACAGCAGGTAAGGCTGCTTGATTATCGTTTGCTGTCGGGCAGAGACCTCTTATCTCCATATTTCTTTTCCGTAAATGAACGTCCTACTTGATCACACTACAGTGTCACACAAAAGTAGTCTCACGTGGCCAGACTGTTGACTCCCACAATGTTCAAATGCTTCCGGTCATACAACATTCAGAGATTGTGGAATAGTTGTCTGGCTACGCAAGACTACACAAAAGCATCAGAAGTAGCAGATCCACAAGCTCTTTGGCTCTGTGGTTAAGATTGATCATTTCAGGTCAGAGTAACTACTGTACTAACAGTACTAACACCTCTTGGCTTGCCTTCCAGCATACAAAAGCCTGTTCAATTGTATTGAGATTCAGTGTAGTGTAGTGCTACTTTTAGAAGTGGACGGATGCCCCATAAGACATGTGCACGCACACACATGCACGCACATTTGCGTGCACATGCGCAACGCGCACAGACACACTATTGAAGCATGCAGACGTGTATAGAAACAGGGCTTGATCGTATCCATAAAAGTCAAAAAACATATTTTTGGCCAAAACAAATATTTTAGACCTGAGAGAAGTGGGGGATGGTGAGATTACATAAAGGTCATACATGAAGGTCCATTCCCCTCCATCAGGTGCCCCGGCTGATCAGGGGAGGCAGTATAGAGACCAGGGTTACTGCATGTTTTTTGTGAGGGTAAATGGTAAATGGTAAATGGTGCATTTATATAGCGCCTTTATCCAAGGCGCTTTACAGAGATTGTGCATTACATTCACCCATTCACAGGGTACATACCCTAGGGCGCTGATGACTCGGAGGAGACGACACACCCAAAGCGTCCCCAGCGGGAATTGAACACGGGACCTTCTAGCTGTGAGGCGTTAGCGCCACGACTGCCACTGTGCCCTACTGAACAATAGAGGTTCATTCACAGCTATGTTTGAAGCAATAACCAATGGAATCAACACATTTTGTAACAATTCCCTTTGGTGCACGTTCGTTCACGCTTTCGCAAATGTGATGCGTGCGTGCTTGCATGTTAGTCAGAGAGGTGCCGTATTCACTCCATGTGTGCCATTAAACTTGTCCCGTGTCTTTCCCAATTGAAGTTGTCCCTTTCTTTCTTTATTTCGCGCTGCAGGAGGGAGCTCTCGCAACAAGCCCTCGCTACAATCACACAGTTATTAGCGCACGTTAATTACAGGCCTAAAATCTCTCTGTTCTCCCTACTCTCTGCCCTTCCTTCCCCTCCTTAGAGCACACAGCAGGAACAATGCTCTGTGACTGCGTACTGTTACCACGGAAACGGTTACCCCTGCAATTTCACCCGGCTTTTGTTGGGAGGGCACCATCTCTTTAGGTGTGTGCTTTGTGCTGAAACACACAGAGAGAGGGAGTGCACTGCCTGCTGCCTGCACCCATGGAAGAAACTAAATGAAACGTGGGGGACCGTTTAGCATTCTGCCACTGTCATCGCCACATTAACGGGTGGTGGAATGTCTATAAGCACGTCTACTCGAGTACTGTACTCGTCCAATTTTAACGTACTTTTACTTTACTTGAGTTCATTTTTCAATATTATGTTTAAATAATCCACTATACTGTACATCTCAGAGGCAAATGCTTGTAATTTTTACTCCATTGCAATTATTTGGAAACGTTAGTTGCTAGCTACAGTACTTTGCAGATTAAATTATTATTACACAACTTTACATTACTTTGGCTATATAAAAATAGCTGGTATACGCGCTGAGGGCTTGACTCTGTATCGGTCTGTCTGTGTTCCTTTTATATGCCCATATATGGAGTTCTGTGTTAGAATATGGCGTCCAGGCCAGTTCTTTGTCGTCAGTACTATGAAGTCATATTGATGACATCAGGTTACACTCCATATATACCGATTATCAACCACCATTTGTAGTAGAGTTTTAGTACATTTTCTGAAGTACATTTTTGAATACAGGCCTTTTACTTGTAGTATTCTTTATATTGTGCTATTACACATTTTACTTAAAAAGCATAATCTGGGTGACTCATGCCTCTGGGGGCACCTCCTTTTTTGTGTAGCAGGACTCTTCCCCTTTCTTATCCACTTCCTCCCGGGGGCTTCTGTGTTTATTCCTACTAACAACGGTTTAAACTTTAAGGCAGTGGTGCTGACGGATTCTGCTATTATCTGTCTTGAGAGATTACTTAAGTAAAACTAATCCGAGTACTTCTTCCACCAACGCACCAGGCTTTTAATAAAAAGAACTGCGGGGGCAGTTTAGAATTGTGCCACAATAGCCACATTAACCTCTCGTCATCCGCTTAGCGTTCCTGTTCCATCTGCAGGTGATGCCAGAGCACTGGCTGTCACTGTCTGTTCTGTAAGTGGTCCGGTGGGTGGGTGGTCGTGTCTGGGTGGGTAGGGGCACGATGAGTGAGTTGGCGTTTTCATGGTCACATGCTGTCGGGCAGAAATCTCTTATCTCCATATTTTATTTTCAAATAATGAACTTTTACTCACAATCACGCTTGAAACGGCCCCCCTAGATCCTTAACACGTTAACTGCTTAATTAATTCATCTTTAACCCCCTTTGACTGCTGGTGTTTTTCACTAACCTTTGAAGAATCACCCAATATTGTACGTCGTTCCATTCCATGCACGGGTGCCTGGAAAGTTAGCAGGGAAAGACTAAATCAATTATCACAGGAAACTCTGGTTTAGCAAGTGTTAAAGCCGCCTCTGTGTGTGTGTGCACATGCCTTTTTGAGTGGTGCTAGCCACTCCTATAGACAGCTATGTGTGTCCATGTGTATGTCCCTGTGTCCGAGTACGGAAGTAGCGTTTGTTGACCACCAAGTGTCACTGTTGCGCACCCTCACACGCACGCGCACGCACGCACAAACAAACACACACAGAGGCCAGGGAGGAGGGCTTGTACAGTAGGCCTACGTACAGCACGAGTACAGTACAGCACCACTCAGCTCAGACGGGTCTAATTTTTAAGTACCGTGTGTGTCTGTGAGCAGCACGCTATGCCGTCCTGTTCTATGCTATCAGTTGTAGGTAGGTGTTAATGTTCACGTTCATGGATACATAGAGACATACATACACACAGTCACTTGTTGAAGTGGCTGGCACGTCTTCAGATGTGTTTTTCGGATAATAAACCTACAGCCATATAGCGTTCTGTGTTGATTCAATGCTTCTATGATACTTTAGAACAATGTGGCACAGCAGGAAGAGTGCAGTAAGTGGTCCATTAGGCCTAATGCGGTGGGACAAGTGTCCCTCTGCCATTATCTGTGAATGTCAAGTGCTTTCTTCTCAAGTGTGCAGGTGAGGCCTGGACATAACGGCATGCTGTCTTTAAGTTATGGCGACATAGTGCCTTGAATGTTAAATGCTATATGAGGCAAGAATCCCTTACGTCGAGAGACGTAAGACGAAAACACAGAGAGAGAAGAGAGACATAGGATGAAACAGAGAGAGAGAGAGAGAGAGAAGAGAGAGAGACATCATGGAACAGAGAGAGAGAGACATAGGATGGAACAGAGAGAGAGAGGGGTAGAGAGACATAGGTTGGAACAGACTAGAGAGAGAGAAGAGGGAGACAATATGGAACAGAGAGAGAGAGGGGTAGAGAGAGACATCATGGAACAGAGAGAGAGAGGGGTAGAGAGACATAGGATCGAACAGCCAGTTTGTCGGTATCTGCAATTATAGCACGGCCCAGAGTCGCATGCAGCCCACCACCGGGGCCCACCGCTTTGTTGCTATAGTAACCCATCCCTCCACACATTTTTGGCACCGGCTGGTATCAAACCAAGCAGTGGTGTGTGTGTGTGTGTGTGTGTCTCTCTCTCTCTCTCTCTCTCTCTCTCTCTCTCTCTCTAGCTCTCTCTCTCTCTCTCTCTCTTACTCTCTCTCTCTCTCTCTCTCTCTCTCTCTCTCTCTCTCTCTCTTTCTTTGCTCTCTGCCACTATATCTCTATCGCTTTGTGCCCTCAAACGAAGCCCTACTGGCTTTGTGCGTGCGTGCGTGTGTGTGTGTGTTGCGTGCGTGTGTGTGCCTGTCTGACGGTGTGCGACTGTGTTGGGGCTTTTGACTCTGGGCTCCAGTGCTAGTCTCATCTCAGACAAGGGAGCATTCTCAGCTTCACAGGTAATGCAAAGGTTTTACTGTTTCAGATTATGATACTGTTGTGTGCACCTGACGTGTGTGTGTGTGTGTGTGTGTGTGTGTGTGTGTGTGTGTGTGTGTGTGTGTGTGTGTGTGTGTGTGTGTGTGTGTGTGTGTGTGTGTGTGTGTGTGTGTGTGTGTGTGTGTGTACTGCCTACTGCCTGATATATGCACGGTTGCGTGCCGATGTTGCGCAGTGAAAATAGCCTCGTTGTCGGGCAGAATCCTCTTATCTCCATATTTTAACTTTTTGCGGGGGGTTTTCTCCATAAATTAACACCCTACTTGATCATGCTACATCGTCACACAAAAGCATCAAAAATAGCAGATGCTTCTGCTATTTGAATCCTGAAAGGTAAGTATAATGTAAATCAGGCTGGCATGGGGCTCAAACAGGGCTGTGAATGCAGTATTTTCCTATACGGTACAGCATGGCCTATTTAATGTTATGCGACTTAACTCCCTTGTCAACAGTCACGACAGAGGCGCTGTCGGAGACTTGTCTTGATGGTGTCAGAGGAAGTGCTGAGGCGACCACCAGACCAGACGTGACGTGACTAGCTGTCACAACGATAGATACAGACAGAGGGACTTTTTTATTTTATTTCATTTTCTTTAACTCTGTTGTGCCATTTGGGTTTGCCTTCCTATTGTGCAAGAATGCCATTGTTTACCTGGATAATGTGTTGTGAATTGATTGTGGGTGTGGGGTGTGGGTGTGTTTGGTGTGGGGTGTGAGTGTGGGTATGGGTGTGTTTGGTGTGGGGTGTGGATGTGGATGTGGGGGTGTGGGTGTGTCAGTGTTAATTTCATCGACTAAAACTATGACAAACATTTTTCATTGACTATATTGTTTTCACTGACAAAGACTAAATAAAAGCCAAGTCAAATGATGACTATCATAGCTATCGTGCTATTTTCAGCATGCAACCAAGTATAAAATCAACCATTACGGCATCAAGGTTGACTGAAATCTTAAACAAATATGAGACTAAATCTAAAACCTAAAACATTTCAGATGACTAAAATATGACAACCTAAATAAAATGTTACTTAAAAGATTAAAACTAATTCAAAATGTGCTGTCAAAATGTGTGTGTGTGTGTGTGTGTGTGTGTGTGTGTGTGTGTGTGTGTGTGTGTGTGTGTGTGTGTGTGTGTGTGTGTGTGTGTGTGTGTGTGTGTGTGTGTGTGTGTGTGTGTGTGTGTGTGTGTGTGTGTGTGTGTGTGTGTGTGTGTGCATTTCTGTGAGACAGAGAAATTGCTGTCTCATTGAACCCATTGCCCTTGTAGAAGCTACTCTGTGGCGTGTGCCAGCGAGACAGCCTGTGTGTGCCTCTAGGTGTGTGTTCTCTCATGCATGTGACTGCCTTTATAAGAGTGTGTCTGTGTGCTGGCCGGCACATATGACACAAGTGTGTCTGTGTGTGTGCACTGTGTGGGCACTACAGTATGTGTGTGTGGATATTACGTGCGTGCCGTGCATGCTTCTTGTGTGTGTGTGTGTGTGTGTGTGTGTCTGAGACAGACAACTCATCAGGATTCAGGGCACGTTTTCCAGTCAGGCACACGGCTGCAAGGAGCGGTTGAGGGGACGGTGGAGATGGGAGTGACATGATGTTGCCAGGCCTGCTTATTATAAGCGACTTTGTCCTTCTTTTTGGCATTTTTCTAAAGTGTAGCTGCTTATTTTCGGCTTGCTTCCTAATGTTTTGTAACCCATTAAGACCTGTGGCCGATCCTACAACTGCCTTCTAAACCAGTAGAAACACGCTAAAGTCTGAAATGGCACAGAGGCTTTCCCGGTTTCAATCAGTGCAGGTTCTCAACCATTTTCCGGCGAAGGACCCCATCAAATTAATGTATTGGTACCCCCCCCCCCCCCCCGTACCAGATTTGTGTTGTTAACAATTTGTGTGCCCAAGACGTCCACAGACGTCCTGGGAATTACCACTATGTGGTGCTACATTTCTTTTTATTTTTTTTTATTTTTTTATAATAAAAATTAAATAAAATGTCAAAATTAACATTGGGCACCCTGGGTCACTATTTTGAAAATGTTGAAAGGGCACACAATGTGTTTTAAAATGTTTCAAATATATTCAACATTTGTCACTCTTTTCACTTGTTTTTGTTGTCGTTGAAAATAGCAGATCTACAAGCTCGCAACGTGTCTCAATGCGACACGTTGTCAGCTTGTAGATCAGCTATTTTCAAATATCCAATGCATATAGGTTTGAAGTGCTCATGTGGCCTATAGTTGCTTCTTTTGGGCTTGTTTCCATAGACCATGGTTGCTTATTATTTTAACTGCGTGGTGGCCGGGGCTCAGGGACTGAGAGGAGGGGGTTGGGGATGAGGGAGATGGGAGTGACATCATGGCTCAGGGACGTAGAGGACAGCTAGATGAGAGGGGGCGACCACCACCAGGGTTATGGCTCTGAGATGAAGAGGATGAAGAGTGGCATTAACCCATTCAGGACGGGAACCCTTTTTGGTGCTTTAAGCTTGTACTGTAGATCTGCTATATAATCTGATAATCTAAATTTTTGAACAATCTTTAAAATGTGGCGCAAATCTTTGAATATATATTCTTTCAGAACGAACGTTTTTAACTCCAATCTTTGCTTCTGGGGGGTCCCTGGAACAACATATTTTCAGATGGGGGTCTGCAGCCAATTTCATTTTTGGGGTCCTTGACATGAAATAGTTTGAAAACCACTGACATAGAAACATACGTAGGTTTTTCTGTGTGTGTGTGTGTGTGTGTGTGTGTGTGTGTGTGTGTGTGTGTGTGTGTGTGTGTGTGTGTGTGTGTGTGTGTGTGTGTGTGTGTGTGTGTGTGTGTGTGTGTGTGTGTGTGTGTGTGTGTGTGTGTGTGTGTGTGTGTGTGTGTGTGTGTGTGTGTGTGTGTGTGTGTGTGCGTGTGCAAGGTATACATTTACAAAGAAAAGTACAAAAAGTTAGAATATGGAGATAAGAGGTTTCCGCCTGGCAGCAATGATGTGTGTGTGAGAGTGTGGAGGAAAATGGTCCTATGGCAACAAAACAACAAAAGAACCAATCTCACATGACCACAATGTTGACATGCAAATTGTTGCTTTCGGGCAGAAACCTTTTATCTCCATATTTTGTATGTGTTTATGTGTGTTTTTTTTGTAAATTAACACATTTACTTGATCATACTGCAGCGTCACAAAAAGCATCAAAAGGTGCCGATCTACAAGCTCCAAACGCGGCGCAAAGCGACACGTAAGGGCCTAAATGGAAACAAGACCCCAAGGTGCTATCCCTTGCACTAAATGTTTGACTCTGTTGCTGTTTTTTACATTTCTGTCTGATAAACTATTCCATCAATCAATCAATCAATCAATCAATCAATCAATCAATCAAACACTTTGAGCTTCTAAATGGGTCTGTCTTTATGTCAGTTTACCCAGTACAATTAAATATCAAATTAAACCGATATATTATGTTGATATCGGTTCAATCCCAACACTGCATTTTTAAGGCAGATATGCAGATACCGATATGTGATCGATCATTTGTGCATCCCTATTTTTTGGCCATGACCCTGGCTCCCTTGCTGAGCCAGTGTGGGCATAGCCTGGGTTGATGAGCTCTGCCTTGGAACCAGTGACAGTGAGGTGTGTTTAGCCTGGGTTGTGAGCTCTACATTGGACCCAGTGAGGTGTGTGTTTAGCCTGGGTTGATGAGCTCTACACTGGACCCAGTGAGGTGTGTGTTTAGCCTGGGTTGTGAGCTCTACACTGGACCCAGTGAGGTGTGTGTTTAGCCTGGGTTGTTGAGCTCTACACTGGACCCAGTGAGGTGTGTGTTTAGCCTGGGTTGTGAGCTCTACACTGGATCCAGTGAGGTGTGTGTGTTTAGCCTGGGTTGTGAGCTCTACACTGGACCCAGTGAGGTGTGTGTTTAGCCTGGGTTGATGAGCTCTACACTGGACCCAGTGAGGTGTGTGTTTAGCCTGGGTTGTGAGCTCTACACTGGACCCAGTGAGGTGTGTGTTTAGACTGGGTTGATGAGCTCTACACTGGACCCAGTGAGGTGTGTGTTTAGACTGGGTTGATGAGCTCTACACTGGACCCAGTGAGGTGTGTGTTTAGCCTGGGTTGATGAGCTCTACACTGGACCCAGTGAGGTGTGTGTTTAGCCTGGGTTGATGAGCTCTGTCCTGGCCTGTTGTTGACTCAGGCCACCAGTTACTTGGCTCCCGATGGCTTTTTAATTGACTTCCTGTAGCGGCTTCCTTCAGCGAAGCTACCGGTTTCTATGGTGACGCTAGGCGGTAGTGTTGGCAGGTATGTCTTGCATGCGATGGAACGATACATGCTGCGGTGCGGCTTTCATCTCGATCTGGTTGACGACAGCCAAAAAAAGATCATACTGTGTCATCTGTGTGACTTCTTTTTCCCCCTCCCTCTAGTAGTTTGTGTTCGCAAAGGATTAACTGTGTGTGTGTGTGTGTGTGTGTGTGTGTGTGTGTGTGTGTGTGTGTGTGTGTGTGTGTGTGTGTGTGTGTGTGTGTGTGTGTGTGTGTGTGTGTGTGTGTGTGTGTGTGTGTGTGTGTGTGTGTGTGTGTGTGTGTGTGTGTGTAGAGCAAGTGTCAGCACGGATCGTTCAGGAAGTGACAGCAGAGGCGGTGGCAGTGCTGAAGGGAGAACAAGAGACTCACGCTGACACGGCTAAAAGGCTGCCCTCAGGTAGACACACAAGTGCACAAACACGCACGCACGCACGTACGCACGCACACATCCATGTGATTCATCCATTTAATTCATTGTAGTCATGCAAACGCTCTGAATCCAGAGCGACTTACAGTAAGCAAAGTTAACACAAGTTAATAAATGAAATGCAGACAGTGTACAGTGTAGGGCCTCAGTAATCTAGGATCATAGGTAAACCAAGTCATCAGTCTAAACATCTACAGTATCTATAAATGCACCTTGTCTCTATACGTCCACACCACCATATGGAGTGCAGTGCCTGGCCTTGAGTCGATCGGACCCACGGTTGTCCAGGACCGCCCCAAAATCCTCTGCCCAGGCTCTGGACAGGGCCCTGCTCAGATGCTAGACAGGACCCAAATTATCTAATTGATCACACCTGATCACCCCTAGATGGAGCTGGCCTGTTCGAACATCACAATGATTCGCTCTTAGATTCAGTACTTAAGTAAATGTATTTACTATTTAGTTACTGTCCACCACTGCATTCGCTGCATTACGTAAGAAAGTAACAGAAGCAGCAGCATTTTCTTTTTTTAATTTTTAACTTTAACTTTTTAGCAAACTAACAGTTCATTTAGGCCATTCTCCTCGCTGGTGCAGTTAGTCAGCAGAAAAAGCCTTATTATTGTATTCACAGCTCGCCACTTCACACACAGCCTGTCAGAGCAGCTCAACGGATTAGAACCGGGGGGAGCTGGCCATGGCAGAACGAGAACGCTCATACCATACCGCAGTGGTTCTCCACCTCTGTGGGTCGGGACGCCCAAGGGGGGGTCCCCACATGATTTTGGGGCTCCCCACATGATTTTGGGGGGTCCCCTGATGACAGTAAAGATACAATTTAAGGACAGTTGAGACCTTTTTAATACCTTAAAGTACATAAATACATAAGACTACGTTATACTAATCAAACTATACTATAATAAAATCACACTCTTCACTCACTGTGAAGTGAGGGTTGCTCTTATCATCATACATCAGCCAATGCAATCATCAGATTATGTGGTTGTGGTAACATTGGCCAAAATGTCAAAGAATATACAAAATCACACTTGTGTGATTTTATCACCATACATCATCACATTCCGGCCAATCACTTTTGGCGTCCTCACTTTTTATCCTCACATTCCGTGCTCAGCCAATCAAATCAATCACACAAACATGATTATTTTGGGAGGTCCCCATGCAGTTCAAATATGATTATTTTCTGGGATCGGCCTGAAAAGGTTGATGGGTATGTGTGCAAATGGAACCAAATGGACCCGTACACATAATTGCAAGGGTCCATTTGGAGCCCTGGTGGGCCCGGGACAGAAATGCTCACAGCTGTCCCTCCCTCCTCTCTCTCTGTATAGTTGAAGACACCGCCAACTTGCCCCCGTCCCCTCCACCCTCGCCTGCTGCAGGCTTAATTGGACCCCTGGAACGAGGTAGGACCCCTCTCATGAGAGCACCCCTGTGTGTGTGTGTGTGTGTGTGTGTGTGTGTGTGTGTGTGTGTGTGTGTGTGTGTGTGTGTGTGTGTGTGTGTGTGTGTGTGTGTGTGTGTGTGTGTGTGTGTGTGTGTGTGTGTGTGTGTGTGTGTGTGTGTGTGTGTGTGTGTGTGTGTGTGTGTGTGTGTGTGTGTGGCACGCAGGTGTGCACGTGTAACCAGGCCAGTGTGTCGTATTGTAAATGTTGGTATCCGGAATGTTATACATTGGCTAACACCTGCTTGATGCTGGTAGTGATTGGGGGATCTGGGGTGTGGGTGGATGCATTGGCGTCACTCCCCCCCCTTCCAGAAGTAAGTCCATCTTCTGGCGGAGCACAAACCAAACACGTTGAGGTTGATCGAGGCCTCTGAGAACAGGAAGCGCTGCGCGGTTTTGACCGAGAACAGGAACATGGCTCCCTTCCATTCATCACACATCACCATTTTATTTCTGTTGAGAATCCACTGCTTTCTCCTCCTCTCCCTTTCACCTCCTCCTCCTCAGTCATCAGCACACCCCCACCCCACATACCCATGCACGAACACACAAGCACGTACAGTACACACACACACACACACACACACACACACACACACACACACACACACACACACACACACACACACACACGCAAATGCACGTCACCTTCATCCTCATGATGATGTCAGTCTTCACTCTCTAGTCTCCAAAGCAGAACCCCCCCACCCATACACACACACACACACACACACACTCCGTGCTCCCGCATGACCCCCGACCCCAGAATAACCAAGCAAACGACACCACACCCTCCTCCTCTTTCATCCCACTTATCTACAGTATATCACCGTTACACAATGTCTGGTTCGGGGGCCCCGTCAGGTCAAATGGACCGTTGAAGGACGACTTCGCCCATTTTCAACCTATCTTCATATAATTGGTCGTCAGTAATGCTCACGATAAAACGGTGCTATTTTATCCTACTCGGTCTGTGTCTCATATAGGAGGACTGTGTGGACACGTCAGAAACACGCCGCCTACGACAATCATGTTGTTGTTGTTTTTTTGTTTTGTTTCTTGTGGTGTTCTTGTTTTTTATACTGCAATCATGTATTCTGGATATTCTATATTTCTTGTACAATGTTTCATTATGTTTTACATAGGTAGAGGCCTCAAGGGCTTTTTCCTCAGCCTAGCAGTTTACCCTTCTTATATTTGTATGTCCACTGTATTGTTTTTATACTGTGCTGAATAAATAAATACTAAATTTATTTTATTTTTTATTTTTTTAACTTTCTTTTACGTTTATTATCGTGAGAACAACGGCTGCTATTATAGCAGGCCAAGTGTCCAGGAATAGAAAACATGCAGTTTCTATTATTTGGATTCCCAATCAATGATATCACTGGTAGGTGGGTTTCTGAACTGTCCACAGCCCTCCTCTGAGACACAGACAGAGTAGACAAACATTGTACTATATTATAATGAATACATATATTATTAATATGAAGATACTGGTAGGTTGAAAAACGGTGAAGTCATCATTTAAGGTAGCTGTCCACCAAAGGGACTACAGATTACTACAGACTGGCAGTTGAATAAAGTCGGGAGATCAGTCTTTTGGAAGGTGAGAACAAAAAGTTGCTGAACTCAACTATAAGAGCTGACACTGACAGACAGCTATACTGTGGTGCTAAAAAATAGCCTATGGCTTGATGTATGTTTCAACAGCAAACCAGCTTCTATCCGGCTGTCGAAAGCCGCTTTCTTGCACTTCCCGCCCCGACGTCGGTCACTGCGGTAGAGAGCTACCTTTACACCGGCCCGCCACTCAGAGTGTACAATGGGTTCATCTCTTGCCGAGTTACAGACCATTAAGGACTTTTGGACCTTGTGGTCCCCAGACAGACACACACACACACACACACACACACACACACACACACACACACACACACACACACACACACACACACACACACACACACAACCCAAATGAGCTGAACATGACACCAAGTCCACCCTGTCTTCTTCTCCACGTCACATAAATTTACCACTTTCTTTCCTTCCTGCATCTTGAAATTTCTGTCTTCCTGGCTGTTTTAGTTTTTTTTAATCGTCCAATTTCTTTGCATTTACCCTGTCTCCGGTGTCTGTCTGTCTGTCTGTCTGTGTGTCTGTCTGTCTGTCTGTCTGTCTGTCTGTCCCGTCTTGTCTGCGATTGGCTGAGGTGAAGAGAGAATCTATGGTCTCAGGCCTATGGGTGGGGTGGAGAGTGGGGCTGTCACGATCATAGAATTTGACATAACGATTGATTGTCAAATTTGTCATACAAATATTGCGACTAACGATTCATTGTTTGTTTTTTTGGCATTGCACATTGGAACATAATGAATTTAAATAGTATTTAGCTTTGTGCCCTTTTGGCTTTGTAAATACAAATTGTAGAGGATTGGCTAGATATGATCTTATACTTAAATATGCTGTACAAATAAATAACTGACAATGACTGATATTAATATCGCTGTAGTCGGGAAGAAACCAACTATCTCCATATTCTAACCAACTATCTCCATATTCTAACGTTTTGTGTGTTTTATTTTCACACTCTACTTGGATCATACCAGAGTAATCTAGTAAGAGAGTAATGACACTCCCGTTGACTCTCATTGTAACAATGGAATGCGGAAGTGCTCATTCTATCTCAATGGAATAGTTCCAGCCATAGGAGCAATGTTTGGAACTATCGCCCATAGGCACCTGCTTTGCAGCGAGATCAAAGCGTGTCACCACTCTCTTACTACATTACTCTGGATCATACTACAGTGTCACACAAAAGCATCAAAAGTAGCAGATCCACAAGCTGGCACGTTGAACTTGTAGATCTGCAACGTTTGAATTTGAATCCTGAATAGTAATGGATTTGGAATTTAGACATGAGGTTTCCACCCGACAGATACTACAGTATATACAGTAGCTGATCTGCTTTTTCCAAGACATTTTTTAAATGTATGAGAACGTGGAAACAATTACGCAATGTTTTTTGCAATAATCTCAAATAATGAAATGAAATGAAAGGCAATTATGTCATTGTGACAGGCCTAGTGGGGGTGGTGGTTGACGGGTGGCGGGTGGGGGGGCAGCCATGTTCCAAATTATTATATTTCTATATACGTAATTACTACGAGAATTAAGATAAAAAAATAGGGAATTTTGGTCTTTATAAGTCAGTATGTGTACATTTCTCCACATTTCTTTGAATAGCTCTCCCGTATTCCATAGGCTACGTATTCATGGCTGGCCCCCAGGGCTTGGTTGGCTGTCATTTGCTTGTCACTGTGTCTTTGTAAATGTCTTGTTGCCTGTATATATTTCTCCAACACCTTCTGTCTCCTTCCTCGATCTTGTCATCTCTCTCTCTCTCTCTCTCTCTCTCTCTCTCTCTCTCTCTCTCTCTCTCTCTCTCTCTCTCTCTCTATCTCTCTCTCTATCCCCCCCCCCCCCTCTCTCTCTCTCTCTCTCTCTCTATCTCTCTCTCTCTCTCTCTCTCTCTCTCTCTCTCTCTCTCTCTCTCTCTCTCTCTCTCTCTCCATCTCTCTCCCTCTGTTCACTGTACTCTCAGTCCGTGTGTCCAGATATCCCCTGAAGTTCTTTCTGTTCCTTCCTTTTATTCCGTTTCTCCGTCCTATTTCTGTTTCTCCAACTTCTCCCCCCCCCCCCTCTCTCTCTCTCTCTCTTTCTCTCTCTCTCTCTATCCCTCTCTCTCTCTCTCTCTCTCTGTTCACTGTTCTCTCAGTCCGCGTGTCCAGATATCCTCTGTAGTCCTTTTTGTTCCTTTCTGATTCGATTGTTTTTTATCTTCCGTTTCTCCGTCCTATTACTGTTTCTCCATCATCTTTCTCCCTCCTCTCTCTCTCTCTCTCTCTCTATCTCTCTCTCTCTCTCTCTCTCTATCCCTCTCTCTCTATCTCTCTCTCTCTCTCTCTCTATCCCTCTCTCCCTCTATCTCTCTATCCCTCTCTCTCTCTCTCTCTCCCTCCTCTCTCTCTCTCTCTCTCTCTCTCTCCCCCTCCTCTCTCTATCTCTCTCTCTCTATCTCTCTCTCTCTCTCCCTCCTCTCTCTCCCTCTCTCTCTCCATCCCTCTCTCTCTCTCTGTTCACTGTTATCTCAGTCCGCGTGGTCAGATATCCCCTGCAGTTCTTCTTCCTTTGTGTGTGTCTTGTTTGTAGATGTAGGGGCCGAGGATGAGGCGGGGCCTCTGCGCCACTTCCAAAACTCTCGCGAGAGGTGCAAGTTCCTCGCCCCCTCCATATCTGTGTCCGTGCCCGAGGACGACCCCTACCACTCCGACGAGGAGTACTATGACCACCCCTTGTTCAGCCCAGAGTGGGCAGTCTCAGGCGGCTCGCGCCCCACGGGGCAAGTCGTGGGCTTTAGACAGATCGAAGGTGAACCGCGCATGGTTCCTTTTACGCCGTTCTTTCTCCTCCTCGCTCTATCTCTCCTCCCTGTCCTCTATTCTTTGACCCTGCCTCCTTCTGTTTTTGCCCCGATCCTCCTTTTTTCTGTGATTCCACCCGCTCCTTACCTCCGTCCGTCAGCCCGTCCATCCATCCGTCCTCGTCCGTCCGTCCGTCCATCCGTCCGTCCGTCTCTCTGTTGCTCCGTTGTCAGTCGGTCCGTTTTTTGTGTGTTTGTGTGTCCATGCAATGTTTTTTTTGCTGAGAATTCCGAGAGATTTCATGTTTGTCCGATGGTCACGTTTATTTTCTCCTTTATTGTAAACCAAAGCCATTTGGTGCCTGCAGTTTCCACCCTTTAAAAGTCCTGCACTTATCTGTATAATCTATCTTAATGCGATATTTACCAATGTGGTCTTTGGATTTATCATGTTCACATGCCAAGACATTCTGTCATGCTTTAGAACAGTGGTTCTCAAACAGGACCCCCAAATTCATACGTGTTTACCGCCATCTGAAAATATTTTGCGTTAGGGCCCCCTGTAAGAAATTTATATTGTTCAAATGTTTGTGGCATACCCTTGTCTGAAGATTGTTTTTGCAATTCTTCAAAAATAGTCGATCTACAACGTAGTAGATTGGCTATTTTTTAATAGGCTAACTATATATACTAAACCTGTTTTATACTTCAGTACCCCCGGGAACTTGTTTTTTGAGAACCACTGCTTTAGAATCCCAAATTGGATGGATCTTGGTATAGGCACTTGTGGTGGTGGTCCCAATGGCTTTCACTGCAGACACAGAGACTGTTGATGTGCATGGATTACATCCATGGATTACATCCATGCACATGTTCCTTTGTGCCCTTTTATCATCTCCCCAGTGTTGTGTTTGGGAGCCATCATAACCCAGAGACCATCATGGAGGGGGATTCCATTCCATATTACACCCACCCTGTCATACCTTATTAACGTCACTATCACTATCCATCCTAAACTAGCCTCCTCTTACACACTCACTGTGACACTGCAGTAAAGGAAGAGTTTCAGCTCCACACACACACACACACACACACACACACACACACACACACACACATTACTGTGTACACAGACACCTCGTACAGTATCATTAACATTGGACATCTAAAGCCCTCTTGCCGCCCTTAGGATATTAACACATTGACTCCCACAGGAATCGATAATAAACATCGCTTCCCTGCCGCAGTTTTTCACTAACCTTTGAAGAATCACCCCCTCGAGATCGTACCTCCATTTCATGAAAATCCGCCTGAAAATAGTTTGATCGTTTGTGTTTGAGTCGAAGCATATTCCACCGCCGCGATCGTGAACCGTGGGGAATGTGTTAAATTGATGGTTTGAGAAAATACCAGGTTGTCTCCTCTTATTTAGACCGAGTTTGAAGACATGATCGTATGGCCAACTACAGTATGTTGTACTGTAGGTTTAGTTAACAACCAGGAACTATTAGAGCCGCTACAAAGTAGAGGCAGGCTGTTTCACATTTTTGTTATTCTAATATCACGATAACGTCAATGATATTGTTAGATCCTTAACGTATAACATTCAAAAAGTGACCACTAAATGACCACTGACAAAAATAATCTGATGGTGACTTTATTCCTGTTAAAGACGGGGTGAAATGAAAAATACGTTTTTCCACACTTTTAGAGCATACCCACGGTCATAATGAGGACATATTTATCATTGGATGCCAATGAAATTGGCATTGTATTTTTGGGTCAGCTCTGATCGGTTCAGTCTGTAGAGTCCAGATATGCCATAGCCCAGAGGGAACTGGACTGGCACTATGATTGGTCCAAGAAAACCACACCCCTGTTTCGGAGCTAAACGTAGCAAATACATTAGCAATAAAGCAATTTCATGACGTCCTTACGGTTTATAGATAACAGACATTGTTGCACACTCATACCAAAATGTTTCAGTAGCGCAACAGGCAACTGCAAAAGCTCTGAGCAGAACTACCGTACCCCTAAACAGGATTTAAAGATTTGCATTTCATCACAGTCACGGGCAGGGCACAGAGCAGATTTATTTACACATCCTAATGGATCATCATGCCATAAAATAGTGGTAACACTGTGTTTGACACTGTAAGTCCGTTTTATCTACAAGTAGTGTATGTATCATATTTACAAACAAAAGTGTTAGTGTATCAGCCGTTTACATTTTTCCTATAGAGTTATTGAATGCTGCTGATGGGATTACAGTACAGTTTGTGCAGGCATGGTGCGCATGAGTGCGAAAGCAAGATGGAGGTTGTGTTTACCTATGTGGTTTGTTTGCGCAAATCTATTGGCAATTGATATTCATATTCAAGTTAGGGCTAGTGACATTGAAAAACAAAACATTCTCTATGTGTGGCAAGGTCCGGTGTAATATAAAAAAAATCCATGCATTTATCATAAGCCACATCAAAGACGAACACAGCGAGCAAACCAGCAACATAAAAAGGCACAAAGATGAGACGAAGCACCACGTACTTACGCACACACGGCATACTATACATCTGTGGTGTATACCCTTGTCTGTCGAAACGCCCATGTACGCCACCACCCTTCTTCCCCTGAGCTGAAAGTTGTCCCACGGTAAAAAAAACTGTGTGTTCCCATGTAACCCAAGTCTGTGTTGCCTGTAAGTCTTGACGTGTCCGCCTCTACCATCCCCCCTCCCCTCCCCTCCTTATTTATGAGAAGAAGAGACCATCGAGGCTCTTACAGCCGACTACGAGACGGAGGTGGAGGAGGAGGAGGAGGAGGAGGAGGAAGAGAGTGCAGAGGCCACCGAATCCGAGATGGCTCTTGACGAGCCCCAGTGGAGCGGGGAGGACGAGCCTGAGTTGTTGGACATCAGCCCCCCGGCCGAGCCCTTAGAGCAGGCACAGTCCCTAGGCGAGGCCCAGGCTCTGGTGGTGGAGCACCTGGAGGCCCAGGTGGCTAGTGCTGCCACAGAAAGTCCTATGGAGACAGAGGAGGAGGAGGTGGCAGAGGGTGGGGAAAGCCCTGACCAAGGTGCGTCCGGCCCTCTGCTCTCCCTGCCTGCATGTAACTCACCTGTATACAGCAGTGGTTGGATAAAAGTAGCAATACCACAATGTAGAAACTGGCCTGTTTTCAGCCTTTTTACTTGAGTATTAATAATAGTATTGGCATCAAAATATGCTTAAAGTATCAAAGTAAAGGTACTGATTTCTGTCCAAACATTTAAAACCATTATTATTTTTATAGCAGCAATATCGTGCAATCACATTGCTGCAAGCTTGCAGCTTGTAGATCAGCTATATTCAAATAGCATAGCAAGTGTAAAATAGGGCTTATGTGGTGAACATATTTCTTATAGACAATTGTAGTCAGTGGAATAAAATGTACAATTCTCTGAGATGTAGTTAAAGTATACTTTCTTTTAACTAAAAGTATCTCAAAATCATAGTTACTCAAGTACAGTAATTGAGAAAATGTGCTTGGCTACATTCCACCACTGGTATACAGTAATGAGCAAGACCACCATCAGACGTCTACAGTCATATAGGAAGCCATAAGCACGTAACTGTAGCATCAGCGTTATAATCCAGGTGGAATGGCAAAACAATCTCCTCCCTATGCTCTGCTGAGGCTGCAAGGCAACACAGGCTTGTTGGTGAAAAGAGCCACCTTCTTTTGAAGTTTTTCCCTTTTATGTTTTGTTGGTTTCTTTGCGCTTCCGTGTCCCGTTCCTAGCTGCTGCGGTGGTTTTGGGGCCGGCTATATTTGTTGCAATGAAATGAAAGTGTAACAATGCTTTTTTCCCCCCTATCGGTGCTATACAGGCTTCATTGATATCTCACCATGTCTATCCATTGCGCAGTGCCACTGCACCAGTCTAAAGCCACATTCATACTTGCTCGCATGATGGTGCCAGGCAAGCATGCCGGCATGCAAGCTTACAACGTGTTTTCAGCTTGTATGTCGGCTATTTTTGGCGTGCGACACTATCGTGCAACAGTTACAGGCCTATAAATCATTACTGCATGTAACTAGTCCAGTCCATTCTCATTGCCTATAGGTGTTATATGTTTATGCTTTGTGAATTCACTCTTCGCTAAGTCCCACCCAAGCCCGTTGTTGGCCAATACCACGTTAGCGACGGTTACTAAGGTAGGATACTGGTCACGCTTGCATGCTGGTCAAATACCTGGCTCTCATAGACTTCCATTGTAACGGGGAAACAGCTCTCAAAGTCAGTCAGTTAGCACATAAGCGAACACAACAAAAGCTGATTCTGACAGTTTATGACATGAAAACTCATGCCGTTTTATTTCCGTCTTTTGATAGATTTATAAAGTAACTATTTTGGTTGGAGAGAGATATACAGTGAAGCGGTTCTGGTGTTCCCAACTCTCGTTTGTAAACAAGTCGCCATGCTGTTTGAGATGCACCCAGCTGCAGTCCCAGACATTTCTCCTAAAGTGTCTCCCTCAAACACGTCCAAAATTGTGTATGGTGTTTGCGACAAGTGGACGAGATCAAATACATTTGTTTACATCCAACGGCCTGAGACCGAGGCTACTTCAGAAGTGTGTGTACAGATTTGGACCAATCGGATCGTTTTGTAGGCAAACCGGAACTTCTTTCCACACAAACTTGTCAGGGTTGCCAGGTCTGCTTATTTCCCGCTACTTTTTGCTTAAGGCTAATAATTAGTGTATGTAATACATTACCAAAACATTAATTATCATAGACATAGGCCTACATAGTATTTATAATGATAAATGCATACAATATTTTTATTATGATTATATATGGTCATATTATTGTGTTTGTTTTGGCTTGTTTTTCTTGATTTGGCTTTAAGAGTTGGCTTGTTTTTGGAGGTGGGTTGGCTTATTTCTCTCACACAATGTGGCAACACTGAAGTCGAAACAAAAACAAAGACAACGTTGACATTTTTTATTAAAAATAAAACCGCATGAGTTTTCCTGATGTCATAAACGGTCAGAATCAGCTTAGTGTTCTAAAAGAGTGACTTTGAGAGCTGTTCCCCCGTTACAATGGAAGTCAATGAGAGCCTATTTTTATTTCTAATATGTACTATTAAACTGCACAACGGAGCGAAATAATCCATGGAACGGACTAGTTTGCTCATAACAAGGTAAGAAAACAAACCCTCTTTCTGAGGTCCACACATGCTGTACAGCAAATATATTTATTGACACTGCTTAAACATTTTGACCAGCATTGCAAGCGTGACCAGTATCCTATCTTAGTAACCGTCGCTAACGTGGTATTGGCCAACAACGGGCTTGGGTGGGACTTAGCGAAGAGCTAATTACCTTTACAGTCCATGAGGTTATCCTTTCGTGTACCATGTTGTAACACCGACAAAAGTCGACCATGTCACTACTGATGTCTACACCAAAGCCCTTTGTCCTAATATGACACCAGCTGCTGTGTGAACGGTGGAGCTAGCAAAGTTGAGAAAAGTTTCACTTTTTTTCACCGCCGCAAAACCTTACACCATGTAAGAAATGCACATTGAGGTGCAAACTCTCTCCTAAAACTTTGAGAAAGTGCCTTTCTCAAACCTAACCTTAATTAAGACTTAAAAGGGTGACAGCTCTGCAAAAAAAAAAAAAAATGTTAAAACGACAGTGGCATGCTGTCTAAAGTGGACATGAGCCACAAGAGGCATCGGCGAGCGAGTCGCCATGCCGAACATTGTGTCCGCTTCAATCGACACAGTGCCGTTCGAGAAATGTCCCGAAAGGGACTTATCGTACCTCATGTTCCCCCTAGACAACTTGTGTCATGCGTTGATGTAATTGGTCAAATCTGACCCAAGCTGTCACCCGCCAGCCGCCTTGGGAGGGAGAATGCATTGATTGAGGACATCCGGTTTGTACAGAGGTAAAGATTCTGTCCACCACCATGGAGACTAGTGGTTTGAATCCAGTGACAGGGAGGGAGTACACATTTGGAAATTGCCATCATGGATAAATGGAGAGAAAAGGGGGGACATTAAATAAGAGAATAATAATTAATTTGGGAGAAAAGGGGAAAAATTAAAAGGACAAAAGGTCTGTCAACATGGTATGTGAAAGGCTACGCTCTGTCAGTAGGCTATGTGGACACTAAGGTACCAAAATATGACACCCAAGAAATGAGAATGGGTTTTAAGTATTTTACATGCACACAACCATCATTATCCAACCATTATTATTTTATTATTTGATTTTTTGTTTTGGCTGGTTAATTTTCTGTGTCGTTTTGCCGAATGTTACGACCGATCCATGCATCTTCAAATCGACTTACTTTCTCAACGAAATTCTCATTTGTTTTTTGTTTGTTTATATTATTTTGTGTTTTTGTAGGGCATCTCTCTGTCATTTAATAAATTGAGTTGCTCTTTTTGGTTTGAAATATAGAAAGAAAAATATTTAATTATTATGCTAAATTACTGTGGCAAAATTTAAACCTGTAAATTCATTTTCAGTTTCCAGTGTATTGTGAACGAATGACAGAAATGCTATATTCATCTATATCAGACGTCTTGAAATGATAACATGGTCCCATTTGTCACTTGGTTTCTACTCATCTTATGCCACAGTTGTTCCATTCCAGTTCTGTGACATCATTCCCGTTCTGTGACATCATTCCATGCCATTGTCATGCACATCTGAATCGATGGACCTCATGATTTCGCCGTTGTTCTCCAGTGATGGCCGTGTCATTGTGCTGTAAGTTTCTGAGGAAAAGCTTTGCCTGTGTCCGTGACGACGGCTTTCTTTGTCCTCTGCTAACCTTGATCTCGCCTGCAGCATGACGTACAGTACCTCTGTGGTGATAAAAACAGCCAACTTAAAGATGTGTTTTCAGCTTTGAAGATGGACACAGACAAGCCTGCCAGCGAGAAGAGTGGTTCCATGAGCCCTGACAGCATTGGATCGGAGAAGCGTCCAGAGGAGCCGTTTGAGCCCCAGATGCAGGGTTTCTTTGCCGGTGAGAGGGTGGTACCGGAGAGCCCCACGATGGACATGCCCTCCTTTGTTCCGCCCAATCTTGAGAACCAGTCCAAAGAACCTGGCAGTTCACACACACTTAAGCCTTCGTATAATGAACCCATCACCGTGTCTGAGAAGCAGCCTTCAGTTGAGGTTATAGAGTTCAGCAGCATCGCCGCTCAGCCTGACTTCTGTCCGATGGACGTCAGAGTCCAAGGAGGAGATTCAAGAGACGCAGGAGACAAATCGGGCATGTCTGCGTATTTTGAAACGTCCACCTTAGAGGTGGAAGAGGCTCCACAGCCTAGGGCTTCAGGTGAAGGATATTATGAACTAAGCACACCTGGAGAGAATACTGCAGTTGTTCCCTCACAGCAAGAAATTAGTTACAGTACCCTGGCTCAGGCCCAGGACAAACCAGAGACTAGGAAAAGTCCAGCAGAAGACCCCAGCGTGTTCTTAGTTCCTGATAGGAGCAATGAATGCAGGCTTTCTCCAGGAAAATTGGCCCTTGATCAGAGAAGTTACTCACTCAACATCACCATCGGATCAATGGATCATAGCAGACCTAGTAGGAACTTCACCCCACTATCCACAGACATTATGTCCTATACCAGTGGAAGTCTGGATGAGTCCGCAGACTACCTCCCAGCCACCACCCCATCTGGTGAGAAGCCTCCACCCTTTCCTCCCCTGATCTTGGAGACTGCAGCCTCCCTCACCTCTGAGTCATCATCCCCTCCTCATAGCACTGAGCCCGCTACCAAAGCCAGCCCACCATTACAGTCCCCTGAATACGCTCATCCTCCTAAGTATACATACAAAAATGGCACGGTGATGGCCCCAGACCTACCTGAGATGTTGGACCTCGCCGGGACACGGTCCAGACTGGCTTCAGAGAACACTGACCCAGAGATTACCCGAAGGAAATCAGTTCCCTGCGATCCCAATGATGCCTCGGTCTTCACCAGTGACCCGATGGCCAGCCTGGTTTTAGGAGAACAGAGTGAAAGTGCCATTAAGAGTGAAAGCCAGACGGAAGACATGGGATACTGTGTGTTCAGTGAGTATTCAGGGCCCATGCCTTCCCCTGCAGATGTCCTGAGCCCCTCGGTCACTTCTGCACAGGCATTCGCCCCCTCTATCCTCGAGGCAAGGGTAGCCGAACAGGCCAGGAAATTGGCGGTCAGGGACTCATCGGAAGATGAGATCCAGTCACCAGGACCTGATGATGTTACCAAAGAGAGAGACCAAAAAGAAGCAGAGAGGAAAGATTCTGCCGAAGAAAAAAGTAAGCCTTCTATGGACGAGACACCGCCCGGCCAGCCAGCCGACTTTGTGACACCAACTGTCACAGTTACTCTGGAGTTAAGCGAGAGGTCATTCAGCGAGACCGAGCGGCAGACCAGCGGGGAAGGGACGGCGTTGGAGACCGAGATTGCCGACTACGAGATGAAGATCCGCAAACTGGAAATGGTGCACCGGCCCCTGAGCATGGAGGAGGAGAGGGAGCTACGGGAGCTGAGGGAGAAGGTCAAGCTGGTGCACCAGGAGGCGTACGAGGAGCTAGACGCAGAGGACGTGTACCAACTGACCGGCGTAGCCAAGGACCGCATTGCACGTCCCCTGAAGCCTTCGCCGGCCTCCTCTGTGGAGAGCAACATCGACGACGACAAGCTGCTCTCGCCGGTGCTCTCCCCGGCCAAGATGAAGCCGTATGAGGCTTACGGGTCACCCAAAAGGGCGGCTTCGCCCGCGTTTGGACCCGAGAGGGCGGACAAAGACAAGGAAGAGACTGAGAGGAAAGCAGGGGAGGAGAGAGAGAAGAAAGAGAGGGAAACGAAAGAGCAGGAGGAAAAGGAGCAGTGGGAGAAAGGGGAGCAGGAAAAGATGCAGAAAGAGGAGAGAGAGAAGAAAGAGAGGGAGGAGAAGGAACAACTGGAGAAAGGTTTGAAGGAGGAGAGAGAGAAGATAGAGAGGGAGATGAAGGAGAGGGCAGAGACCGAGCTGACGCAAAGAGAGGAGAGGGACAAGGTGGAGCGGGAGAAGAATGAAAGGGAAGAAATAGAGAAGGAACTGAAAGAGCAGAGTGAGACGCAGGACAAAGAGAGGGAAGAGAAAGAGACAGCCAAGCAGTCAGTAGAGGCAGTTGGAGCTGTTGAGATAGCAAAGGACATGGCAGTGACAAAGCTTGCGGAGAAAGAAGCTGAAAAAACTGTTACGGTGGAGAAGGAGGGAAATGGTGCGAAGGAGGAAAAAGAGGTAGCGGCGGTCAAGGATGTCCCTGAGAGCCGCACAGCCATCGAGTCGGTCGTGACCGTGGAAGATGACTTCATCACTGTGGTGCAGACAATCGACGAGGGAGAGGAGCCCGGCGGACACAGCGTCCGCTTCTCTGCACCAGCACCCGACACCGAGGCCCGCCAGGCCGTGGTCGGGAAAGAGGAGGGAGAGGGAGAGGAAGAGGAGGAGGAGGAGTCTGTGGAGCTGGCGCAGGAGGTTGAGATGGAGGCTGCCAGCCTGGAGGAGGTGTCCGATGTACCGGAAGCTCCGGAGGAGAGTCCCGCATACCCAGAGAAGGAGGCCACAGAGACAGAGGGACAGACGGGGAGCTATGATAGGGACGAAACCACCATGGATGACTCCATTCTGGACAGCTCATGGATCGACACTCAAGGTGAGATCTGCTTGTTTGTTTGTCTGTTCCTTTCTACTTTTGTTTTGCATTCCTCCTCCCTCCACCCCTGTCTCAGGCTCCAATCATGGACAAACAGTTTGATTGCTAAGGCAATTCTTGTCTCTTTTTGACTATGAAGGGTAACCCAGAACCATCCATTACCTGAAAATGTCCATTATGACCATACATCCACACCAAGCTAGACAGGAACGCCCACAAATGTCACATCCGGTTTTAGCCCGGGGTAAACAAAATGGTCTTCCCCATAGAGTTATAATAGCGTACGATCCTTTGGATCACTTTCAGAGCGATTTGTTGGATGATAGAAATATTGACAGCTGGAACACTCGCCCTCGGAAAGTTGACTTATTATTACGTATACGAGAGGATTTAGCCATGGTTCACATGGCGCTGGTCTGTCATGGCGGAACTTCAACCTGTTTTATGCACCTTTCCCATTTAGAACGTTAACGTCTACATACATGTTCAGATTTCAAATGTAAAGTGCTCGTCCCAGAGCCACGGATGTTACAATCCTCCTCGAGTGGGTAAAAGTACCCGTATCTTTCGCATTGTTCAATAAAAAGCGTTTTAAACCGATCGGTGGCCATTTTATCAGAGTTATAATGCACCAGCCGATAGGGGTGCATAGTTGAAAGCGCATGGCCAAAAACGGATTAAACATTGCTTTTTATTGAACAATACAGAAGATACCGGTACTTATTCCCGCCCTAGCAGAATTGTAACATCCATGGCCCTGGGGTGAGCACTTTATATTTGTAATCTGAACATTTGTGTAGGCGTAAACCGCCGTAAGGACTGTAAATGTAGAATGTGCGTAAAACACTTCAGTCCAGGCCAGGCTACCATGATCTCACAGCACGTTGCGAACTACGGTTGCGACGCGTTGTGAGTTTGTAGATTTTTGGTTTATGCTGGGGACCTGGGGTTCAAGTGGTTTATAGTCAGAGTAAACTTATCTCTTTATACTTTATTGCATGCGTCAAGTTGCACAAGCATAACCACCACTGAAATCGGACATCAATCTCCCTCTCCCTCCATGTTACAAAACATTGTGTTACCGCGGCGCAGTGTTTACTCGCCTGGTAGAGACACTCTATAGATATGATCACTTAAACTTAACGTAATATCAAAAACCAACAGCCATTAAGTCATCAATAATGTGTTATCAATAATAACACATTGTAGTGAATTCTAAGTAGTTTAGAGACAGTTGGAACTTGGCACGGAGCCATCGTTGTGCGGTCGAAACGAATGTGTCGGTAGCCTACTTGGAATTCACTAAAACATGTTCTATAAACATCATTGATGAATTAATGGCTTTTTAAAATGTATATATTATGATAAGTTTCAGTGATCATATCTATAGAAAAGTGTCTCTTACCATGCGAATATATCAGTCCATTGTGTTGTGTTGGATCATGTCCATGCAGTCAAGGAAAACATTCCAATCGGCCTCTAGCTTGTTTCATTTTCTAAAGTAGCGTTCCTTGTCGAGTGGCAACAAGGATCTGTGCCTGTGATCTGGCAAGCCATGACGCCTACTTTTAAATTAGTAGTATTTAAAGCATCTGTGTTTGAAAACCCAACACTGTTGTTCCGGTTGGGAGAACTCTGAACTTTCCCCCGGCTTCTCCCCCCAGCTATATTGACGCCCCTGTTGACAAAAGTTGGTGTCTGTGTATAACCACCCCTAAAGGGGGAGGTAGCCGAAAATTGCCGATCGACTTTTGATTGATTGATTGATTGATTGATTGATTGATTGAAATATTTATTAACAGTTTGCAGAATGACAGTACATTTCAAGCACAAACTCAATACAAAGACTGTTAACTGTGAGTGGACGACCCAATTAAGCATTACACTTGTTTACAAGAGGGTCCACCTTGTTCCACCTTGTTCAATTCATCAAAAGCTTACAACAAGCTTGTCGCAGTGTGACATGTTGTAAGCTTGACGATCGGCTATTTTCTGCAATAGCTTTCCCCACAATAAGGATGCTGGGATTCAAGTAGTTAAAGGAGGAGTTCGCCCATGAAATGACTTTATTTATATTGTTTATATGGTGTCTTTGACTTTTATTTTTTTGAATCCAGACTCCAAAAGTGGAGAAAAAATTTGATGAATGCAATTTACAGAAAAACTATATAAAGATGTGTACATAAAGTCCAAAGCACCGCTCACATTATCATTTTAGATTATCTTCTACCAAAGTCCACTGAGAAACTGTTACCGAAATATCACTAAAGAACCTGCATGAAACGATTCACTCAACTCACGATATGATTATTTCTCTTACACAAATCCAGTATTCTTTACTTTAATTATATTCTTTACAATACTGTGTTTTCTCTTAACCTCTTTTCAATACAGTAGCAAATGACTGAAAAGTGAAAACTCTATCAATTCTCTTTTTCTTTTTTGGGGGTTATTTTTTGCATCGCGATACACAATCGGCTTAAATTGTCGCCAGTTTGAATCGATTGTAATCGATCTGCGATGAATCGTTACGTGCCTAATTTAGATCCATCCGTAAGTCGTGAGCGGCATCTTTGACATTTCCCCGCCCCGCTCCACAGATGACGATAAGAGCATGGCCACGGAGCAGATCGAGCCCCTGCCAAAAATGGACAGCCCGCCCAAGAAGCCCCACGCCGCGTCCCAGGACAAGCAGCAGAAGCCCCGACAGCAGGACAAGCCCGTCAAGCCCAAGGCTAAAGGCATCAGGGTGAAAGGTCGCATGTCCACGCCAGAACGCAGGCCTGTCCGCAAAGAACCCGTCTACATCCCCAGAGAGGAGACCAAGAAGAAAAAAGGTTCTCACGGCTACCGTCTCTCTCTCTCTCATGACTATATACCGTATCAATACTTCTATTGAAATTGTTTTTAATTCATAGACAATACCGACTGTAAGGTCAGGAGAATACTATTTGAAACCAGTATGCCGGGTAATATATTGCTCCTGCTGGAATATGAGGGCAATACAAGTATCTTTTCATCTGTTTGACCCCCCCCCCCCCCCCCACACACACACACACACACACACACATTCTCTCTCCCTCTACTAGCTGTGATAAAGAAGACGGAGCTGACTAAAAAAGCAGAGGTTCTTCAGACTCGCTCCCCGTCCAGGAGGAGCGCTCTGAAACTGTCCGGCCCTCACGCACGTCCCACCCAGCACCACTCCTGCCCCCGGAGGAGAGCCACAGGTGACCCTGCCTGCCTGCCGGATGTCTCGCCCCGAACACGTAGCCTCACAAGTTCACCACTGCCTGCCATCCGTGTTATTCTTGTCTCGGCTTCCATCTTTTTTTTTATTGACACTAACTTGTGCTTTGTCTCTGTCACGCATTGCTGCACTTGTTCAGAATAATAATAATTAAAAGTAATCATAATAATTCATTGCCATATGTTTTTGTGTTTTTTCCTTTGGTTGTTGTTTTCCTTTACTTTAATGCTTTTATTCGGTTTGCTTTCCTTGTTTTTCTTCTCCATTCTTTTGCCATGTCTTCTGGGACCCTTCGGTTTCCCGGTGCTGCAGTTTCATATTAGTGTTTGTTAGGTATGCACCGATATGGAAATTCTGGGCTCATAATACAGATGTTTAAATTAACAATTTGGCCGATATCCAATACAACTTTTTGTTTAGTTTGTATTGCTAATTTGAGATTCATCCGCCGTTTTGTGCCAGAGAAAGTAATAGATCTTCATTATAGATAACCAACACACGAACATAGCAACAACAACGGAACAGACATTGGCTACTGCCATCGGTGAATGTCAACTTATTTGCCCATGTACTGTACTTACCACCACGCGTAGGCCGTGTTAATTTTCAGCTGTTTATATGAGGTTTCCACCAGACAGAGATGTTTTGAAAGGCCTGTATTGAGAAATGGCTGATGCTCTCCTTTCTCTATGGAGTTAAACAGAGTTACAATAGCGACTCATTTATTTATTTATTTATTTGTTCTAATATCAGTGGTTGCCAGGCAACTAGTAGTGTGCAGGACCTCATTGTGTTTAAATACTCCCCACTCTTCATGCAGTCACGGAGACACTTGACACTCCATGCCTCCCCTCAACACGCCTCTACATTGAGTCACGTAAACCAGTGTTTACCAAAACAATATTATTTGGTCATGTAACCTTAATACTTTTTATGGGTCATGAGTAAATGTCCCTTTTTTTCCTACAAAGATATTGTAGATTAGATATTAGATATTAGATATTGTACGTATAAATAGGTAGATAGATATTTTTTAGAACTTAAAAACAATATTCCAAAGAATGTATATTCTCAAATTGAATTCCATAAAGATTGGAAGCACCCCAGACAGATTTTAAGTAGCTTGACTCAAGTATTCAGATATTTGATATTCATTTTATCAGACACCCCCCCCTTCCTATACTAACCCATTGTAACTTAAACACATTTCCTGCCGCCATTAATTAATCCCTCGATTGCGTATTGCCATGGTTTAATCACGCGTGACACTTACTTTGAAGAGCCAAATATCCGTATCGCATTTTACTATGAAACCATTCCGTGTGTGTTGACGAAGCTGGTGCTCGTTCTCTCGGTCGGTGGTGGAAAAAGTGGACCGCGAGTATCACAGCGCCTGCTACAGGCCGTTGAAAACGCTTGTCTGGGACAAAGCGTCCTCTGCAATGTCGCTTCTGTGAGATAAAGCCGTCTGAAAACAGAGCCGGCAATGTTAGTGGATGCGCGCGCATTTTCAAAATGGCCGCGCCCATTGTGTCAGAAGCATAACAAAGCTAACGGACGGTAGATTTCGATACGATCGTATTAAAACATGCATTAATGAATACATCGCTGTTAAAACGGCTTTTCCGTTTGTGGCAGGCTACAAGATTCTACGTGTTAATATTCCTATGTTCCTGGCGGGTAAACGATTAATTGAAAACACCCATCCTTGGTTAAAGGGAATCAAGACTCGGGCATGAAGGAAGCATGAGTTCAAGTCCGTTGCTTTCCCCATGTCCCCCATATATGGGGACTAGGTTGGCGGAGGGTGTGTAGAGCCCAGGATCACATTAGATAATTGACACAGGGGTGAAAAATGGGTTACAAAATCGTGGGATAAATATTATAAAATAAATAAATAAAGGGAATCAAGATACTTAACTTCTACACTCTGGGGTCCTCACAAAAGCCCAAACATGTTTGAAAGTGAAATATTCCTTTAAATGCATTTATTGTTTTAGTTTGTAGCTGGGGGATAGACACCAAATCCAAATGTATCTTTTTGGGGTGTTGGACTGAAGAGTTTGTGATGCCCTCCCTAGATTGCTGCATTGCCCCAATTAGCTTGTCTCCAGGGGTTGGCCTGCCTTATAATACCATACCATCTCTTCCATTCTGTGTGAGAGGCAGCCAAATGGTTGCAGAAGAGAGCTTTCTCTATGCAGCTAAATATCCCTGTCGGGTAGAAACCTCTTATCTCCATATTCTAACTCTATGTGTTTGATCCTAAATTAACGGGCTACTACTTGATCATACTACAGTAACGCAAAAGCATCCAAAGTAGCAGATCTGCAAGCTCGGGATTGCAGATCTTTTTAATTTTTTAATTTTTAATATTTGTTTGTGCTTTTTTGCCTTTTATTGATAGTTACAAGTGAAGATAGACAGGAAAGAGGGAGAGAGAGAGAAGGGGAGAGACACGCAGCAAAGGTCGTCGTGAACGGGACTCGACAACGCGACACACTGTCAGGCCAGAGCCTATATGTGGCATGCGCCTGGACCACTAGGCCAGCGGGCGCCAGATCTTCTACTTTTGACAGTAACAGTTTTAGACATATGAGGTTTACACCCGACAGTGATGATATCATCCCTGTCGGGCAGAAACCTTGTATCTCTGTATTTCAATTTTATATTTTTATATATTTTTTCTTTCTTGAATTAATGCACAATTTGGTCATACAATGTCACGCAAAACAAGCGTGAATAGCTGATCTTAGAAGCTGAGCTTGTAGATCAGCTATGAGAGATTTTTTTTTAAAAGGCCCATTTGTGGAATTTTCCTTTACTTTTATGTGCCATTTATGTGCCATTTATGTGCCATTTTTGGAAATTGTGGACTTTTTTTGTGGCATTTGTGGAATGTTTTGTGGCATCCATTTCCTGAAAACTAACCTTTTTGGACATCCAACATCCATTCAACATCATCGTGTCATATGCCTTACCATATGCCATGCCAGGTTTAGGGTGTGAAAAAATAGAAAGTGTTATTTCTACTGGGAGAGTGTCTGTGTACCTGTATGTATGTGTTATGCACACGTCTCTGTGCTGTGGTGTTCTCTGCTAATACAGTATATCATTCATGTCAGGCAGAAACCATAGCTATTTTTGTAAGTTAATGCTCTGCTTTGTCATACAAAGTTCATGCAAGTTTCATGCAATCTATAAGCTCACACAGTGTCAAGATGTGACACTTGTGAGCTTGTAGATTTTGGAAATGAAAATTGGAGCACAGGTTATTGTTTCAACGTTTCCTGAAAAGTAACTTTTTTTTGGACATACAAGGTTTCCACCCGACAGCGACGACATGTAACGTCTAAACTTGCCTGTGTGTTTTATTTCTGATCATCATCATCGTTTCTTCCTCTCTCTCTCTCTCTGTCTGTGCAGTGCCAGAAGGTCGCCAGCCCCTCAGTGTAGCCAGACAGTCGAGGGACAGAGCCTCGGTGAGTGTCCGCTACTACCATTTCACAATAAAAGCTCATACGGTATGTGTGACTCTGTGCTTTTTGCCAGCTTTTAAGCAAGCTGGTTTTCAACACTTTCTCCTCATTGGCTGTCCTTTAAGGCAATGAGGAGTCCTCAATGCCCCTGAGTGGGCGTATGAGCTCCAGTCACAGGCCCAATCTCAATTGCCTCCCTCAAGCCCTGAGCCCTGAACCCTCATTGACTTTAGTGACGTCAGCTGTAAGTGCTTGAGGGTGAGAGGCTCCAAATTGTTGAAATGGGACTAGCACTTTGAAGATGAGTCCGCCATTCATGACACTTTGCATCACTTTATAAAAACAACTGCCGACACTACATGAAAAGGGAAATGTGCTTCAGTTTGGTCAATAATCTAAACATGTCTTATTTGATAGATGAATGGCCCAAACAACAGTTTTGACTGTACTTCATTGACAGTTTGACAAGCACAAGGTCTGCTAATAGGATGAATCCCAGAAAGCCTATTGGCTTGTTTCCATTGGGGTCCTCATGTACTCAATTCATCTAAAAACATGAATGACAGACAAATATATGTGTATACAGCAACCACCTCAGTGATACTAACCTGGAACTCACCTATGCTTTTTATGGCATAGGCAGCTCGGCAGATCCTGCCGGCAGAAACTATGCGCAGCTGCTAGACATGAGACTAATTAATTAGAGCGACAGAGAGAGAGAGGAGTGTGTGTGTGTGTGTATACGTGTGCATGTGTGTGTCAATTTAACAAAGGTGCAGACAATCAGAAATCAGCAGAGAGTGAGTGATGTTTGCTTTTTTTTCCTCCCTGGAAATAAAAACGTCTGGGTTTCCGAGGCTACGGTGATACAATAGCCTAGTAAGAGTGCATGAATAAATCCACTAGTTGGCTTAAGATGTGAAAGGCACCTTAATTGAAATTGAGTTTAATTTTATTGGTAATATTTAGTAAGATGCCAGAGTCATCTCAGTACTTTTCAAGGGTTTTAGCTTGGCACAAGCTGGTATAATATGACTGACATTTCTTGCATCTTTTCTTTTTGTACAGGGTAGAATTAAGAATCCTCTTCTATTTACACAGTGGGTGTTGATTCACCCGGTCGGTGACATTTCTCCAGCGGCGAGTGTCGTGACTCCGTTTCACTCCTCCGCATCGCTAATGACAGCTATTCTTCCTAAAATAACACACCTTAAATGCCAAGTTGCTCTCTAACTGCCTACACTGTGTACAGCCTACAGTCATTAGGTGAAGCAACTGTAAAAGTGAGAGTTGATGTGCGTTGACAAGGTCATACATATACTATAGGACCACAATGGAAACAGGTCCCCACAAGGACCTTTTTTGTGTTAGCCTTCATGTCTGACCATGTGCTGTTTACATTTCTGACTAATAAAGTATTCATCGAAGGACAGACACTGAAGCAGCTCGGACATTTTAGCCTTTTTTGAGTGGTGCAAACAACTCCAACAACCAGCTTTGTCTGTATCTATGTGTCTATGTATTTGTGTACTTGTACCAGTGTGTACCTGTACGTGGCCCCACGTACATGTGAGCATGGTTGCTATGGTTAGTGTGTGACGTCACTGACTAGTTGCACCACTCAGTTCACACGGGTGTGATTTTTATTGATAAAAGTGCTAGTAACAAGGGTGACTTATATTCAACCATATGGGGTTCAAGTGGTTAAACATATATATGATCTGACAGGGCCGGTCCTGAGCAATCTGGCGCCCCAAGCAGGATTTTTCGCGGCGCCCACTCCCCCCCCCCCCCCCCCCCCCCCCCCCCCTCAAAAAAATTTGAGCCACTGTGGAGGCACTGGGGGGACAGTGGGGACACTGTGGAGGCACTGGGGGTCCATTGGGGAGGCACTGTGGGGACACTGGGGAGGCTCTGTGGAGGCACTGGCGGGACACTGGCACTGGGGAGACACTGGGGAGGCACTGGAGAGGCACTGGGGGGGCACTGGGGGGACACGGTGCAGACAGAGTTGGGACAGAGTTAAAAAAAAAAAAAAAAAATGTTTAAAAAAAAAAGGCGCCCCTCCCCCATGGCGCTCGAAGCCGTTGCTTCGTCGGCCTGTAGGAAGAACCGGGCCTGTGATCTGATCTAAGTTGCTGTGTGTCTGGCCTAATTGAGTTTTTGAGAAGTGGTTCTCAAAGTGGGGTCTGCGGACCACCAGGGGACCTTCCACGGTATTCCACGGGGTCCCCATCGCAAAATGTGTTAATATACAGTAGCATCATCGTTTAATCTCTTTAACCCTAATTTAACATGTGACTCATGCAGAGTCACATGTTTACGAAACTTTACAGTATGATAGAGGGTCATGCAAAATAGCACTGAAACCAGTCTTACACTAAATAAGCAATAGCAATTGTTTGAAAATGAAAACATTGAACAGGCATAACTCATGCCTCGTTTGGCCAAAAGCCATGGCATTATTTTCACATGTGCCTTGACTCATGCAGAACACATCTGTCACTTTGACCAGTAAGCTCCGCCATCAGATTTTCCGCCATTTTGAGCAGTTTGAAAAACGATTAAACATGATTTTCTGCCTGGATTTTTGAGCAATTTGTGTGAAACGTTCTACACACGATCTATGGACCCAATATCTGAAATCCCAGTTGAAGAGAAGTTTGGACGTGAAAAATTGTAAAATAAATATAGCTGCAAGCAGCTATAGGGCCATTCACACTGAGCACTATAACTATAACTGCAGCCAGCCAGCGGTGTTGTTGAGCAGCCTGCACCGCTCAGTTCATACGGGTGTGATTTTTCTTATTGCCTGGCCCCGACTTATCATTGCTTGCAGCTATATTTGTATTTTGTTACTGTCGACCACACTGCCCGAATGCAGGTCATGTCTTTTAAGTTTGAGATATTAGCATTTCTTAAAAATTGGGCCACCCAGTCTTGAAACCATTGTAATCATATTACAATATTACAATATTGTGTGTCAGGATGGCGGTTCGCGGAGTCCGGAGAAGCGGTCCTCTCTGCCACGCCCCGCCTCCATCTTGAGTCGCCGCAGCCCCCACGAACTTGAGGAGAGCTCCACCTCCATCACCAGCTCCGGTTCCACAGCCCCACGCAGACCCACATGTACGTGTGTGTGTGCTTTAATTTCAAGGACCCCCAGTTTGGTATTAGAAAGAAAGAAAGAAAGAAAGAAAGAAAGAAAGAAAGAAAATGTGGATGTCGGAAAGAGTATGCATTACACTTATCTTTCCCTGTACTTGGGTTAGGGTGTTTCTACGCAGTTTTTAGAATCATAATATCTCGGATTCTTCTTTTTGTATCAAAGCAAGCTTGATTTGCGGCTCATTTCTCTAAACGATATGATCCTCGCTTACAAAAAGTATGTTTTGGGTGGATTAAATGACAATCGCGGGACATAGCGGATTTTAAGATCTAAGAGTCTCGCCCTATTAAATACATGGACAGCGCTCTGAGCCACCACTAGATGGGGCTGTTAGCAGTCGATGAGTTAAGATGTCTTCTCCCAAACTTCTCTGAAGTGTTTCCTCCTTTTGCCCTTCTTCCCGTATTTTGTTTTTTAAAGACTTGAATGTTTCTCTGTTCTCCTCTGCATAGAGTTACCTTCTCTTCTTTTCCTGTTCTCCTCTGCACAGTGTTACTCTCTACTTTCATCTTTCCCTATCTATCTATCCCTGCATAGCGTTCAGCACTGAGATGAGGGCGGAGCATAGGACAGGACGGGCCGCTAGTATGACAGGTAGAGGGCGCTCCACATCTTATAATGAGCATTAGTGAGCACCAACTGTATGAAGATGAGTTGAAATTGGGTGATGTTGTTCTTTTAAGTACTCAAGTAGTCCACCCCCATCTCAAACCAGGTCCAGAAACGGGCCGTTCCCGCTCGGCCCGCAGCGGCCATTCCACGCCCCTGGCCGGTGGCTCCACGGGCATCACCCCGGGCACCCCACCCAGCTACTCCTCACTGTCGTCACGGACGCCTGGCACCCCGCGCTCCCTCAGCCTGCTCTCCCAGGTAAAGGAATGACTGTGACTATGAATAACCTGGTTTTACTATTATCCACGGTTTTGTTGCTGTCAGGCAGAAACCTCTTATATTCTAACTTTTTATTATTATTGGCCCGGTTTCCCAAAGGACACCTCTTACACCATGGTGTAAGAGGTATGGTGTTGCACATGCTCAGTTGCCCTCTAGGCCGCACATGAAGCCTGTGAACATAGACATGCCATGCATAGATGTGCCACGCAATGGTAGGCCTCAGGCCTGAGGCCTGGTATGGTAGGCCTCAGGCCTCAGGAAATTTAATTTAATAATATTTGGACTGCTGGACAGCTGACAGTAGGCTCTCTTCACTCTTACATTTTTTTGAATTCAATTTAATTTCTTTGATGCTGAAGTAGGCCTTAATTTCAAAGTTTTTATATTTAAATGAGATGAAGAAAGTCACCACTCGCACCAGACATTTCTCTGTTTTAATACTGCCACATGTTGACATGTGTGTGTAGGCTAAAGAGGCTTTAGGGAAACAGGTTTGCTTCTAAATGTATTCATGCAGGAGGCCTTACGTGCGCAATGAGGACAGGTGGCTGTGCTCTAGTCTAGGTTGTGTATTTCTATGTTGTTGCGTTTGACAGTGTTTCCCAAAAAAGGACATAGTGTTTGATTGGCTGCCATGCAGCCAATTAGGCCGCACACAGGCTTCATGTGCGGCCTAGAGGGCAAATGAGCATGTACAACACCATACCTCTTACACCATGGTGTAAGAGGTGTCCTTTGGGAAACCGGGCCATTATTATTATTATCTTTTTTGCCGTAAATAAATGCCCTACTTCAGGGGTTCTCAAACTTTTTTATACCCCGACCGTCTGGGGCAGTCCAGACGACTTTTTTTTATGCCGGTTGGCTTATAGCTTGTATATCTGCTACTTTAGATGCTTTCGTGTGACGCTGTAGTGGGGCGTTGATTTACAGGGGGAAAAAAGGGAAAAAAAGTAAAATATGGAGATAAGGGATTTCTGCCAGACAGCAACAATATAAACCTCTGTTTTACGAATAATCATTTTAAATACATCCTTAATTGTCCCCTCCCTCCCTCCCTCCCTCCCTCCCTCCCAGGAGAGGAGGGTGGTGGCGTTGGTGCGCACCCCGCCCAAGTCGCCCGCCACCACGCCCAAGCAGCTACGCATCATTAGCCAGCCGCTCCCCGATTACAAGAACGTCAAGTCCAAGATCGGCTCCACGGACAACATCAAGTACCAGCCCAAAGGGGGCCAGGTGAGGAAACCCCCCTCCTCCTCCTCCTCCCCCGAATCCTAGTTCAGTGGTTCTCAAAGTTTTATTATGGCAAGGACCCCTAAATTGTGTATGTGGCCTCGGACCCCCATCTGAAAATCCAAACATTTTTGATGTTTTTTGTTAAAATGATTGTGATGCAACACATTTTGCTGAGCCCCCCAAGGACCCCACTTTGAGACTTTGAGAACCACTGGTCTACCATACAGTAGATTTGTGATGAGACTAAACCATTTTAAACCCATGCAAACCCTGTTCACACACCAAACACCAGAGGTGTGGACTCAAGAGACTATGTAGACTCGACTTGATCAAGCAAAAGAGTGGCAACTGGACTAGTGGACTTAGACTTTAGCGCCAATGATGCGTGACTTGACGTGACTTGCAAAACAATGACTTTGTCCCACTTCTGTTAATCACCAATCAGACAGTGTTGCCTTGTTGGCTTATTTTGGCTTGTTTTTTTCCAGAGTTGTCGGAAAATATGATGAGTTCCAGTTTGGCAAATCTAACAAGCAACATTTATTTGATGTATACTATAATTCCCTATAGGTTTGGGTGAGTGTGAATCCCTTCGAGTGACAGAATCATTCTGGTGTCTCTACCTGGCTAAAGTTTGTGTGTAATGTTATAATAAATAACCAGAACATTAATTATTATAGACCTACATAGTAATTATAACGATATAATGATATATCCATCTAATATTGTTTTATTAGGAATATATGGCCATATTAATGGGCTTGTTTTGTCTTAAGTCAATGCGGAAGTACTGTATGCAGGGACATTCATTCAGTGATACAAAACGAGCACTCACACCATGGCCACGGGAAGATATTTACAGTAGGGGGTGCTCCAGCCCCCCTACTTCCCTCAGCCATGACTCACACCGTAACCCAATGCACACTGCAGGTCCTAACATGGACTAGGTTGTTGGCAAACAACACTGGTGTTCAGTGATTGTGTTTGAATATTCCTCGTGGAGAATCATTGGATGAGGATCAAAATGTATGCATGATTCATAGGATATGGAATACTAAATGAGGTCAAAGGTGTGTGTGTGTGTGTGTGTGCGCGTGTGTGTGTGTGTGTGTGTGTGTGTGTGCGTGTGCGTGTGTGTGCGTGTGCGTGCATGCGTGTGCGTACATGCGTGTGCGTGCGCGTGCGTCATTCAGTCTGTTGCTTTGAAGATGCTCCATTCTCACCAACACAGACTCTTCTCAGTGACTCGTCTCAGTCAGTGAATAATACATGGAAAGAAACATGGTTATGTTTCTCCCGCTCGCCACATTCTCCCTGAAAGCAGTTTCTTATACTTTACCTCACACCCTCTCTCCTGTATTCGCCTCGAGCACTTTGTCAGCAGAGGGCAAATCTGCATTTCAAATGGCCAGTTGTTTGCCTGTGGGAATCTCTTTGAGCCTGTCCCTTGGACTCCAGTGTGGGCCAGATATCCAGTACTGGAAAAGTAAACAAGTACATTTACTCAATTACTTTTTACATACTTTTACTTTACTTGAATACCGGTATTCCTACAATGGCCATAATGCTTTGGTGCACTGCCCCTCCTTGTGGAGAGGGGGGAGGCTGCGTGGAGGTGTGACATGTAGTCCAGGAAGGAAGTGAGACCACATTTTCATGACGAATTTTGGTCATGCACATGGCGCCATGACTAAAATATCTTATAATCTAAAAACACATATTGCACACATAAAAACCCCAGGAAAGTGTTTCTTGTGTCCTAAACAGCATTAAAATAACCTCTGGTTGCAAAAGGGTTGAAGTGGCTCTTTAAAGAGAATTGGAGTACTCTCATTCAGGACCATGCCTTCCCAGAGTTTGTGCCTGCAGGGAGGCAGACAGGGGAAGAAGCAGCCATGCTGGAGACAGTGTCATCATGTCTGTATGAATCAACTCTTACAAGCCTCCACTGATGGTCTGATTAGGGGGCCTTTAGTGTTTTACTGACATCTTTATGAGTTGCCTGGGTGTGCGCTGTGCAGCCAGCCACTACATAGAAAGGGCTCTTCACCCCCCAAAACAACAGCTAGACATCTAGCCGGGGGGTGGAGGTGTGTGTGTGTCACCACGCGGGCAGTGGCCCAGTCAGTTTAGAGCTTGCCCAGTCTAACTTCGAAGAGAGGGGGCGAAAGAACAGAAAAGAAAAACAACAAAAGATAGCCTACTTTGGCAGCCCTTGTGCATACAAATTTCTGTTAGTAGCAAACCACAGCATGCCCCCATTAGCACGTCGGCAAAACCGCTCACACCTATCGGACGGAGATGCGCTAACCCCACCCTTCGCGTTGCTAATTTGCCCAGTCAATTTTTTAATCCACACTACGTGCTGTGTGTGTGTGTGTGTGTGTGTGTGTGTGTGTGTGTGTGTGTGTGTGTGTGTGTGTGTGTGTGTGTGTGTGTGTGTGTGTGTGTGTGTGTGTGCGTGTGCGCGTGCGATAAATATTAGCTATAGATTTGCTCACATTTTCACGATGTTTCAAAAACAGCAGATCTACAAGCTGATAGCGTGGCACGACGTCACACACTATGAGTTGAACTTGTATATCTGCTATTTTTGAATAGCCAACCAATGGACTATATTATATCGCTCAAATATAAACTGACACAGATATGCTTTCCCGGTTTTAATGGATTAAGCTTGGGAAACAACACACTGCTGTGTGAAGGGAAACATCTCTCTCTCTCTCTCTCTCTCTCTCACACACACACACACACACACACACACACACACACACACACACACACACACACAGAGAGAGAGAGAGAAAAACTCAACTCCTGTCCCACTGCGTTCCTCCTTCAGGTGCTCATCCCCAGTGTTAGGCTGGACTTTAGCCATGTTCAGGCTAGGTGTGGCTCCCTGGACAGGAGGGCCTACTCGGCACGAAGTGGAAACGTGAGTCTCACGTCCAAACTGATTATTTCCTCTTCCTCCTACCGGGGTGTCGTTGTTTTGTATTATGTCACCATCATGGCAGCAGGGTTCCATTTGTTATTGTTGTTTTCTTTCCAATTTGCTCTATATAATTCATCATACAAGTATGTAGTAGCAAAAACTTGCAGATTATGTTAATTTCCTTACTTTTGAAAAATTAATAGTAATGATCATTTGAAATCATGAAACAGTTTACATTTCCCAAAAGGAAATGCCATGTATTTAATTCAGTCTGGGCCAGAAGCAGCCAGGATAAAATCATATCCCCACCAGCCATAGAAATGAATTAACCTCGGAGAGGGGGATATCAAAGGCAGACACTGGAGCCCCCCAGTGGACCCTCCCCAGCAAATGGAACCCTGCATGTGGGTGTTGTGTGTGAATGTTCTCTTGTGTCGTTGTCGACCCACTTCCATCGTCACTCTGTGGTCTTCCTGTCACCTTGTGGACCAACCAGCGCGGGTGCTGGTGATCTGCCAGGCTGCTTTGCATCCACACTTTACCTTTCTGTTCTTCAGATGCTTGGTGTCTCTGTGTCCTGGGAGTGGGCAAGCATTTTCTAGCTCTCTTCGTTGCTGTCGGGCAGAAACCTCTCATCTCTGTGTTTCAACTTTCTGTGTTATTTTTCTCGTAAATGAACACCCTAGTACCCTACTTTATCATACTACGGCATCACACAAAAGCATAAAAAGTAGCAGATCCAAAAGCTCAAAACACAGCGCGAAGCGACACGTTTTGAGCTTGTCGGTTTGCAAATTTGTATGCTTTTGAATTTGACCACTTACTGTTAAAGGAGAATTCCATACTAGAAGGCTTTCTTAGCTTTATTTGTAGGTGTTACGTCCCCACCAAAGAGGTCCAGGTGTTATTTTGACGCCTCCTTAGCACCCCGCGGTTTTATTAGATAAGCACAAAAGGTGACACTACATAAAATAAAGTAGTGAGATGAAATGCTGTGAAAACAACAACACAAAAAGGAGGCATGTCCACCATTTATTTTATTTTATTCCTGAGAGCAGCTTATGTTTGGAATTGTGTACAATGGGAGCGTATTTTTGTAAACCCCAGCAGCATGACGACGTGCTGAGCAATTATTTTGTGCTTGAACGTTCACATGTGGAGTTTTTATCTGAAACATTTTCAACTGAAAAAAACAACGCCTCGGTGGACATGGCCCCTAAGCCCCTTAGTGTTATGCCAACATTGGGCCCTGACCCACAGATTGGGAATGGCTGCTCTAGCCTTCTCCACACTGACACAAACCACAGCTACTTCATATCTTATCCCCACCAGGCCAAAACGCGGAGTTCCACCTGGCCTGGCGGAGATAACATGTAGAATTTCCACACCTGGTGGTGAATGCATAATAAAATTGAACCGTACTTCAGTGCAAACAGTAAACACACATCACAGTGTGGGCTGTACTGGTTCACTCTGCTGTGACTCATATAACCCCCCCCCCCCCCCCCCTCCCTCTCTCTCTCTCTGTCACTTTTCTTCTCATGTTAATCTCCTGAACCAGAAATGCCCCCTAAAAATGACTTTAAAGTAAACACCAAAACCGCAGTCAACAAATTCTACATCAAATGAAACGGTGACAGCTAGCGGGCTCACTCACCGTACGTGTCCCACTGATTCAATGTGACGTACGTGTGTTGGTGTACGCGCGTGTGTGTGTGTGTGTGTGTGTGTGTGTGTGTGTGCGTGTGCGTGTGCGTGTGCGCGTGCGCGTGTGCGCCTGCGCGTGACTTTCTCCCCCGCTGTGTCTGAAACTTTTATTTTAGACACGCTGTGTGTTTGCTGTTTTATCAACCCACCCCTCTGCATTTCATCTCTGCATGGTTTTTCCTTCCACTCTCCCTACAGATCACCTGGGGAGCGTCAGATAATAACCACATATTTTCTCCTCCAATGCATTTGAAGTCTTCAAGACTTCTTCGCTAGATTTGCTCAAATCTACCTTTCCTTGTTTTTAGATGAGATGCATAGCCAATGTAGAATGGTCTGGCATGTGTATGTTTTGTCGATGTTACTGTTGATTGTTGTGTGATGGTTTGTTTCTTGTCATTGTTTGTGCGTTCGCAAATGAGGGGTTTAAGGGGTTTATCCTCCAGTCAAAGTTTAAAAAAATCACACCCGTGTGAACTGAGTGGTGTAAGGTTTTATATAGCATGATCAGCTGTGGTCTGACGTAATGTCTGACGTAATGAAATAAGGTAAGGTATTATGTAGCCTGATCAGCTCTGATCTGACGTAATGAAATCACACCCGGATGTGATTTCACAACTGGCTTTTTCTGTGCAGAGAAAATGACCATGGTTGCTACGGTCATCCAGTTCACCCGGGTGTGATTTAATTACGTCAGAAATTATTTTGAACATAGCAACCATGCTCATTTTTTTCTGCACACAAAAGCCAGTTGTAGGAGTGGTTTACACCACTCAAAAAATAAGGCCACAGATCTCTGATGAATTATACTTTTCTACCCCAATCTGTTTATTTAACCATGAGAGTGTACAGAAAGGGTTCTTTGATATCAAATCAAATCAAAGAAAGAGCTCCCACACACTTTCTGGAACTTGCATAAAGGATGCTCTTTCCGTTGGGACCGAATGGGAAAGGCTTGGCCGAAAAGGAATACCAAATATAGGAAACATTTGGTGAAAACCGAATACACGAATACACCAAGTCATCACAACAAAACATTAGGTTACAAAAGGTAACCCCAGTTCTTTGATCATTCGGTTTAGTCTCTAAAATCAACCAAACCGAATACCGAATATGCATTTTTTTGCCACTATCGCCGAATATTCGGTGCATCCCTAAAATGAACATAGGAATAACCCTGACTGGCTATATCAATGATCTAGTAGTTCTACAGGGCAGGCCACTTTTAAAAGAGGCATAGCTGTCAGATGTTCTGTAGCTGTCCAAAGCTGCAGACATTGGCTGATGGTTTAATGAATGAACTAATGTTACAGAGGTCTGCAAGGTAAATGCAGGTAAAAGTATTCCCATTATGCAAGTAAAGAGAATACAATTTTATGTATATATATATATATATATATATATATATACACCCATTAAAACCAGGAAAGCATCTGTGTCATTTTATATTTTAACATTGTCTATTAAAAATAGCAGATATACAAGCTCACAGCTCGAGCTTGTACATCTGCCATCTTTGATTTGAAAATCTTGAAAGCATGAGATCTACTGATTTAGAAGGCATTATTTTGTAGAATCGGTCTCACCCGTTAACAGGTTAATAATGAATAGGCCTATTATATATAACTTATAACTATAATTATATAACTTTAGGTTATTTTAATCGCCGACCGCGTGCATGTATGCGTGTATGCGTGAGTGCGTGTGTCGTAGCGTAGTAGGTGCGTGTGATGTGGCGCCGCCACTCCCACAGCTAAAAGGAAATCCCTACTACATCGCTGGTAATGGACATTGCCCGTGGTTACTTTGAACTGTGCTCTCTCTCCACATTCTGACAAACTGTGTCTGACAGGTTTTCCATGTGTGCGCCAGAAGGAGCTAAATGGCTATGCTTGGAAATGCATCTCACAATCATAGCACTCATAAAGCCATCGTAATGCGTCTCCATATGGTTGGTTGCCATGACGGACACAGACAACACGATGCTGCAGCACCTAAAGCTGTTTTCTTTATCTGACAATGACATGCAATTACACATCAAGTGTGCCAGAATGTTAACAGTCATGCTGTTGGCAGCAATGCCTGGCACAGGTCCCCAGAGTGCTGTAACCTCACCTGCAGAAACAAGCCTATCATTTGTTACCGTCACACAAGAGAAAGAGGTGCGTGCGTGCGACGTGCGTGCATGGACGTCCTAGGGTGAGCATAATTCTTTTCAAAAACCCAAAACGGGCCACTGGTTTAGACCGCACCACAGCATCACGTCACATGTAAAGTGCTTACAGCCTTACATGTGACGACACAAGTGTTATTATTTTGACTGTGGAGAAATCCGGGACAATTTTGGTTAGTTGAAAACCGAGACATTAGTGCCAGATATAGTGTGTGGGCCCATCCGTGAACTATGACCCCCTGACCCTCCCGTTTCCCACCCACCCCCACACACACAGGTGATGATCCAGAACAAGAAGATTGACTTGAGTCACGTGACCTCCAAATGTGGATCGTTAGACAACATCCGCCATCGGCCAGGTAAGCGTCAAACTGTGGGGAAGATCTTTTTTCTCCAGTTTTATTATTGACATTGGCACAGGTTTCCACCAGGGCAGGTCAGGTTGTGGCCTCCTGGTGGCGCTATAATAGGCCAATGTGAAAAGGGTGCCATTTCTTCTAACGCCTTGGATGGCAATTGGATGATTTGAGGCATTTTGTTCCAAAAATGTGTTTTGCAAAAATCCACCTGTTGGTGGCGCTATAACAGGCCAATGTGAAAAGGGTGGGATATATTCCTCAGACTAGTAGGAAAGTCTGTGAAAGATTTCACGTAAATTGCACGCTGTGTTCATGATTTGAGGCTTTTTGTTCAAAACGGGCCAAGCCTGCAAACTTTGAAAGCCAATGTTAGCCAATTCGGATGGAATATGAAATAACGTGGCGCATTTATAGTAGGACACACACGCACGCTTGCGCGTGCGCGCGCGCGCGCGCGCGCGCACACACACACACACACACACACACACACACACACACACACACACACACACACACACACACACACACACACACACACACACACAGCTACGATGTGCACGTTAAGCATGTGCATGTTAAGAGCTGCTTCCACTGAGCAGTGATGTGTGGACAAAACTCCATTCCCAGAAAACATCATGGACAACATGAAGGCCTACACCGCCATCTACTGGTCACATGCAGTCTCTACTTGACCAGTCCTTCACTGACTTCAACACTTGCTTGTAGTTCTTCTTTTTTGCCGGATGCTCGTAGCCTGGGTTCCAGCCTGATTTGCTGCGTTCCGCGGATCTGAAAATGTCACTTTGCACATTTTCAGATCCGCGGAACGCAGCAAATCATGCTGGAACCCAGGCGGCTAGGATGCTCGCCCCAGAATAGAAAGGGCCAATGAACCCAACGATCATTGTTTTGCAATTTCCCTGCACACATTTGCGGAATTCGTATCGACATATTGTATCATGCTCACAATAGCCATGCGCTATTGTGAGCGTGTAGATCGGCTATATTGACGCCGATTGTTCCCAGAGTTAAAGACCTGTACAGGTCCATTTAGAACCCCCTGAAGAAACCCTGAGGGTCCCTGGACCCCACTTTGAGGACCACTACTAACCTAATAAACAACTACCATTTCATGGCACGGCCACAGGTAGTGGGAAAATTAAATACAAATTTACATTTCAAAATGTTCTCACGACCATACATCCTGTTGTCTCCCTTCTTTCTCTCACCCTACCCCTGGCCCGCCCCCTGCCTTCTGTGTCTCCACTTCCAGGGGGGGGTCACGTGCGCATAGAGAGTGTGAAGCTGGACTTCAAGGACAAGGCCCAGCCCAAGGTGGGTTCCCTGGATAACGTGCACCACAGACCACACATCCTAGTAAGTGTCATCCACACACAGCTCTCCTGAGGAGCCAACACTGCAACCGGCTTCCAGTACATGACGTCACGGGAGATTCGTTCCAAATCAGTGATCCTCATCCTTTTGGATTTTGCTATTCTACATATTCCATAAAATATTTCATAAAAGCAAAGGTTAAAGCATTTGTCTGCGTTTAACTGTTTGTCTGCATATAGCCAACAAAACATACAACAACTGTACATATTGTGCTAATAGTTTAAGAAACAGGTCGCTAATTTGTGGATTCTCCTTTCACACTGATCCATAAATTGCAGATTGCGTGAATTTGCCAGACAAAACGTTTCAGCCGTGACATTTTTGTTGCCTTAATCTCTGTTGCCTTGTGAGTACGTATGGCTTGTCGCTCCCCCGTCCCGCACTGCGGTCTCACCGCTTGCCCCCCTTGCCCTCCCCTCCCATCCAGATCGAGTGCCGTAAGGTGGCGTCCGCCGACCAGCCCAAGGTGCGAGTGGACCACGGCGAGATCCACATCGTCACGCGGTCCACGGGCCACTCGGGCTCGGCGTCCCCGCAACGCCACCGCGACAGCCACCTGTCCTCCTCCGGGAGCCTCAACATGCTGGAGTCTCCGCAGCTCGCCACCCTGGCAGAGGATGTCACCGCCGCACTGGCCAAGCAGGGCTTGTGAAGAATCCCCGGTTACGTAAAGATGCCACCCAAAAATACACACACACACACACACACACCCCTGATCTCGCCGGACGACCACCCTTTTGTTCCCCATGTACCCCCTCCGCCGAGTTCCAGTGAACTCCCACCCTGACTCCACCCCATAAGCCTCCACCACCTACAGCCACTCCTGCCGCCCAGAGGCCCACCTGCTATTGGCCGAATTATACTTTGTCGTATGGCAGAGTCGCGGGCTGGAAATAGCCCATTATACTGTATACGATCATACGACACAGTATAAATAGGGCCTATCGCGACCGTTCAAGCAAAACCACAGCCTCTGAAGGAACTGCCTCCCACCACAAAACCTCTCTCTTTCTCTCTTGAAGTTCCACGACACAAACACCAATCCTTTCTCGAACTTTAGGACTTTAGGAAATACCGTATTCTGTTTCCCCAACCACCCTCCCATATCTCTTTATGACCCCCAAAATGTACTGTGTCCAATTCTCTAGTCTTTTAAAAAAAACTAAAATGTTATATAGAATAGTTTAAGCCTGAGCACTGGTCTCAGATCTGCCTCAAAGGGTTTTGCACAGTGTAGTTCTTCTTCGGGCCTGACTGGGGACGGACGGGGCTGGACAGGTTGTTGGCTCAGTGCTTTGGAAGATGCTAGTGGCTTATAGAGCCTCTCTGCCTCGAAGACCAAAAAGCCCTGATCTCTCCCCTTAGTCAAAGGGGGAGTTCCCCTTTAGGCTAGCGGTTAAGATGTTTGGCTCTGGTGTCCTTATCCCGACCAGGAGACCTGGGTTCGAAGGCCGGGGTGTTTTTTGTTCTTTCTTTCTTTTTTCTATGCTAAGTAGAAAGTCATGTGACCACTGCACCCATGCGGCACGTATTTGTTTTATCACTAAAAAGTGCATGGATGCCAGGAACACTATACCCCTCCCCCCGTACCCCTCCTCTGAAGATCCAAGCATCCTTAACCGTCATGCTTGTTTGACCTCCTATATATATATATATATGTATGTCAACCCACATCTCTTCCAATTGGATTTGAAAAAGAAAAGCGTTAATTTTTCCGGCTATTAACTTATACCTGTAAAAATTGCATTTATTGCTACAACATATGATGTAATGACGGTCGAGCATGTACCAATTCTAGTACAACAAGAGGCGATTTTGTATTTCAAAGGAACAATTTTAGTAAGTTATTTCCTGAATCATTGGATAATGTAAATCAACATGTTCATGTTTTTTGTAGTTTTCAGTTGTTTACGGTGTTAACGCTTGGTGGTGATGATGACTTCAAGATGCTTTCTCTCAGTCCCGTTGTGGCAGCTGGCGCTCAAACTTTCATAATGTCAACTTCAAGGACCCCCAAATTAATGTTTTTTGACCCCCATACAAGATTAGTGTTGTGTTGCACATCTGTAACTCTTGAGTGTGAAAATGGACCGTTAATTTGGTCTGGTTTTCTTAATTCTATAGGGTAGCACCTGAGCATAAGTGCTCATTTTCAGCAACTCCCTGAACACACACACACACACACACACACACACACACACACACACACACACACACACACACACACAGGTCAAAAAGTCAAAAGTATAAAATGTACTATTGGCCAGAGCGGTTGGGGATGGGGTTTCCAGTCCAGGAGAATCTAACTGGCAACCAAAACATAACACAGAGCATATGTCACTGTGTAGTTTGGGGTCCCAGAGATTAGACGTTGATCAAACTGGGGGTCCTTGAAATTGAAATGTTTGAGAACCACTATATGTTAATTAAGTGACCGATGAACTCATACTTCACCGGTAGCTCTCTCTATGTCCCCTCCCTACACAACCAGAGTACAAAGATCTGCATCAGTAATCAATACCAGGTGCCATATATCTAGTTGGCAGACAAACTACTCAACCCTAGCCCACACTAGGCAAGACCTAGCCGGTTGAGTGGTTTAACGGAAGTAGCGGAATTTGGGCGGAATTACCGCCCAAGGAAATGACGTTGACACGCTTTACAAATCTGTTTGCATTCTCCGTGAATGAAACGAGTGTTGTGATTAGTCTACAAAAATAACGTATCCGGGGGAAATATGTCCGACGGATGTTCCGTCCCAACACTCCCGGCAGAACACTCTCTGCCTTATAGGTCGTGACCAGGCTTTTCTCTTCGGGTCTGAGTAAGGCTCAGAACGAGATTAACCCTAGCCTGGGTCCACACCATAGACCCACTCCACTGAGTGTGATAATCAGGCTAACTCAACCCCACTACTTCAAACTAGAGATACTCCTGGTCAAATATTACTCGGCTGCAAGTGAAAGTTGCTCTGTCAAATTTGTACTTGAGACAAAGCACTGGAGTACTTTTTGCTTTTGACTGTATGACATTTTGGAAATGTCTCTCTTTTTTTTCTTCTTTTTTTCCCCCCCGGATTATTATTTTTTAAATAGTGAAATTATCCGGTCCACAAGCTCACTCACAACACGTCACGATAATGCGATGCGTTCTGAGGTTGTAAATCTGCTACTGTATATTCACTATATTTGATCAATAGTGATCAATTCAGCATGCACTTGTTTCCACTTCATAGAAATGTAGTGGAGTCAGAAATACAATATTTGATTGGATACATAAAGCATGCTGGTGGCCTGAGTTTCAACGACAGAAGCAGCTACCGGGCTGTCAGCGGCGTGCGCGTGTTTGAGCACATGTCTCAATGCCTGTGGCGCTTCCATGGGGGGGGACGCTATTGTAGGAGGGACTTTAACTACCTAAACCCCATTATGGTTGACCGGAGTCCCTCAGGGCTCTATACTAGTGTTGTTCTGTTTTCTGTTATTGTGGGGAAAGCTTTTGTGGATGCTGGGGTTTAAGTGGTTAATGTCCGATTTAACAACGGTGTCTTGCACCGAAAATAACAGACATAATATGCTCACAGCGTGTAGGTCTCTTATTTTTGTCGCTTGACACGCCATTGTGAGACGGAGCATCAATTACGCTTTATTGTGGTGAAGTGGACAAACTGGACACCGGAAGAAAAGGAAAATTCTGTACCAAAAACACAACAAAAGACATTTCATAAAATATAAGAAAACGATGTAGGAAAACTTGCATCATTTTTGCATCTGTTAGAAACTAGTGTGCCGGTAATCTACTGTATTTTTCCTTCTTCTTAATTTTAATTTTTCAGTCGTCATTTGTGATATACTATACTGCCCCCCCCCCCCCCCCCCCCACTCCCTATTTCTCAATCTAAATACCTGCAACTGTTTGTTTGCTTCTGTGTTTTTTCTGCATTTCCCTCCTCCTTGTGCCCCCCCCCCCCCCCCAGCAACCCCCACTACAGCAATTGTAAATGTATTTAACAGGTAAAGTTAAAGTAGATGTACGCAGTTTTTTTTCTCCTGTTGATACTGTATGACACCAGTTACAAAAATAACCCTCTTATTAATGACAATAAAATACGGGAAAGAATTACCACAGAAGTGCTGTCTTTCTTTTTCAGGTGATAAGAAGGCTCACAGGAATGGTACTCACATTTGAATGGTACTCACATTTTTTTACTTAAAGGGTGAGACCACTTTTTTAGAGGTTTGGGTTGTTTTCTTACCTTATTATGGTCAAACTAGTCCAGTCCAGGAGTTATTTCGCTCCATAGTGCAGTTTTACAGAAAATAGCGTTATAAAAATACCAGCCCATTGACTTACATTGTACACTGAAACAGCTCTCAAAATCACTCTTTTAGTTCGTAAACAAACACAAACAAAGTTGTTTCAGACAATATAGAGCAACACCAAAACTCATGTGGTTTTATTTTTTCATAAAAATGTTAACTTCCTGTTGATTTGTCCATTTTTATTTGTGGTTGTGTTTGTTTACGAACTAAAAGAGTGATTTTGAGAGCTGTTTCAGTGTACAATGTAAGTCAATGGGCTGGTATTTTTATAACGCTATTTTCTGTAAAACTGCACTATGGAGCGAAATAACTCCTGGACTGGACTAGTTTGACCATAATAAGGTAAGAAAACAACCCAAACCTCTAAAAAAGTGGTCTTACCCTTTAAGTTAAAGTATCACTACTGAAATGTACAAATACTTTATTCCAAGTAATAGTCCGGAATTCAATATTTACTTGAGTAAAAGTACAAAAGTATCGGTATCATAATTAACTTAGGCTACTCACTATGCAGAATGTCCCATTTCACAAGTTTCCAAATGTATAAAATGTATTAAATGTATCTAGACGGCAGAGCTACACGTGCTCACAATGCTTCACATACGGTACATCTTCTATGTTCAAATGGTTGGAATGTACAGCTGTACTGAAGTTGGTAATGTATATTCACTGATTCACATGTTTGGGGTAATTTTAACATCTGCAGGCTTTTGTGAACACCCCAGACAGTTATTAAGTTGCTTGATTCAGTATTTAGATAATTCGATATTTATTTTATCAGACACTTCCCCTTCCTACGGTATATAAACCGAGTGTAACTTCAAACTCAATTTTAACAATGTAGGAAACAAGCAGGTGTGCTTCCTCTTGAATCCTCTGGATGCCTTTTTGCTTAGGCAGTGGGTGCTCAGCTATAAATATATCTTAAGTTCAAATACCACCCAAGTGGAAAAAGGCGGCAGTCCAAAATAACGGCGGCTGCGAGACTCAGATGCACATTCTATTTATTGAGAATAAATAGAATGTGCATCTGAACCCGCATTTTGCAGTTCCGCTTTTTCCACGTCGGTGCTATTTGAAATCCATTTTAACCATGTTAGATGAATACAAAGTAAATTCCTCAAAGTTTTGAGTAAAGGTTACTTAGTTTCCACGACTGTCTATTATCGCCTGATACACCACACACTGTAGCAAACGAATGAGCTAAAGTTTTAAAGTGACTTTGAATACTTTAAAAAAGTGCTTAATGAATCTGAGATAGTATTAGTAGTAGTAAAAGTAGTTTTGATATAACATGCATGATCATAATTATAATTATAATAATTATAATAATAATAAAACAGGAGCTAGAATGGGAGTTTGTTAAAAGTTTATTGTGAAATGACAGTACAGGACAAGTACAATAACTTAAGACTCGGGGAGGAGGGATAAGGGTGGGGTGGGGGTGCTTGGGTTATATGAGAAAGATTCAACTTTGATTGGCCAGTCCTGGGCCAAGCCAGTCACTTCCACTGTCCGACAGAGAGCCAGTCAGACAGTAAGGGACAAGGAGGGGAACCGTGAACTCCCTCCCTCCCTCCCGTCACTGATGAGAACAGAGACCAAAAAATAAATAAAAAAATGAAAAGAAACGACGACAACAATGACACCCCCACATGGGGGGTGCAGGTGCACTGGACAAGAGAGGAGCTTCTTGACATCTCGCTGAAAGAAGCAGATCGCTTCCAGTTGGAAAAGTAGAGAGAGAAGAGAGAGGAAGAAGAGAGAGAAGAAAGCACCAGTTGGAAAAAAGGAAAAGAAAAACATAACCCAAAACAAAACATAAAAGTCATTCAGAAATGACATCTCATTGTCCTTTTGGTTTGACTCCTGTTCCGTTGGTGGTGGTGGGTGTTGGAACAACGAAGTGGGATGCCATGACACCATGGGGTCTTCCGCACACATAAACAAGGCTCTGCACCACTGCGGTGGCAGCTTCCTTTACACAGACATGATGTGCCTGACGAAGGCTGTGGTCAAAAAAAACCCGGGAGCAGGATCAAGTGTGGCGAGGACAGAGAGAGAGAGACAGAAGAGAAAAGACAATTAGCCACATGAATGAACCCTAACATCCCTATTCTGGGCATGTCATAAGAGACTACCTTTTCTCGAAAGTAGCTGATCTGTTAGCTAACAGCGCGTCGCCGTGAGCTTGTAGCATGTTTAATTCACAAAAATGCATTATACACGTATAAGAGATTTGGTGTAACTCTGACCACTGGATGATCCCGGTCAATTAGGTATATACATTTGGTTTAAACTTCTACGGTATGCTACGGTAAAATATTTACTTGGAAGTCATATACAGTAGTGTTTTGTACATTTCAACTTCTACATTATGTAGGATAAGCAGTTAGAATCTCACCTTCGTAGTTGATACAGCCGTTCTCATCCTCCTGTCCTTGCATGAGCTGATCGATCTCAGCCTCATTCATCTTCTCTCCTGTAGATTAGAGTAACACAAACCATCAGTGATGGACAAAGTACTAGATTTAAGTAAAATTATCAATACCACAATGTACAAGTAAAAGTGGTATTCAAAGTTTACTTGAGTATTTGTCCTCTCGCTGTATTTTCACTGTTTGTTTTGTTTTGCGTGACACCAAAACAAACTGAAAGTGAATACACCAAAATACAGAGAGGGGAAAACAAATATTTATTGTTTTGTTATGTAAACACAGGGCAAAGTTACATAGTATGCCTTTAAAAAATAATGTTGAAACTTTTTTCAAAATGAGCAAAAGTAGACACACACACACTCACAGCACACACACACACACACACACACACACACACACTCACCCAGTGTACACAGGACGATACGCAGCTCAGCGCCCATCACTGTGCCGTTGCCCTCCTTGTCAAATACACGCAGACCCTCAACGTAGTCCTCAAACACGACCTTGGGGGCGTTGACGATGGTCTGGAGCATGGGCAGGAACTGCTCGAAATCGACTCTCTTCTGGACCATGTCTGAGTGAGGACACGATGATATCAAACTCATGTTTAAATGTTTTGAAAGCATAACATTATTATATAATAATGGCAGTCATTTCTTTAAGATATTTGTCATATTTGCTCTGTGCAAGTTTTGTTTGCAAAATGGATAGGTGTATAACATTACTGTTTTGGCGGTTGTAATAAGTTAAACCAGTAGTTACTGGGGAAGCAATATTTTTACAGTACATTACTTAGTAAATAGTTACTGACAAACAATGATGCTATGTCAGTCGATATACAGTATAGGTATACTATAGGTGCACAATAACCTATTCTGGGGATAACATTCTGCGCAAAACAGCCAATCTACAAAGCTCAGAACTCTTCTGAGCTTGTAGATCGACTGTTGTCAGGTAAGATGCCAAAAACAGGAACGCCCCGCCTGCCTCTGATTGGCCTACCGACACTGCCCGTCTTGCCCCCATGGTCTCACCAGACCATGGGGACGCGAGGTTACTCCGTGGTGGGAAATAATACAAGTACAAGAGGATGGCAGCTTGGCACACGCGTAACTTGTCACTAAACTAATATTGTTTGTGCCGTTTGCTTTGATTGAATAATTGATTGAACACATATGTACTGGTGGTATCTTCCACCTCGGAGGAAACTCTGGTAAGGCCGGCAGTGTCGGTAGGCCAATCAGGCAGGCGGGGCGTTACCATGTCTATGCTTTGATGCTTGCTTATTAGTCGCATAAGTCAATGGCTACATTGCCAGGTAGATCGACAGATGGATTGAAATGTGTTTATTGTTTTGTTTTTGTAGTAATAACCCTTGTGTGTGTGTGCGTGTGTGCTTCTCTTACCATCAGCGGTGGGCATTCCGAGGATCTTGTTCACCTCCTTGTTGGTGGGGTTCTGTCCCAGGGCGCGCATGATGTCTGCAATCTGGTTGTAAGCCACCTTGGCGTCACCCACTCTGTCGAACAGGCCGAAAGCCTCCCTGTAGTCTATGCAATGGAAGGGGAGAAGATGGTCACTTTTTGTTGTGGGCTACTTGAGGCAATCAGTCAACACAGGACAATTAACATCATCAGTGTTCGTTACAAACGGATACATTAACTTGTGATTTTACTGTGTGTCAGTGTGGTTAGGGTATTTTGGGTGTGAAGATTACCTAAGCGATATTGTTTTGTATTGGTCTATAAAACTTTTGTATTGGTACTATAAAACATCAAAATGGGATCCTTGAGGATGGGATTTCAGGGGGTCCCCAGCTAAATGGGATCCTTGATGGGATTTCAGGGGGTCCCCAGCTAAATGGGATCCTTGAGGATGGGATTTCAGGGGGTCCCCACCTAAATGGGATCCTTGAGGATGGGATTTCAGGGGGCCCCCAGCTGGGGGGTCCCTGGGGGGTCCCCAGCTAAATTAGTTAATGTAGCATCACAGTAAGTTTAATCACTTTAACTCTGTGTATATCAGCTATTTGAAAAATAGCCGACATTTTCACAACACTAATCTTGTATGGGGTTCCCCTGGCACATGATGTTTGGGTGGGTTCAATGGCCAAATATATTATCAAGCAGGGGGTCCTTGACATGAAAATGTTTGAGAACCACTGATTTAGTTTACCCCTCTAGTAATGGGACCTAGTCGGAAGTGACCCAAGTGACCAGGAAGGACGTGAGATAATCTCATATTATTAACTTTGTCATAGACTCATTGGACGAGTACCCCAGCTGTCACACTGTTTCAGAGCCCTGGATAGTGGTGGGCCTTTTAAAAGACCGCCTTGGAATTGATAAACATAGCTGAGAATATGAGCCCCCTCCTTTTAAAGGCAAGGCGCTCGGCCGCTGACCCGGATAAAAGTAGGGAATGCTGACGCCATCGGAACGACCGACGCAGGCCAGATTTTGATTTTGATGAAATATCTACGATGGCATTATGAATCAGTGATTGTGTTTGTTTGCTGGCACAATTTGGCAATAATGGCAGCTGTCACACCAATTTTGTATGAGACATCACTGAGGTCTAATGTCAATTTGCAATAATTTAACTTTAGCCTATTCCACACACGGCAAATATACACTGAAAATACTAATGCGATACAATTTGTGGGAAGTGCCACTCGCTGTCCAAAAAGGTTAAAATCAATCAAGTGTACTCACCATCCATCTGGTCTGGGGTGAACTCAAGCTAAGGACAAACAAAGCAAACAAAGCAAAGCTTGTAAATAAAACAGTAGAAAACCTTCATGAACAAGAGTCAGACAAACAATGCTATGCAGTGGTTGCTCCATTTTTATGCAGCGATAGGACAAACTAGGCCTATATGTGTGAGTTTGTCAGGTGTGGTGCTTTAGTGCAGTGTTGGTGGGGGTCCAGGGACCCCCCAGGGTTCCCCAAAGGGGTTCCAAATGGATTCTTTACAGGTTTGTAACTGTGAGAGTGTACAAATGGAACCCAAATGGAACCTTGGGTTCCATTTGCACCACTCCCAGAGTTATGGGGATCTTTGAAATGAGTTTGAGAACCTGCACTGCTTTAGCGTGCCTATAATAATAATAATAATAATAATAATAATAATAATAATAATAACAACAACAACAATACTAATAATAATAATAACAACACATAATAATAATACATAATAATAATACATAATATTGTGTTTGGATTGTTGCTTAGCTTACAGATTCAGAACAAACAATGGGGGTATATGCATTGGTACATGTTTATCCTGAATACAACCATGGTAGGACATTGAATGAACACAGAATAATTCCGCAATTATTATTGTTTTTACACAGACATTCGTGTAGGCTACAGAAAATCCAAAAACAACAACACTTGCAGGCAGCAATTTGGAAAACTGCCCTCTCATTCTCTTTCCATAACAAAAGAACAATTGCAAATGCTGTCATATCAATTAACCAAACAAGAACAGCAAAGCCACAACAATCAATCTTAAATTCCAGGTTTAGATATGCCTCTTCCACTAATCTATAGAATAAAGCAATCACTTCTGAAGTCATTTTAAGGGGTATAATCTCTCTCTCTCTGCCAAAATTAGGTTGGTGGGCAGAGGATTAGGCTACCCGATATCTGGTGGTTCCATCTTTAGATGCATTAACATCTCCACATTTGGTGGCACCCCCCGCAGGCAATGACACTTTGTCACCACACCACTGGTCCAGTCAGGAGAGGCGAGGGGCGTGCCCTGTGGTGGTCTCTATCCTTGGTGCTGGGGGTCTTTCGCCACACCTTACTGCTTCACAAACTGCTCCCATGAGGGACTCATCATCAATCGTGATGTAAGATTAAGTCAAAAGCTTTAAGACTGAACTGTCAAAGCAAAAAGTGTTATGAAAGAAATAGGTGACATACTCTAAGACAGTGGGGTCCTCCAGGGAGCCTCAGGGTACCTTAGTCCAAATGCATGGACCCATACAGGTCTGCAACTCTGAGAGTGTGTAGTATTTCTTTAACAAAGAACTGTATGCTATCACCCTGTCACATTTTCTAATAAATAAATCGCAATAGGCCTATTCAACCAACCTGAAATATTTGCTGTGCATATTTAAAAGTTGCTTTGGATGATAGTTTTCAGCCAGGGAGAGAAATACAAGAATAGACTATGCAGTACGTTGTTAAGATGCCTTACGAGTTTTACAAGCCTAGGCCTATAGCAGATGAACGCTTCCCAATGTACCAATAACTTTTCTAAGCAGTCATTATCCCATCCAATCCACATCCACTCCCATCCTCAAAAACGTTCAAACGTTACCTTCACGGCGGACAGGTCGACACCTGCGGCCTTGGGCGCAGCTACTGGCTCGGGTGCTGGCGCTGGTGCAGCAGCGGCGGCGGCGGCGGGTGCAGCCGCCTTGGCGGCGGGCTTTGCTGCGTCCTTCTTGGGTGCCATTTTATCAGATAGGAGTGGTAGTATAGACCTGACACACACACAAAACCCAGTAGATACAGTGGAGGATACTCAGCGCATTTAATGATCGGTATAGGCGTATATATATGAACTATTTTCCTCAGCGTCTTCGTCAAAGTCAACCCAGGGAAGGGATTGGCCAGCGCGTGGAGGAGGAGGGGAGAGGAGGGGGTGTTACTCCAAACATGGAGTAGGGGGCGACTCTGTTGAGGAGTTGGTGTTTGGGGGCTGTTTGTTCAGGCGCGAGCCCAGAATAAAAGAGGAAAACACAAATATGCAAATATGCGAGTGCTAACTGAACGAGGGTATTTCGGGTCACCAGGTAGGCTTAGGGCACCCCCCTCTGTGTCTCACACAACTTGGTGTTAGACCTTTACGCACGAGTGCAAGCACCGTTACGCATTACGCATACGCCGTTTGCGTAATTGCGTTCAATTATGACAAAACATTTCTAGACCATTCCATATTCTTTATTTGATGACACGCGGTGTGCGTCAATGAGGGATTGAGTGAGCGAAGTCAGAGAGAGAGAGTGAGAGAGTGTGTGTGTGTGTGTGTGTGTGTGTGTGTGTGTCTGTGTGTGTGTGTGTGTGTGTGTGTGTTGTGAATATTATATACATTACGTGGTGTTGCTTAATTTGTATTGCAATATGGGGCCATGGTTCTTAAAGAGAAAACACAATACTCACAATTTTCAAATACACTTAAAGCATCAAAGACAGACATGGTAATTTGACTCTGACACTTATTGTATTGCCATTTGTCAGCTGAGAAATGCGGTGGCCTGCTGTTGTGACTCCTCTGACTGTGGCCGTCTGTCAAAGTCACTCTTTGAGTTAAATGATCATAAATTAGGCAGTGTGTCACCCAAACAGAAGTGAGCTGATTGGAGGAAGTGGGTCAGGTAGCAAATTTAGATTTAAGTCTGTCATGGATGGTTATATTTCTCCCAGAACTATATATGGCAACAGTGAAAACCCAAGACACCCACTGGGTCTTTTCATCTCTTTCTTTCTTGAAACACTTATATTGTGATGGCAGACAAACCATGTTAATTGATAGGCCTTATATAGTATTGTGTAACAATAGTATTATTATGTGTTGCATACTTGGCTGCTGAGTCGCTAGACAAATTTCAGAGTGATCTGATAATAATAAAGTAGGCTAATATCATAATTGTTTCAAAATATAAAATATAAAAAATATACAGGTAATGATGATTATAATTTTTTTATTCTTTTTCAAAGGACCCATAGAGGGTTTATTTGGAACACGCCTAGCCATGGGTGATGCTCCAACAGTTAATTACCCCATGCAGTCCCTGTAGCTTGTCTGATGGATATTGAGTGAGAGTGATGACCACCATCACTATAGCCTCTGAGAATGTGGAAGTTACCAGAAGGATGAAATCTAATGTGGAGCGTTCAGCTGCCAACGGCACTGACCCAGGGCAGGGCCAACAGTGCAAATTCTGTCCCCCTTAATTCTTGTCTATATCTGTCTCCAAGTGGCAGTGCTGCTGCCACCCACCCCTCCCCCGTTCTGCCAGGGGGGCCTGGTGGTGACGCGGGGATTGGGATACATTCCTCCACCCTCTCCAGCCCATTCTCCCTCCCCACTAGCTTTTAGTGACCCCATATCAAGGGGGGCAAGCCAGAGAAAGCCTCACTCCCTCAGCTGTCATTTGGGCTCGACTCCTGGCATCCGACAGCACCTTTTCCAAGACTGACTTTACCTCCCCCCTCCCCCTAGAAAACTGCACCTGTCCTTGGAGTCAAAGCTACCATTCTAGAGTATTAATGAGTCCACCAGCTTTGAGCGGATAAGTATTGAGGTAAAGCTTGGATTTGATCAAGACAAGATGACAGGATGTGATAATAATCTATTTCGTAATGGAAACTAGCTCCGTCATGTTTCGAATGGAGCAAGTTGGTTGGAAGGTTTAGGTTTTTCAATAAAATGACATATTGCCATTTGTAATGCCAGTGTCTCCCAGTGAATACAAGTATGTCCCACAAGAAGTTACCCAACAGCACTCTCTGGAGTGATATTCTATAGCCAATGTTTGTCCCAAACTTAAGTGACTTATTTGCCAGTGGTCTAAATACAGTTTATGCTTCATCACGCTGGCAAGAAATCGTTCTAAGTATCACATTAGCCGGGAATTAATCACCTACGGCCCTACGGTAAGCTTCTTGAGAAAACATGTTACTTATTCATAAACAGCATTGCACACCCCTAGCGGCAGCTCCAGACATGAGGTCAAATCTCCGACCCTCATGGGGGACGGTGACTTGAACATTTACAGTAAAGGGCAATGCAGATTTACAGTGACGCATGCCAGCTGCGGCTCCATTTCAACAACCTCTTTCCAAGGGGTGGAGAGAGGTCACACAAAGCTTGCTTTTGGACACCCCCAACAATCAGTGGTGGAAACTAAACCAAGTACATTCACTCAAGTGCTGTACCTAGGCTATAAGCATCATTTTGAGGTATATTTAGTTTACTTGAGTATTTCATTTGTATTATTATTATTGTTTTACTTCCTTTAGTTACTAGTTCTTTGCAGATTTGGATGAATTTTACAAAACATACAAAATACCCAATTTTATACTTACTGTAGACTACCAGTATTCAAAAACAGCTGATCATTCAAGTTTGAGCTTGTAGATCAGCTATTTTCGAAAAGGTCTGATACATTTTTGTACGTTTTACTCATGATAGGCCTACTCATGTTGATGCCAATACGTGTGTACTTTTACTCAAGTAACATTTTTAATACAGCCTTTTACTTGACTTTTTGAGTGGTGCAAACCACTCCAACAACCAGCTTTGTTTGTATCCGTGTTTGTGTGTACCTGTACGTGGGGCCCAAAAGAATGAGCATGGTTACTATGGTCACTGACATTATGTCAGACCACAGCTGATCAGGCTATATAAGACCTTGCACCACTCAGTTCACACGGGTGTGATTTTTATATTGTGTATTGCTACTTAAGTAAAACCATCTCCAACCACTGCCAGCAATCCACTCCTGCAGTAGTGGTGGTGTGAACTACATTTAAGGGTATTACAATTACAACACAATGACACACAATGCATGTTCCTGTGGCAGCACCTTTTTAAATATTTTATTTACAATTTTAAAAGCACATAGCAAGTTTAATGCAATTCATGATTGTGAGCTTGTAGATCTGGATAGTTTAGACGCATGACAGCAGCATACAACTAAAGCATATCAAATAATCAACACCAAACTTATAACAGTAAGTTATACGTTTGGTGTTATAAAAAAAAGTTATAAAAAAATGTCTATTTCTCACATTCAACTACGGTATACTTGTGGGGACTTTCAGTCCTCACAAGTATAGTAAGAACACACTACATACGCTGGAACTCTGCTGAGGTTTGTCACCATGACTATAAATCTCAAACACATTATCATTCACTCCCTCTTCCCTGACAGTTTCTCAACCAATGGTCCACGGACCACTGGTGGTCCATGGCATGATTACGGGTGGTCCATGGGAAAATGTTTTAAAAAGCGTAGTGAGAAGAAAATGATTAAAAGGAAATATTGTCTAGATTGGCTTATTGTCGACACCGGCGTGCAACTAAATGACACACTTGAACTTAAACTTGACAACTTGACCTTTGGCTCTTCTCTCTACACGCCTCTTCGCCTAAAATAGTTGATCTACTTATTATGTGCATTTGGTATTTTCTGCGAATGCTCCCTTCAGAATAGGGAGGCTAGGGTTTTAACACTTTCCACGGCAGAATTAATTAATGAATTCACCTCGTACTGCCAGGATTTCCCGCCGCTCAACCCTTATTTCGAAGAGCCAAAACCTGTGACTGGATGTTACAAATGTTACTTGCACTGTGTGTGTTGTCGGACCACATCCAGATCTACCGATTGCAAACCTCGCATCACCGTGTGTGTGTGTGTGTGTGTGTGTGTGTGTGTGTGTGTGTGTGTGTGTGTGTGTGTGTGTGTGTGTGTGTGTGTGTGTGTGTGTGTGTGTGTGTGTGTGTGTGTGTGTGTGTGTGTGTGTGTGTGTGTGTGTGTGTGGGGGGGGGGGGGGGTTGTTTAAAGTTAAAGTTATTTTACACACCTGCAGAGCATATCTGGGCCCCTTTTCTCTCACCTCATTAGAGTGCTCAGAGGAGGAGCATGCAAGTGGATTTCATAACATTACTTCCAGGGCCAGTTAAGGACATATATTATTTAAGCTGTCTGACTATCTGCTCTCTACATTACTCTTCCACTGACAGCATTCATCGTTAAGATCTAGACGCTTCCCTGAGTGTGGGCAGTAACTGAGCACTAGTTTCATAACATTGGCCCTGAGAATGGGAGCTGTGCCATTGCGTTTGTGAGAAGTACTAGGCCATTAGGATACACCACAAAGTCCAAATCGAGTGGTCTTCCAGGCCTGGGACACTGGTTCTCAACCTGGGGTCACCCTGGGGACAAGGGTCCCCAGGGACTTTGTGGTGTATCCTAATGGCCTAGTACTTCTCACAAACGCAATGGCACAGCTCCCATTCTCAGGGCCAATGTTATGAAACTCATGGAACCCCTTAGGCCGGGCCTAAGGGGTTCCATGAGGTCACCGGCAAAATGAGGAACAGACACGTATGACCTATTTCATTTTTTTTCGGCTATTGGAAAGATTGCTGATCTAGGTGTTGTAAGCTTGTAGCTATTAAAAGAAAAGGCCAATATTCCCTGGCACAAGGTCTTTTCACACTGTAGCACTTGCACTAGCCTCGACGACCTTACAGGTGTATGCAAAGGCTAAACTTATGTAATTTAGATAGCTTGTATACATATCACTCTATAGTGTATAGTTACTGTACAGTTCATGTATTTGATTACCATGTGTTGTTTTTGCTTACTGTAAGTTGCTCTGGAATAAGAGTGTCTGCTAAATGCCTGAATTGTAAATTGTCAGATCGGGGTTCGACAAATTCAAAAGCACCAAAAGTAGCAGAAATACAATTTCAAAGCTTGTGGATCTGCTACTGTTGATGCTTTTGTGTGACACTGTAGTTTGAGTAGGGCGTTAATTCACAAAAGCATTCAATGTGGAGACAAGAGGTTTCTGCCTGACAGCAACGGTATGAGTGCAGTATATGGCATGAGACTATTAAGATTGTAGATGCCCCTGGGTAACTGGTATTTTGCACGCACGCACGCACGTGCGCGCGCATGTGTGTGTCACAGGGAATCCACTGAAAACATCCTCTGTGGCTTATCTTGTCACCCATCCTACCCTACCCTACCCTACCGTCCATCTCCACCGCCAGAACACACGCGGCAACGACAAGGGTCAGACAGTCAACTATGATGACTATGATGACTAGAGACTGGCTCTGCATGCATGCACGCTCACACGGACACACACACACACACACACACACACACACACACACACACACACACACACACACACACACACACACACACACACACACACACACACACACACACACGGTTTGCATTACTATACTTGTGAGGATATCACAATTTTAGGAGCTTATTTTGGAACAGCGCAACAGCAGCATACAGCCACACACTGTAGGTATAAATCAAGCCTAAAATGTGTTAACCATAAAATAAACCAGCAAAAACTATCCTCACAATGTCCAACAATGTCCGACACACACACACTTTTTGCTTCTCTGTTCCCCTGTCAAACCCATCCTCCCCCCATGCCCTGTCCCCAAGACCAGGCTGCTTCCAAAAGGCATGGGCCTGTAACCTAGCCTGGAGGGAACAGATGGAAGCTATTAATAGAGCCCCAAAGAGAGGTGTGAAGTTTCTTCGGATTTTCGAAGAGTGGGGCTATGGCTCCTTGACGGGGGCTGATGCAGCCTCTGTGGCCCGCACACACACACTGTCCGTCAAAGCAAGCCCTCCACCGGTGAGACAGGGATTAGGCAGGGGGCAGGCTAAACAAAGGCCTGCTGCCCTTTTTCTTTCTGTGTGACTGTGCGTGACTCACTGCCGAGGGAATCCCATACGTCCTTCTCCCTCTCACCACCAGAGAAACAGTTCGTATTCACTCTCTGGGAATAACTTTGAGTGCCACTTTGATTGTTCTTCTGTCAGAAGATTCAGTCTATTGAAATGTCTGTGTACACCAGTGTCTGTCTGCCTGCCTGCCTGCCTGCCTGCCTGCCTGCCCGCCTGCCTGCCTGCCTGCTGCTTATCTCGCAAACAACTTGGTCAGACAACATCTCTTGTGCACAGGCAGCAGGTCAAGGACCTCAATACTCGAATATTTTAACATCAACACATGTATTGTGATTTGACAAATTCATAATCACTGTGCAATCGTATACCTCCAGGCTATGTACCGGAACTAGCCAATTACAGCAGGCTATGGGATAAGCGTCCCATTTCCCGATGTGGTGTTGCTGTTGTAGGCTATACGGGTGCTGCGTTGCTACTCGTCCACTGGGCCATGGCTCTTTAGTCGACTGGTAACGATACATGCCTCGTAGGTCCCGGGTTCCCCTCCCGGCCGAGGCTACACTATGTGCATAAACGCACCCAGTCTTAAATCATTAAAGCAACTGACTAAAGTGTCTGTGTTTATGGCCGTCAGCTATGTTTTACAAGTTAGTTGACCTATTGAAATGGATACAACAGACAGGCTGCAGAACATGCCAACCTATTCCACACAGGGCACGCACACACGCATGCATGCATGCATGCACGCACGCACGCACGCACGCATGCACGCACGCATGAATGCACGCATGCACACACACACAGTCACACACACAAAGTAGGCTATACAGTACTATACACTCTGATGGCGGCACCGGCCGAAACGCACCAGCCTGACATCGCAAATCAACGGAGTCAAGCATTGCTTTTTAAGTTTAGGAGTGCCACTGCCCACGGAGGCAAACAGAGGAGTTGTGAGTTGTGACTGGTCTCAATTCCTGTTACATCCTTTCTAGAGAGAGAGAGAGAGAGAGGAGAGACTGATGTTAGTGACCAACCCCCACAGAATAGTGGGCGTTGGGGTTCAAGTTGTTGGGGCACTGACCTGACCTTTCAAATTTGTACCTGTGCGACAGGTGTTTTAGGGGAAAGGCAATAACATCAGTAGGAAAGTAAGTAGGTTGGAGATGGCTTATTGTTTGTATATCAGCTGAGAACTCTATCCCTGTTACAATGCGCTACAACCCTGGTAGATGGATTGCTGAGGTGGAGCGCCACACCTACCATCACCTACTTACTGCACAACTTGCAGCACCCAAGCCGTGCCACTCATTCGCTGAGTTGGTGGTGCCCAGGACGGAACCCATGACCTCAAGGTGGTCCAAAGGTGAGAGCTCTATACCAACTGAGCAATGCGGACACAGTACTGCCCTCTAGTGCTGTGCATGCCATGTTTAAGCTTCACTATAGGTGTTTATGCCCAACGCTGCATGCTTGTCCTCAGAGGTACAGTAACTCAACAATATCCTTGACAATCTTTACAAACAAATGATCCCAGAGGCATCTCTCATCGGTTTCATCTTAGGGCACATGTGTTTGGAAACCTGGCAAAAGGAGAAGGACAGAGGCCTGCCCTGTCTATTTTCTGCCCCTTCCCAAGCAGGGTGGACGCCCGAACCATGCACTTGCGACCGCAGATAATGCCACCCCCTACCCACCCACCCACCCATGGTGCAGACAGACACTATAGCTCATTAAGGCCTTCGCCGGCCAATCGGCAAAGGTTTTTTTCAAAAAGTCACTAATCACGAGACACCCAATAATAAAGGGCCATACATTGCAGGCGTCTCATGTTCTCTCACAATCATCGCCCAGAAATGTTCCATCTTATGTGAGTGCCGTTATTATGGACAGAGAGCTTTTTGTGGGGCACTACTCTCTGAGAATAGAAACGGTTAGGGCCACCAGGCCAGCTGTAGGACAGAGCTCATTAGCTGCTGGCATGTTGGTGTGAACCGCTCTATTTCCTTTGCTGCAGAGCCCTGTGAAACCTGTCATTTAGTGTGGTGACAGTCTCTTCCCTTCCTAGAAATCTGTAACTGTTTCAAGTAACACATAGTTTGGACAGATTATGCATCCTATGGGCCTATATACACACACAACAAGGCAGTTATTTAACCACTTAAACCCTCTACACTTAGCAGAAAATGAACTAATACTATCGTGTGTGTTCTTTTCACCAAATGGCTTGCATGCCACCTACAAGCTTGCATTCTCGCATGTCGTCACCAACTGCCATTTCTGCCGAATATTCCCAACTAGAATAGGGATGCATTCGCACAAGTTGTGTCGAATGGCTACATAAATGTAGATAGAATGACACTTTGTTTCACAGAAGAGGAAGTGATCAATTAATGTGGGGGGGGGGGGGGGGGGGGGGTCCTTGATGGGGTGCGTGTCTTCCCTGTCGTCACTGTCGGGTGGAAACCTAGTGACACAACCCTTTCTTATCTGGAAACAAAAAAAAATATTTTCCAACTGATCCAATGTAGTCATTATTTACTTGTTTTTTAATTGGTTAGCATATACATAAATTCCACTGAAGTAAAATTGACAGTCAGTGCTCAGTGCCTCTTCTCGCTTCCTTTTCCTATGAATTTGTTTGTTCATTCATTCATCAGTTTATTCATTTATTCAATCAATCATGAGGAAGCATGTCTTGTGAATGTGCATCAATAAAGTGAACACTCATTTCACTGCTCTAGTGTAACTAGAGCCTTGATCAATGGACCCTTGTAGTCCATTTTTATACTCTCAGTTAACCCCTTGAACCCAGTACCGGTTTACTGTCTCTATTCTGGGCACGTCATAATAGGCAAGCATTCTGTGAACATAGCAGATCTACAAGCTCAACAATGCGCTTTAATGCAACACCAAAATGTGTTAATAGAGTTTAACCACTTGAACCCTATTTTACACTTCAGCTATTTGAACATAGCTGATCTACAAACTCACTGGAATGTTTTTTAAATGTTTGAACGACACAAATCCTGTGGTGTCACTGGCACAGAATATTGAAATTGATTGAAGAAACACTGCTTTAGTAAGTGGTTTAAGTACAATTTACAATTTACAATTTACAATTTAAGCATTTAGCAGACGCTCTTAATCCAGAGCGATTTACATTAGGCAAGAACAAAAGTATGGGAATACATCACATATATAAAATGCATTTATCAAGAAACATGCGTAAGCTAAGAACGTAATTAGAACATATCTAAGTAATTAACAGTCTTTGCTGTGCAGTTGCTGTGTGCATGGGTCTTAATTAGGATACCCAAACACAGATCAGAAGCAAGCGTGACGCATTTTGATGCAGTGTGAATATTGCTTGGCTTCTCCTATTTCTCCATCCGCAGCCATTTGGATACTCTCTCCGCCTGGCTGGCTACTCTCTGAAAGAATCAGTACTTTTACTTTGGTGCTGTAAGTATATTTTGATGGCAATACTTTGGCACCTTCACTCGAGTCAAACATTTGATTGATTGATTGATTGAAATATTTATTAATAGTACAGAATTACAGTACATTTCAAGCACAAACTCAATACAAAGGCTGTTAACTGTGAGTGGACGACCCAATTAAGCATTACACTTGTTTACAATAGGGTCCACCATGTTCAATTCATCAAAACATTTAGAGACGTACAAATAGACACTTCTATATAGACAAAGAACAGAACAGGAATTCATCATTGATACGGCTGTTTTACTTATTATAACCCTATTTTTATATTGCGGTATTGCAACTTTTACTGAAGAAATAAATAAATCTGGATCTTGTACACTCAAGTACTCAGACACCAACTGGATTTATTCAACAGATGCTATCGTGATATTCTCTCTCTCTCTCTCTCTCTCTCTCTCTCTCTCTCTCTCTCTCTCTCTCTCTCTCTCTCTCTCTCTCTCTCTCTCTCTCCTCACTACATTGGAAGGAATTCCTCAGTCATCCACGACATTTGACCCGGGACTTTCGATCCCATCATACCCTGGGGCTATGAGTCGTGACTTTCCTTCCCCTAATGCTATCAGTCACACCAGAGGACATGTTGTCACTTCAGCCTTTCATATCACACTATTTCATTGTTACATTTGCTTGTAAGCCTATAGAGTCCCATGGGGTCTGTGCCAGGCATAGGCCATCTACTTTTTTCTCTTTACACTACATATCTTCGCCAAAAATAGCCGACCTCAGGCCCAGACTGGACAGTCTGGCAGTGCAGTCATATAGGGCCGGGGCTGAGCCAAAACAAAAATAAAAAGTAATAAAAAAGACATAGTAGCGTCTGTTTGAGCCGTATTTGGGCCGGTGTAGACAAATGCCAGGGCCGATTTTCTGTGCCAGTCCGTGCCTGGCCGACCTACAAGCTTGTGATCTTGTAGATCTGTGATGGGGCGACTGTGGCTCAGGAGCAGCTCGTCCAATGATCCATGGGTCGGCGGTTCGAATCCCGGCTCCTCCTGTCTACATGTTGAATTGTACTTGGGCAAGACATTGAACCCCAAATTGCTCCCGATGTGCTGTTTGGTACCTTGCATGGCATCCGCTGCAATCGGTGTATGAATGTGTGTGTGAATGGGTGAATGTAATGCGCCTTGGATAAAGGCGCTATATAAATGCAGCATTTACCATTTTAGATCGGGTATTTTTGCCCGTATGTTCTCTCCAGAATAGTATTAGGGGCACTGGATCTGATCTCCACCTCTGAGCGAGCCTCGGATTTTCATGTTTCCCATGAATAGAATTATACCTTGTTGTTATAACATCACTTCTCACCATATCTCCTTTCATAGGTCAAACAGAATGTTATTATTTGATTGCATTTCTGACTCAAGGAATTCACTGCAGCACTTAGTAAGCAGGCCGACGAAAGCTTTCTACATGCGTCACGTCTTAGTGTAAATATGTCACAGTGGTTTTTTTTTTTACTACAAGTTGGCATCTGAGTGATGCTGCAAGCTTCTTCTCCTTGGCCTATATATAGTGTCGCATAGGACACATGGTGGCCATCTTGCTCTCACGTCATTATCGGGGGGTGGGAAGTTGGGAACCCTATGGGGTGGGGTTTCCCACACCCCTCTCCCGAGCATGACGTGAGAGCAAAATGGCTGCCGTGTGAATATGGTTAACTAACACTTAGCACTTCACTCAGTGCTTACTCCCTGCAGCTGTGTGTGGGTGGCTGGCTGGCGACGAGTGTTCTTCTGCTTATGAGACATTTCTGTCATACTGTTGTGCTTTAGACAGCCCTTATCCCTCTCCATCTGGTATTGCTTGCAGTAAACATAAGCAGTAGCCTATAGGCGACTATTTGGCAATACTTTACACTTCCAATCCACTTCATATCAGAGGAAAATATTGTACTTTTTAATTCAATTATTTTAAAACTTTAGTTACAAGATACTCAGCATCAAGGTTTGGATTGGGGGTAAGTCCCATGCATGTGACATACTATAGCGTCATGTCCAGGGGGTGTACTTGTACATCATGTCCAGGGGGTGTACTTGGCGGCGGTGGCTCAGGGGTAGAGTGCCTGGATGGCAACCGCAAGGTTGCCAGTTCGAACCCGGGCTCCCCCAGAGTTACTGTCGAAGTGTCCTTGAGCAAGACACTGAACCCCTAATTGCTCCCGATGTGCTAGTTGGTGCCTTGCATGGTTTCCGCTGCCATCGGTGTATGAATGGGTGAATGTAATGCACAATCTATGTAAAGCGCCTTGGATAAATGCACCATTTACCATTTACATCATGTCCAGGGGGTGTACTTGTACATCAAGCTGCCGCTGCCCTATGGGCCTCATTGCTCGGCAAGGCTTACTTACTTTCCAGGTTTATGTTATTATTACAATACAATACACTACCTAAAAACCTAATGGCCCTATTTTATAGTTCTTCTATTTTAAAATATAGCCAATCTACAAGCTTACAACACGCATTTTGATGTGTGTTGTGAGCTTGTGGACCTCCTGTTTTCAAATGTCTTACTTTGTTGTAGGTACAATCTTGGTGAAATTGAAAAGGAGATCCACTTTCTGTTTTATTGCTCTTTGTTAACAAGATGTATTTTATTTGTAGAGATTTCCTTGAGTTAGATGACTATGAAAAAATGGAGCTATGTTTTGGTAAAGGAGTTTGTGTTGTGGCTGAATTCATAATGTCAAGCTTGGGAGAGAAGACAGAACACTGTATAACTCTGAGCTGTAATTTAAGAATCATAAAAGACTGTCCATTGTGCCAATAGATGGTGTGGGCTCACATGAGATTTTCCTTGATGTTAAGAGTGGCATTTGGAGGTGTATTTCTTAACTAGGGTATGGTGTCAATTTCGGGACAGTAGTGTGCCTTTGAATCAGGAGGTGTTTCGGCCTTCAAACACTATTCACCCTCTAGACAAAAGGTATCCTTCCTCCAAGTTGTACTGCTTGCCAAGGTGTAAATTGCAGACTTGAAAAGAAAAGAATCCAAGGCACTTTGGTGAAAAATTAAATAGTTTATTTGATGATGAGCAAGGCAAATAAATAACAGGACCTACGGGTTTCGACCAAAAGGTCTTCGCCAGGGTCTATCTGCCTATAACTATTCACCCTCATCAAAGGTGGCCAGCTAAAGGGTGATCAAGCCTTAGCTTGTGTCCCATGCCCATTAAGATTTGCCTCCCACGGCACTATACAAGGCAGGGGTGTCCTCTTCCCTGACCCAGCCATACAGCTGACCGCATACCTCATATGCCCTCATGTTTGAGGGGTTTGAATTGAGTTCACAAGAACCTTGTGTGTGTACTGTGTGTGTGTGTGTGTGTGTGTGTGTGTGTGTGTGTGTGTGTGTGTGTGTGTGTGTGTGTGTGTGTGTGTGTGTGTGTGTGTGTGTGTGTGTGTGTGTGTGTGTGTGTGTGTGTGTGTGTGTGTGTGTGTGTGTGTGTGTGTGTGGAAAAATGAGTTGCTGGCCAATATCGACAAGCATCTTCCAGTCCCGGGCCATGGCTAGGTGTCCAGTTTCTGGCTTTGTAGGAGGATGCTTGGGCTTTTCTTGTCCCTCCCGGATGAATGTTGTTGTTTTGATGGGATTGCTTGTTCTTGGAGTTTGTTGCACTCCTCTTGATCTCAAGTGCTGCGGCCAGGCTCTTGAGGACCTGATTGTGCCTCCAGGTGTAGCGGCCTTGTGTGAGGCTGGTCTTGCAACCAGACATGATGTGTCGGAGAGTCGCTGGAGCTGGGCAGAGGGGGCAGGTTGGATCCTCGCCATACCACTGATGTAGGTTTTTTGGTGATGGCAGCACATCATATATAGCTCTTATGATGAAGCTGATGTTGCTTGCTTCCATTTGCCATAGCTCACTCCAGTTGATCTTTCTCCTCTCCAGACCTTCCCACCGCATTGCCCCTGTTTGGCAAGAGACACAGCCTTTGCACTTCTTGCAGTCTCCTCTTGCCTGCGCACCTCCTCGAACACAAGTTTCCTCCGCTCAGATGTTGATGCCTTATGCCAAGTTGGTTTGCTTGCTGCCAGGCCAAAGCCTCCTCTTCCATGCTGGATATTCATATATATGAATATAATGTAAACATGCTGTAAACGTAAATGTGAAATGGTGTCTTATAAACCCATGAGTGCAGGACACGAAAATAAATAATCAATCAATCAATCAATCAATCAATCAATCAATCAATCAATCGTGTAGGTGATGCCAATACAGTTGTAGCCCACTTTTACTCAAGTAGCCTACATTTTAAAATAGCCTACAGATTACTATTGTGGTATTGTACCCCCCCCCCCCCCCCCCCCCCCCCCCACCATTCATATAACTACAGGATGCTGACTGATCACAACCACCAGCATGACTGTGGGGTACAGAAGTCATGTTAAGTCAGCCAATGTCCACTAGGGGTCACCAGTGCTCTACAATAGGAAAAAAAAGGATAAATATAGATGGGGATGGATGGCGTTGAAGTTTTACATTAGACTGACAGGGGACCTAGTAGGCTACACGTGTTGGATTTCACCTGCGAGGGCCTATAGGGCCCATATGAATAAAACTTAACACGCAAGAGATGTGTAGAAGCCCTATCAGTAGCCCACATACATGCATACATACTGGTACAGTACATGTACAGTATGTACAGCGCACGCACGCACGCACGCACGCACGCACGCACGCACGCACGCACGCACGCACACACACACACACACACACACACACACACACACACACACACACACACACACACACACACACACACACACACACACACACACACACACACACACACACACACACAAATGAAGATCTACCCAATTTCAATATGATTTCATCTAAATTAATGTTGACCTGTCACCTTAGTTGAATTTAGTTGACCTTCCATGAGGTACTCTGAGTCTCTAACTAAGGGTGGTGACTGGTGAGTGAGTCCATGGTGAGTGAGGGTTCAGTTGAGCCATTGCGTGCGAGCAAAACAAGAAGATGACACTGGGCAGTATCACACGACAAGTTGTAAAGTTTATTACACACATAGAGAATATTGCTGCATTGTCGGGCAGACATCTCCATCTCCTAACCGTTTGTGTTTTTTCGTAAATGAATGAATGCCTATAGGCTTACTTGATCACACTACAACATCACACAAAAGTATGAAAAGTAGCAAATGCACAAGTTCGAAATGTGGCACGAAGCAACACATTTTGAGCTAGTAGATCTGCTACTTTGATGCTTTTTAATTTGAATCCTGAGTAACAGTTTTGGACATATGAGGTTTCCACCCGACAGGCTACTGGGCACATGGCATGACCAGAAGATTATGAGGCCTGCAGAGCAGAATGACTAGTAACAAAACAAATTAATCTGGTATGATTGTGCACACACAGGTGTCAGTCTTCCTGATAAAGCAGTAGATGCACATGTCAAGTTTATCAGTATGTGCTTAATGCAGATGAGAGTGAATCAACACAAATATTTAGCTGGCCAAGCAGATACATGACAGTCCTGTGGTCTACCTTCATGTACATACTGCTGGTTTATGCTATACATAATATCTCCTTGACATGTTTTTCTTTAGACTACTGTTTCTTTTCCGCTTGCTCTCCCTGCCTGCCACCCCCTCCCACCTCTTTTATCTTTCTGAAAACAAAAAATGAAAAAAATATGGAACTTGGAGCAAAAAAAACACCCCTTTGTTACATTTGCAAAGCTGTTGTGACTATAAATAAATATGATTATGATGACCGTTCGACAAAAGCAAGCACAATTCTGTATTAAATAAAAAGATAAGTGGTATCAAAGGTTTGTCACAGAGAATGGGGGCGACTGGCTGGCTTATGGTTCCAAGTCAACTGTAGCGTGATCTAGCGGTATTGCCTGATGTGACCCCGGCAGGTCACAGTCGGTGCGTTCAGACTGCTGAACCCAGCAGAGTGGCAGGCAGCAGTCACATCACAGCCTAGTCTTCTCTCCACTGAGAGCACACAGTCCTGCCACGGTCAGCAAATACACAGCCACCACCTCTAATCCCACTGCCATGGAGCCCCTCTCCATTGTCACACTGTCTGTCACTGCTCCTGCTTCAGGCTCTCACTCAGTCACAAAGGAAAAAGACCCTAATGAGCACTTCCCAAAAAAAAGTTTACTATAGAGGCTTAGGGAATATGCCATGTTTCAATTTCGTTTGACTACCTCCATGCTGCATGAGGTAAAAAGTAAACTTTTATAGCCTATGTTAGGTTATAGGCCTACCTCTTTCAGAGACTTTATTTGAAAACCACTTCATGGAACTTGGCCAATTATTGTTGCACCGGCATACCCATTTTGACACTTAAATAGGATAGTTTATTTATTATGACTTGCTATGACTTTATTGTTGACACATACATAAACCAATAAATACCCATTCGAATGTTTGTCCTAATAAAAACATGAATCAGTTATTTGACAAAAAGCTCCGGGGGGGCGACCACGGGGGCGAGCCCCCTATGGGCGAGCCAATCCAAAGCAGACGCACCACAAAACGATGACAAAAACAACTTCCAACCAGCCAGTCAACTCTCCCTTTTCCCCCCACGTCCATCTGATCAGTTGTATGTACACACACGTGGGGCAGCCCTGTACAGCTCCAACCTCCATTCATTAGTCAAAAAAACCAACCCCAAACAAGTACAGTTTATCCAGGAGTTACAACAGCAATTTGACGACTCGTTTGGCGGAAAGTAAACAAACAACGCCAGCTGCGCTTGTCGGGCAGCCAACCGCTGGCAAAAAAGACATTATTTATCAAAGTTCAACTCCAGGACTACTATGACCAAGATTCTTTCAGCTTGCAGCGTTGTCAGATCTGCGAGGCATGCATATCTCGTTGGCAGAAAACTGGGGAATGGTGCTGCGGCCGCCTGTTTCAGACCAACAGCAAAACTTTTCAGCATAAAGGTAACAGTGACAGTGCAATGCACGGTTGTCTTTGAAATGCTTTAATATGTAGAGACCCAAACAAACCACACCAATGATTCGCTAATCGCTAATATATGCAATAGTTGCATATGACATGTCCTTAAAACGGTTTTGTTGCACGGAGTTGCAAATTGTGCATGTTGTGGTTTGTGCCTTAGCTCAATGGTTTATTAATTAAAAATAAAACTTGTCTCCTAGGCTGTTGGGTACTCCAGTACACCACACAACCGCCGCGTGTTGTTACGTCAGTCGGTGGGGGGACACGGGAGTTGTTAAAGTTAAAAGGCAGCAGCTGAGCCAACAGCGTGGTGCTGCAGATGTGAAGTTCAGTGCATCATCATTGACTCATTGTGCCAAGTGCCATAGAGGCATAGACAATAAAATGAGGTTGAAGGGTACACTTTGGTCTGATAATGATGCACCATCCATGTTCAAAATGATATATTTTTAATAATATTATTACATTTAGGTAAAAAATAGCCAATTTAACTTTGAAGTGCTGCCCACTCATGTTCCTTTGATATGCATTCGGTCACAGGCCCCCATAACTCAGATAGTGTACAAATGGAACCACATGGACCTGTATAGGGGTCTATAATCTATTTGGTTCCATCCGTACACTCTATTTTTGCTACTAAATCTGCTACTCAAGTGTTTGCTTCTGGGTGTCCCTGGCACACAGAGTCCAATATTCAGCTATAGTTACAATTTACAATTTAGGCATTTAGCAGACGCTCTTAATCCGGAGCAATTTACATTAAGCAACAATTCATAAATTCTTGTCCTAACACAAACATTAAATGCCATTGACAACGAATGGAGAATTTACGTCATATGTGTCTGAGCAAATCGGCTATTTTGTGTTAACACAAACATTAAATGCCATTGACAATGGATGGAGAATTTACGTCATATGTAGACGAGCAAATCGGCTATTTTCGCCCAACACAAAGATTAAATTCCCATTGACAATGAATGGAGAATGTTATGTCATGATGATGAACGATGATAAGAGCGCCCCTCACTTCACACGGGTGTGATGTTTTTTAGAAGAGGGTCCGCAGCCAAATACATACATTATACATTTTGGGAGTCCATGACATGAAAAAGTTTGAGAACCACTGGCCTAGCTCACTTCTGCCATTCAGAAGTGACAGTACTGTGTTAATTAATTTGTTTGCATTCTTCTGCAACATATAGAGGGAAATTATGGGTAAAAACATAAATCTTTAACTAATTTGGCTGGGGACCCACTGGAACTCCCTCAAGGACCCTGGACTGGACCCCACATTGAGAACCACTGCCCTAAAATGTAATTCACCCAGGGGTCTCTCAATCCATCCCTGAAAGCTCATACTCATGCCACAGTGACAGATCCTCGTTTGCTATAATAATGTCATAATTCTTTCTGTTTCTGGCTGTCTCCCACACCTTTCCCCAATCGTCCTCCCAGGCACATCGTGCCAGGTACAGAATTATTTGTCTCAGCAGCATTCACAAACAATAGCTTTCCCTCTGAGCATGACATCTGAGGTAGGGCTGGGCGATATGACTTAATAATTCAATTCAAAACACTTATTTGTAATTTTGTATATCACCTTTCAAATGCTTCACAAGCAAGAAAGTGTAGCTTCACAATTAAAAGTCTCGCTAGCGCTACTAGTGGCTAGTCAGTCAATCCTGGTCAATCCGGTCAGATGATCTCAGGAAAGCTCTCTGAACCTTCCCTGAAACACCTGGGATCCACATGTCCCAGACTCTTCACTCTCATGGCTCCCAAACTGTGGTACAACAAACTCACCTTGTAGTTAGAACTTCAGACTCACTCTCAGTTTTCTGATCAAAGCATTTTGATCAAAGATCCGGGGAGGAGATAGAGTTGAACTGTTTTTCATATAATTCAAAATGGTGGGAGATCTAAAGGTCAGAGGTCAAAATGCACGAAAGTTGTTCGGTATGAGGAGACGCATATGTGTATCGAAGTTTTATTGCCGACGGTCAAACGGTTCATGATCTATGCTTTTTCAAAGTTTGCATTTACAATTGAGCGCTATAGTGCCACCCTTTGGCCAATGGTCGTGGGCTTCGCATCCTCACCATTTGGCATAGCCCTCTACCATATATTGCAAAAACCGACTGCACGGTTCATCCAGAACTGAGCTATTTTTGGTGGAAAAAAAATAAATGGAAGAAAAATCTGGACAAATACAGTAAGGGACCAAGAAGTCCTTTCGGGCTTGGTCCCTTAAATATATGGCATAGAAAGATATATATATATATATATATATATATATATATATATATATATAAAGGCTAAAGATGTGAGGCTTTAGCTGTTGTTTAAACATTTCAGTGTAATTGGCCTTCTTAACTTCCACAGGGAGTGTGTTATACACTTGCATAAATGCTCCGCCTCCTGATGAAGGCCAACTGTGGCTGAAACATCGTTTAAATAAACTGAACACTGAGAAGCAAAGCTGTGTGGACTTTCATCCCTTTAAATTACTTTTGGTTTAACCCTGGACTCAGGAGGCTATACCATTTGTTCAACATTTTGCCTCGATTGAGTCGATTACGATTACAATTGTTCTAATAATGAAACTAAATCAGCTAGGTAAGTAAAATACAAGGCTCAGTTAGTCAGACTAATCAATTTAGTTAATTATAGAAAAATCTATTGGAACTGCTTCATGATCATTTGTTTCTGTATAATGTCGGTTTCAATATATTTCCGATGAATTGTCCAGCACTAACCTCAGGTATTTGGCTATCCTGATTGGGATGGTATTTGGCTATCCTGACTGGGATGGTATTTGGCTGTCCTGACTGGGGGGGTATTCGGCTATCCTGACTGACTTTCTCCACTCCCAGGCCCAGACGGCCCACCTTGTCTTGGAGGATGGTACCCGGATGAAGGGCTTCTCCTTCGGGCATGAAGGCTCCACAGCCGGGGAGCTTGTCTTCAACACTGGCCTGGTGGGGTAAGAAGGACAGGTGCCTACCTACGTGTAACTACTAACTCATGGCTCTGTTCGCTTATATAATAAGAACTAAGTGACCCGTGCCGTGAAACATTATTTCACAGGTTCTGGATTTGTTCCCATTTACGCTAGTACAGCCGGGTTCCAGATACGGTTCTTCTCAGTGCTCAGTGCTAACCTGAGAACCCAGAACTCATAACTAGTGAAAATAGCAGATTTATAGTACAAGAATTGTGAGAGTGTAGATAAAAAAGGCTTTTAAAATAAATAAGTTGTCTCAATCAGGTGTCCAAAACTTACTTTCAGGATTCAAATACAAAAATAGCAAAAGTAGCCGCGTTTTGAGTGTCGCAGATCTGCTACTTTTGATACTTTTGTGTGACCCTGTAGTATGATGAAGTAGGCCGTTCATTTTTTTTGGATTAAAGAGGTTGCTGCCTGACTACAACAACGATATATTAATATGTTCCAGGTATCCCGAGGCTGTAACTGACCCCAGCTACAGGGGTCAGATCCTGACCCTGACCTACCCCATCGTGGGGAACTACGGCGTGCCCAACACCCAGGAGGTGGATGAGCTGGGCCTGAGGAAGCATGTGGAGTCAGACCGCATCCAGGTGAGGCATGCTAGGCTGTCTGGCAGCCATAGCTAATGATTAATACAAATAATTGCGATTAAAGATTGAATTGTGTTTTTTGCATTTATTTATTCCTGTTGGCCTTTTAGGCTTCGTAGACACAAATTGCACAGGGCAGATATGACAAATAACTTAAACAACATCACTAACATATATTTTTTTCCCCCAAAAATGTACAAAATAGCAGAAATAGTTGATTCCCCAGCTATTTTTGCTATTTTTGATTTAAAAAAATATATATATGGACATATTTTTTAACATGGAAACGATGTACAATTATGCAAAGATAATTGCGATTAGGCGGCCACGAGTGTTAGGCCCTGTGTCACCAAGTTGTTTTTTTCAGAGCATGTTTTGGAGTGGTGCTAAGCGCTCCAACGTGTGGCTTTGTGTGTTTATGCATTATTCCGCCCCCAATTCCCATTCAAGTCAAATTACTATGACGTCATGTGGGCCACTACATCATCATCAGACATCATGAAATAGTTGATAGTGGGTGCAGCAGATCAACTCATCAAAGGCACCGCTCACTTCACACTTGGGTGTGAGTTTAATTGCTTATTTATAATAATGGGAACGGCGCGTGTTTTGTAAACCACAGCAGCTAGGCATCACGCTGGGCATTTTGAAGCGCTTTAAGGGGAACATATTGTGATTTATTTTCTTTCTTTCTTTTTTTTTTTTAGGTGTCTGGTCTTCTGGTGCAAGACTACAGCAAGGAGTACAGCCACTGGAACTCGGTGAAGTCCCTGGGTCAGTGGCTCCAAGAGGAGAAGGTAGGGATCCAACATGGGAGAAGATGTCTGCAAAAGCATTAGATTAGAATAGATGAAAGTCTTTTGGTGCAGGGCTCAATAATGCAATAGTGAAGAAATAGCCAACATGAACATAGTACTACATACTTACTATGATGTAGGGCAGAGCGATTAAAGAATCATTCTAAAACGGTTAGTCCCAATACTTGATTATGATTGGCTGGTTTCTGATTAGGAGAACGAAATAGAGTCCGCAACACTGGTAAGGGAAAACTCGGCTCCACTGGTTTATTGATTCAACGTTTCGATCACTGGGATCACTGGGATCATTGGGATCTTCTTCAGTCTGAGAGGGTCGGAGACACTCCACTACGCGTCGTGTCTCACTACGCCTCTCAGCCATTATAAAATACCCGGTAACCTGAGACCTCTTGTGGCTTATTGCTTTACTACAGTATGTAACTTCCCTCATCTACCCCGGATTTTAACACAATTTCCTTCGCAAGTGCTGACATTATTGCCATTGAGCTAATAGAGCCTGCCTGCTTGCTCAGGGGAGGAATTTAATCTTGACCTTCATGTCGAAATTTGTGTTGGATCCTGTGATTAGGTGAGACATGATCTTTGGCACGATCTGAACGTCTCAATAGAAGAGCTGGGAGACCAAATACAACCACCCCAATTGTATAAGTTGTATTGTATTAACATACTCTACCACACAGATTGGACAAAATTACATTTTAAACCGATATTTAGAACCAATAATCGACTTGCTCAAGCTCATGTAGGTTAAAGCTGCTATAAGCAATAATATGTAAACATTTTAATGACCTTTTTTATTTTTTTTCCTTTTTGGTATTCAGACAGCCAGCAATGGGTAGAACGCTCCCAAAAAACATTTAGTCTCTGTGACACATCTAGGGGCCGCAATCTGCATAAAAAAACCCCCTTGAAGCTTTGTCACTGGTCGATTTGCCTGTCTGCTTCCTGATTGGTTAGTCATTGCGACCAGGTTTTTTTTCGACCAATGATAAAGCTTCTAGGAACATCTTTGAATGCAGATTGCGGCCCCTAGATGTGTCACAGAGACTACATATTTTTGGGGAGCGTTCTACCCATTGCTGGCTGTCTGAAAAAAAAAAGGTCATTACAATTTTGACATTATTGCTTATAGCAGCTTAAATTGATTAATTTAGAATCTGGTTTTTAAAAAATAGATTATTTAAATTTCTTATATCGAATAGATATAAGACTCGGACTAAATCGATTAGCCTGATTATTGATTAACCACTTAACCCTGTTGTTTAATTTGTTGTACAATGGTGGCGTACAAACGTAGTGAAAATAGCAGATCTACAAGCTCATGCAACGTGTCGTTTCATGATGAAATAATTCATTAAGTGGTGTGTCTGACAAAAGTTTGAAATAATTGTGGTATTGATTTGAAGTCATATCGCCCAGGCCTACTATGATGCTTGATTTCATATCAGAAATGATGCATATGACACAGTTCATTTTTATTGTGTAATCTTCCTTCCATTTCAAGGTTCCTGCACTTTTCGGGGTCGACACTAGAATGCTGACCAAGCTGATCAGAGACAGGGTAAATATACATTATAGTCAGTACTACTAGTGTGCATTAAATTAACTTTGTAATTAGTGATATCTGCTAAAATATAATGTATACAATATAAAGTAAGTCAATCACAGATTTCGTCTGCATCGGGTGGAAAGCTCATGTCCAAAACTGTTTGAAGGATTCAAATGATTTTTTTTTTGCAAAAGTAGCAGATGTACAACCTCATACTTTTCGAGCTTGTGGATCTGCTAATTTTGTGTGACGGGCGCTAATTCACCAAAAATGAACAAAAGAAAAACCACACAATGTTTAAATATGGAGATAAGAGGTTTCTGCTAGAGAGCAACAATATAATGCCTGAGCACTTGCTGACCAAAAGACTGATCAAAATTGTGTTGCTTCTGCTGACTTGAACGGCTGCTTCCTGTTCTACCACCAGGGTACAATGTTGGGGAAGATAGAGTTTGACGGACAGCCTGTGGAGATGTGTGACCCCAACCTTAAAAACCTAGTGGCCGAGGTGTCCACCAAGGTAAGGGCTGCTCAGTATTATTAACATATTAATAACAATTAATAATTTAATAATCAATAAACGATCCCTATACTGGGCATGTCATTTTAGATAAAGATTTTCTCCAAAACGGAATGTAAACTGATTTTTTTTGTGACACATTTTTTCAATTAGGGAAAAACAGCGTTTCTTGATTATTATATTAATCTAAAAGGTAATCGAGAGAATAATCGCTAAGATTATTGATAGTTGCAGGCCTGATGTACAACACTAAACACTTCTTAGTTCTGTCTTGATTTATTTATTTAACTTTTAAAGTGAAGGCCCATTAAGATTTAAATCTGTTTTTCAAGGGAGCCCTGGCCAAGAAAGCAATCAAGCAGACAAAAACACCTGAAGTGCACTTTTAAAGTCATCCAAAGCTCCAGTTTAATGTGATTCCATGACCATGGAACATAACGACTAAAAGCCATCTTTTACTTTCTGTGGACGGATGAGGGACGATGATGAAACCCAAACAAACCACATCTTTCCCCAATACAGCTAGTTACTGAATGCTGAATTCTCTCATGGACTTAACTTTACTGTCCGTGTGGAGCTACAGTACGCAGCCTGCTGTATTTTTAGTTACCACCATATGTGGACCAACATTGTTGTGTTGATACTCTCCATGTCACTTCTACCCCGGATTTGAACCCGGTTTCCTGCGCAAGTGCCGACATATTTACCATTGATCCAATGTAGCCTGCTTGCTTGCTCAGGTCAAAATTTGTGTCAGATCATGTCTAGGTGAGACATGACCTTTGAGTTGACACAATCTAAATGTCTCAATTAGAAGAGCAGGGACACAAAATTCAACCACCCCAATTATATATGTTATATTGTAAGTATAAGTGAGTGGTGCAACTATACATTTTTGTATTGTTATAGTTACTGTGCTCTGTACTGTATTGTAGTGTACTGTGCTCTGTACTGTACTTTGATTATTTTTGAAAACATCTTTGAGAAATGAATGAGTTACCTTATCTCCATCGTCCCCATGTAGGAAACCAAAGTGTTTGGAAAAGGCAACCCTATCAAAGTGGTGGCTGTGGACTGCGGCATCAAACACAACATCATCCGGCTGCTGGTGAAGGTAAAGGAAGAGAAGGCAAAAAACAAAAAAAAGTTTACAAAACAACAGTGGTGGTGGAAAGTACTGTACTTGGTACAAGTACAATTTTGAGGTATTTGTATTTTTGAATTTTCCAATTTCCAGTACTACTACTCTACATCGCAGAGGCAAATAATGTACTTTTACTCCACTACAATTATAAGAAAACTTTAGTTACTTTGTAGATTTAGATTATTATTACAAAACATTAGCCCTGTATACAGCCAGGCAGCCAGAATCACCTTTCTAGCTGTCACCTGACCTCACACGGCCCACTGGGCCCACCCACCTTGAACAACAGCCAATCTCACACATTGTTGCTGCTTTACACAATTGCACTTTCCAGCTGCATTCTCACCAAGACACCAACAATAAAACACTCCTTTTGACTCATTTTTAATAGATAATAACAAATTATTATTATTTTTTTTTTTTGGAGGTCCCATATGGTAGATCCCTGCGTGGACCACTAGCCTGGAAACCAGATGAATCTGCAAACAAAATAAATAAATAGAAACAATTCCCCTCTGCAGATTAGTCTGACTCTGACCACGCTTGGTTGTGATTGGATTTTGCTGCCCCAGAAGTCGTGGGCCACCAATCACAATGGCTAGAGTGTCCGCCCCGAGACTGGGAGGTTGGTGTTCAATCCCCGGCCTGGTCATACCAAAGATGATTAAAAATGGGACCCAATGCCTCCCTGATTGGCACTCAGCATCCATGGTTGGATTCATAGACCGTAAAAACGAAAGGACAGCATCAGAACATAAATGCAGCCTTTTTTGCAGCGATTTCAAAATCGCCATCTTTCTATTCTTTGTAGCGGGGTGCAGAGGTACACCTGGTGCCGTGGGATCAGGACCTGCTCAGTCTGGACTACGATGGACTGTTCATCTCCAACGGACCAGGAAACCCTGCTCTGGCTCAAACTCTGATCGACAACGTCCGCAAGGTACTGGAACACAACCGAACAATATAATTATAAACCCTGTACTGTATACAAGGTACTGGAACACACCCAAACAATATAAACCCTGTACTGTATACAAGGAACTGGAACACACCCAAACCATACACATTCTGATCCACAAAGCATTGTCGAGCTTGTAGTGTATTTTCACTATTTTTGAAATAAGAGGTCAGTTCACAACGCATCTTTTGTAAGTTGAGGTCCCGGGGCTGACACCAAATGTATCTTTTGCATCTTGACCTGAAAAGTTGGAGAACCCCTGCCCCAGGGGTCTGTACTTGGTCCCCTTCTTCTTTCCCTCTAGTCTACACCAAATCCCCTCTGTGGAAAATATCTGATCTACTAGCTTGTGTTGAAAGCTTGTAGAGCTTGTAGACCCCCCGTAAAATGTAATATTTGAACTGGGGACCCCCCCCCACCCTGACTGGGGACCCCCGTCACCCCCCACCCTGACAAGCACTCGCAATTGAATTGAGACATTACATTTTGTTTGACTCTAGAAAAATATTGTGAAAATAGGTCCGCTTAAAAAAAAGAAGAGAAAAAAAAAAATCTTTCTTATATTATTTGGCCAATGTTAGACCAGTTTTTATAGTATAGTTTAAGTTTGTTGTTGGACATTAAATATGTCTTAAAAGTCCTTAAATTGTCACCTTACTGTCATTTGGAGACCCCTGAAAATCACGTGGGGACCCGCCTGGGGGTCCAGACCCACGGTTGAAAACCACTACCCTACCCAACGTGTGTGTGCGCGTGCGTGCGTTTGTGCACGTGTGTGCGTGTGTGTGCTGGTGTGTAGGTGCTCGAGAGTGACCGTCCCCAGCCTGTGTTCGGCATCTGTATGGGAAACCAGATCACTGCTCTGGCTGCAGGAGCCAAGTCCTACAAACTGCCCATGGGCAACAGGTACGTTTTATTGCTTTAAATTCTTATCTTTTATCGTTTTTGAGTGGTACAACCACTCCCTTACGGAGCTATGTGGGTGGCTGGGTGGCTGGGTGGGTGCGTCTGAGCATGAAAACAGCATGGTTGTTTTTCACCACCTGTGCGCAACCTAACACACACAAACACACATGCACATATTAACTGTATATATGCCCCCCGGGGACCCCTACATGGAGTTGCACCACTCACTTCACACAGGTGTGATATTTTCCTAATAAAGTTGTCCTTTTAGATGTTCTCTCCCCTGGCCCCTACACATGTAAAGCGTCTTAGAGTACTCACGCTATATAAATCACAGATATTAATGAGCATCACGCCTGTCACAGACATGCGCAGAGCAAGTTCAGTCAGGAAACCTCAGTTTCCTGACTGCAGTTGCTGCCGGCCCTTTAATTGGGCTGCCTCAACATCACGTTCACATGATTCACTTCATCCAATCATTCCATCTTCATACCGGCTATTTAAACTGGAAGTTCGCACTGCTCAATCTGCTTACTTGCTGCTGCACACACTGCTACTGCTGTGCTGATGTTTGCCTAAACTTTTGCTGCTCACCCTCCTCCACCCCAGCTACCACCTGTCGTTTTGGATCTGTTGTTTAGGTACGGGGGATTCGGAGTCCCTATGTTTGGGACTGATGCGCTTGATCTGAGTACCTAAAAAGCAGATCCAATTCATCGCCAAACCATAATAAATATATTGCTCATTTTATATTCAATACATATATATTCCATCCATTCTTGAGTTGTCCTGACTAAATTATTATTATTCAGCCCTCCCTCCCTCCCTCCCTCAAACCAGCCTGGTAATATAAAGACTGCTTAGACACCCAAGTGTTAACAGACATCATATTGTGTCTGTTGGGTGGAAACCTCATGTGTCCAAACCTGTTACTTTTCAGGATTCACATTTAAAAAATAGCAAAAGTAGCAAGCTCAAATGAATCGAGTCGAATCCCTCCCCAGTGGGCAGAACTATGGATGGGACGATTCACTTCCCAATTTGATACGATACCTGGGTGACGATTCTATATTTATATTGCGATTCTTCTTAAGTATATGGAAATTCTACGATAATTACGATTCAATTGCCCCCCCTCCCACGGACACACACACTCTCCAACAGTTCTTTTTACACTACATTTAATTTATGAACAATTTAATCATTGGGAAATAAGGACAGTATATCATGAGTCATATTTCAGTCATATTTCCCAAAACAATGCAGCCATATCATTGGAGACATGTCAGTCTTTGTGAGATCAGCAATATATGCAGTGCCAGTGGTACAACATGCCACATTTAAATTACTTGTGTGTCGCCATCTGCTGGCTGAAAGCGGTAACTTGTTTCACATCAGAGAATACACACACACACACACACACACACACACACACACACACACACACACACACACACACACACACACACACACACACACACACACACACACACACACACACACACACACAGTTTTGTTAATTCTTGTCATTAAAAATAATACTTAAAGGGAAACTTCACCCTTTTTGCTACAAAATAGATGTTAATGATGTTTGGGTGAAATGTCCCTTTTAATTGAATCGATTAAATCACATAATAAAGTGTGTGTGTGTGTGTGTGTATATCGCCCCCCAGAGGTCAGAACCAGCCGGTGCTGAACGTGATGACGGGCCAGGCATTCATCACGGCGCAGAACCACGGCTATGGCATCGACAGCTCGTCTCTGCCGCCGGGCTGGAGCCCGCTGTTCGTCAACGCCAACGACGGCACCAATGAGGTTAGTTCTCAAAGGGGACCAAAAGTAGTTACTATGGTGTCACAATTGTTTTTTTTACCACGTTAACCCTAAGATTTTGTAAACATTTTAACATTACTCTTGTATGGGGGTCCAAGCCACAAAATGTTTCCAGATGGTTGTCTAATGTCTGGCCAAACACACAAACACACCGTGGCCAAACACCGTGGCCCCCCCAGGGGGTGGGGCGGTGGGCGCTATGAGACTCATCAAGTGCCATAGCTGGGCGTTATGATTTAATGGATTAAATAAACCTGGGCGTTCGGGGTGTTATTTTATACTTTGTTGTACAACAATATTGTTGCACAAAAACAGCCGATCTACAAGGTCACAGTGCTGAGCTTTGTAGATTTACATTTTTGTTTGTATTCGATTAAATCAATTAGTCTAAATTAAATCAATTTATATCTGGTGTAACTTATACGTCTTTATACCATTCAATCTGGGAGCTACCTCTGTGTTTCATTAGTTGTTGTTATACATGTAGCAACATATTTTTATTTTATTTAAATTTTTAATAAGAATTGGAAGGTTTTCAGAAATCTTAGGTTAGGTTTTAGAAGGCTTTTCTGTTCTATCTGTTGCAAGTGCAACCCTAATGGAAATTACCTGATGAAAGACACAAAATAACTTTTCCAATAGCATTGTGTTTTTCTTTTCTTATTGGTTTTCTTTGTGTTGTTGCAGGGCATAATGCACACCAGTAAGCCAATCTTCACTGCCCAGTTCCACCCCGAGGCTAAAGGAGGTCCCACAGACACAGAGGTGAAGTAGTGAACTTCTTCAGACCGCTCCCACACATCCAACTATCTGTCAGCATCAAGCCCTTCTTCTAAGATACGTGTTGATCTTTAAGGGCTTGATAATAGAAACCTGTTATCTCCATGTTTTTACTTTTTGCGTTTTTTTCGTAAATGAACGCCTTACTTGATCATAAAAGTAGCAAGCTCAAAACGCTGCACGGGGTGTCGTGTTTTGAGCTTGTCAATCAGCTACTTTTGAATTTGAATCCTGAAAAGTAACAATTTTGGACGTATGATGTTTCCACCCACCATAGACATGTACTTTGTTGTGCACCGAGAGCAGAACTCAAGCACACAACGTTTTGTGAGCTTGAAGATCTGTCTAATTTAGCTTGTAGAATTCTTCCCAATGCACAAGAGAATAGTTGTACAGAATATAACCTCTTATCACGGATAACTTTCTTAAAATCTCTCTAGGCAGTGTGAACTCAGTGTTGTTTTTTTTCATTGGATTGAAATAAAAACAAAATGCTGGTAACCCTTGCTATATATTCCATATATGCATTAGACAATGCATTAGAAACATCCTTGCAGTATGATGCATTATAATCCGCTTCTAACACTATAAGACCTGCACCCTACTCGGTGCAATGGTGCAACTCAGGAATGCGTCATCTTCTTTTTTAAGTGGTGCAACCACTTCCTTAAGTGACTATGTGTGTGGGTGGGTGGCTGGGTGTGTCTGAGCACGAAAACAGCATGGTTGTTTTTCACCACCTGTGCGCAAACTTTTCTTTTATATGTGTCGCTGTTGGCCAGAATCTCCATATATACATAACTTTTAGGTTTTTTTACTCTTTTCATAAATGAATGCCTTACTTGATCATACTACAGTGTCACACAAAAGCATCGAGCTAGAGCTTGTAGCTTGTAGAACCACAAGCTCACGCTGCAAGCTTGTACATCTGCTATTTTTGAAACCTTGTGAAAAATATTGAAAATGCTTGAAAATGTTTTTGTCTCCCGCAGTTCCTCTTTGATGCCTTCCTGTCCCTGATCCGAAACGGCAAGGATGCCAACATAGAATCAGTGATGCCCAAGAAGCCAGACGTTCCTCCCAGAGCTAAGGTGGGTCACAGCATCACAGCTCAGTAGTGTGCTCCGTTCACCCACCCATACTAGGGATACATTTTATTTTGCTCCCAATCCGATACCGATTTTGCCTGATATTATATTTTAATAGCAAACTTATGCCATACCACAATATAATATTTATACTAGGGATGTCCCGGTGACGTTTTTTTTGCTCCCGATCCGATTCTGATGTTTTGAAAATGACGTGATCAGCCCTGATTTAACGTGATCGGATCGGGACAACCTTACTGTGTACAGCATGACCACACTCCAATAATTGTCTCCACCAGGCTGAAGGCATGGGGAGAGAGTATGTTTTGCACTCCGTCCGTGTGTGTCCGTGTGTCCGTCCGCCTGTCTGTGTACAGCTAATCTCCGGCTAGTCTCAGACTTTCCTACTAGGCTAGGGAATATATCCTACCCTTTTCACATTGGCCTGTTATAGCGCTACCAACAGGTGGATTTTTGCAAAACACATTTTTGGAACAAAATGCCTCAAATCATGAACGCAGCGTGCAATTTACGTGAAATCTTTCACAGACTTTCCTACTAGGCTGAGGAATATATCCCACCCATTTCACATTGGCCTGTTATGGCACCACCAACAGGTGGATTTTTGCAAAACACATTTTTGGAACAAAATGCCCCAAATCATCCAATTGCCATCCAAGGTGTAAGAAGAAATAGCACCCTTTTCACATTGGCCTATTATAGCGCCACCAGGAGGCGCACAACCTGACCTGCCCTGGTGGAGACCTGTGATCCGAGGGGCACTTTATCTAGTCCTCTACTATTATGACACAAAATGTTGGCCGAAAACTAAATAAAAAATAAGCTATGATGACTTAAACTAAGGCTAAATGACGATGTCATCAACAAAGAAAAACTAGACTAAAATTTGAAAGGGATCCAGTAGAACTAAAAGACAAGTCATTTTATGTTTGGTTCTGCTCGGTTGTTGCACTCTGAAAGTGTGCGTGTGCGTGTGCGTGTGTGCGTGTGTGTGTGTGTGTGTGTGTGTCTGTGTGTGTGTGTGCGCACGCCTGCCTGGGGTGTAGGTGTCTAAGGTGCTGGTGCTGGGGTCTGGAGGTCTGTCCATTGGCCAGGCTGGGGAGTTTGACTACTCTGGATCTCAGGCTGTCAAAGCCCTGAAGGTGAGCGGGAAAAGAAGGTCTCTCTGCAATACCTTAACAGATGATACGTCATTATATCCTCTAGTTTCAATGTGCAGATTATTGTTTTGATATTATATTGCATGGGTCTCCAACAGGGAGTCCGGGATCTACTACAGGGGAGCCTCCTTTCTTTTTATTTTTTTCATTTTTTTTTTACGTTAACCACTTGAACCCTAGCATTTCGACTTTATTACTCGCTGCGACTCACACTCTTGTGAACTGAGCGGTGCAGGCTGCTCAGAAACACCGTTGACTGGCTGCAGTTAGTTATAGTGCTCAGGGTGAACGGACCTTTTAGGCTGTTCAACAGTGCCACTTTAGGTCACCGAGCGGTATTGCAGCTGTTCGTACTCTAAACAGACAGACAGACACGGCCAGTCAAATTTGGAGTGGTTAGGCACTGCTCAAAATCACAAAAAGTTAGACTATGGAAATAAGATATTTCTGCCCAAACGTGTTGCAGGAGGAGAACGTGCAGACGGTCTTGATGAACCCCAACATCGCCTCGGTGCAGACCAACGAGGTGGGCACCAAGCAGGCCGACTCCGTCTACTTCCTGCCCGTCACGCCGCAGTTCGTCACCGAGGTCATCAAGACGGAGCGTCCGGACGGCATCCTGCTCTCCATGGGGGGGCAGACGGCACTCAACTGTGGTGAGGAGGACGGGGTTTCACCCGTTTCTGTGTCGAGAGGATGTGGGGTTTGTCTTTTCAACTCTGTGACCATGAGTTTGTTTTTACCAACATGTTTTTACGAACATGTTCTCACCCCCCAACTTGTCACATGGGGCAGTGGATCTTTTTTCATGGCAATTAATGTATGTGGCCACGGACCTCCATCAGAAAGGATTTTAGGACCGCAACGCTGGCCTAGTGGTCCAGGCATATGGATTCAAGTTCTCAGTTGGATTTGGATTCCACAGAAGCCAGCATGCATGTCTTTTATGGAAGTATGTTGCACAGCGATAACAGCCACTCTACAAGCATTGAGAGCTTGTAGTTTGGCTATTTTGGTTATTATTTTAAGATTAGAGCATTTAAAGTGGTCAAACTAGCAATATATTCAGATGCATCTTCCATAAAACCCTAATGGTTGGCAGTATGTACGTAGAAATGTTTGTTACAAACACAGTAGCCCCAATTGAAATCTGATGTTTTGCCATGCAAACTTTTAATGATATTAATAATACATCCAATTTATATAGCACTTTTCTTGGTACTCAAAGTCGCTTGAACTGAACAAATAAAAGAAACAACTTTATTGAGAGAATATCTAGTTAAACGGCTAAAAACTACAAAGAAAAACATTAAAATTAAAAGACAGAAAGGGGGATTTGAATTAAGTTGGGAAAGCAGGTCTTTTGTAATGTATTCTGTGTTTGACTGGCAGCCAGCAGCTTTTGACTGAACTTTGAAATTTCAGCAGCGGGAGGGCTACAAGAAGTTGTTGCAGCCCTATCTTCCAGTATTGTACTTTTTTTTTTAAACTGTCGTGTGGTATTTGAGTCTGGAGATGCTGTGTATGGATCTTGTTTCCCGGGGGGGGCGGGTTCAAACATTTTCTCTTTGACGCAATTGGTCAGAGCTACTGTCAGTCAAAGGTCTCAAGCATTGAACGTCACTGTACCAAAGTCCGCCCATATTGCATACCGTGTCCCGATTGGCCACACCAGTTCTCTGGTGTAGGAAATGGGCGTACAATTGAGCCTCTCCAGACCGTAATCCGCCGGCAGGCAATTTCTTTTTTGCCAACGGCTGATTCGGTCTGGCTTATTAGCCAGGCTAGGGTAGTAGCTGAGCACAAGTGCTCATTTTCAGCAACGCCCTGCACACACACACACACACACACACACACACACACACACACACACACACACACACACACACACACACACACACACACACACACACACACACACACACACACACACACACACACACATTAAAACCTGGGAGCTGACCAGTACAACCATATAGTCGTATACTGTTTGGCCACTAAGCAGCTCTACTGGAGCAGTTGGGGGTTCAGTGCCTTGCTCAAGGGCACTTCAGCTGTGTTGGGTGAGTGATGACAATCACTTCCCGTCCCAGATCTTTCCTGCCCGTCCGGGGAATCGAACCAGCAACCTTTCGGCAACAAGGGCGCTCCTCTAACCCTTAGGCCACCGCTGCCTAAGGGTTAGAGGTACTGTATGTTGGTGTCTTGTTCCTCACCTTCCTGTGTGGTCACTTCTCTGTGTCCAGGGGTTGAGCTGTTCCTCACCAACCTGTGTGTACCTGTCTGTCCGGGGGTTGAGCTGTTCCTCAAGTGTGTGTGTGTGTGTGTGTGTGTGTGTGTGTGCGTGTGCTGTGTCCAGGGGTTGAGTTGTTTCAGAGCGGCGTCCTGCAGAAGTACGGGGTCAAGGTGCTGGGCACCCCCGTGGAATCCATCATGGCCACAGAGGACAGACAGCTGTTTGCTGACAAACTAAATGAGATTAATGAGAAGATTGCTCCCAGCTTTGCTGTCAAAACGGTATGATCCAAAATCTGATATACTGGCCTCTTTTCTTCTTTTTTTTTTAGGGCTGGGTGATATGATTTCAAATCAGTATCACGATTATATAAACGCTTTGCCTTGAGTCTAATGAATGAACAATGATTTTAGATTTGACTTTTCTATACACTGTCCCCATAGTTTTTTCACAAGGTCTGTTGCACTCATTATAAATGTTTATAAGCCTTACTTTATTTACTCACTATGTATTTATCTCTTAGCTATGAATGGTCTCTTTTAAAAGGAGACCTGTAGTCAGTTGAGACTGTTTGCCAACAACAAAACAAAATATGAATGTCTGTAATGAATGTGTTTCTTCCCTCCAGGTGTCAGATGCCCTGAAGGCAGCGGAGACCATCGGCTACCCTGTGATGCTGCGCTCAGCCTATGCCCTGGGAGGCCTGGGCTCTGGCTTGTGTGACAACAAGGACAAACTAGAGGACACCGCTCGCAAGGTTTGGGAACATGTACACCTTTAAAAATGATCACATAATCGCTTGGGTTGAGTACTGAATTTGATACTTTTAATGGTAAGGACCGAATGATGTCGGTAGACTCAGTACTACAGAGCACTGTTTCCAAAACAGTGGGTTGGGATTCTGGACCCATTTGTGGGTCGCGGAGATGCGGACCCATTTTTATAGTCCCTTCACTTTTGTTTCCTACATTTATTTTTACTTATTGATTCAAAACCTTTTCAAAAAACATTCCCCAAAAATCTAAATGGTTCATGAATTTAAAAGTCATTTCATGAAGAAATAAAAGACTCTAAAAGATTCCATAAATTATGAAGATCTACAAGCAAGCTTGTAAAGCTGCTATTTTCACTAGTTTGGATCCCAGGCAAACATCTAACATCTTGACAAACTCACATGGCCAGCCCTTAAGCAAACTGTCTGCCCAGTTGAGCCCTTCAATTTTTTCATTTGAGAGAGATTTAACTTAATGTATGAACTATATTCATATATTATTGTCAAGTGCAAGCCTCTCATGCTGTAATAGATTATAATCGACAGAGGAGGAAGTCGGCTTTTGGTTGCACTTGTTTGAACATTATTTGAGTTGTTAACTTTGTTTTCTGTTGTAATCGAAATTTTGAAATGACTCAATAATTTGTGCAGGACAACATCTACAGCATCTACAGTATCTGCATGTAATGCTGTCTTGTAATGCTGCAAATTTGTATTCTGCAATAGCTGTACGATGGGCGAAACGCTTACAAGATTTTTAAGTGGGCCTTGATCCAGAAAAGGTTGAGATCCACTACTGTTTTGGAAAGATTTGTATTGAAGCTCCAATTATAGCTTGCCCAATGGGGGAAAAAAGATTTAGAATTCTGTGTTGAATTATAAAATACAGAGAGAGAGGATTTGTTTTGTCTTGCAATGTGGTTGCCCCACTTTTTGAAGCTGTCACACACTGTGTGTGTGTGTGTGTGTGTGTGTGTGTGTGTGCGTGTGTGCGCGCGTGTGTGCAGGCCCTGGCCATGAGCAGTCAGATCCTGGTAGAGAAGTCTCTCCTGGGATGGAAGGAGGTGGAGTATGAGGTGGTCAGGGACATCGCTGACAACTGTGTCACTGTCTGTAACATGGAGAACTTTGACCCGCTGGGCATACACACTGGTACAAACAACACACATTCTATTCTGTTCTGTTCATTTTAATTTAATAAATTCACTCAGATTATACTCTATTCTGTTCTGTTCATTTGATTTTAATTAATTAAATTAATTCACTCAGTTTCTCTTCTTCCTTTACTTCCCTTCCTCTTCTGTATGAAAAGAACATCTCACAAAACCCCAGATCAGACTCTATATTGTTGCTGTAGGGCAGAAACATCTTATCTCCATATTATAACTTTATACTATTAAGTCCAAGCTCTTACCCGTTGATGGCTCTCGCTCCCCGCCTCCAGGCGACTCCATCGTGGTGGCGCCCAGCCAGACGCTGTCCAACGAGGAGTACCACATGCTGCGCGAGACAGCCATCAAGGTGGTGCGCCACTTGGGCATCGTGGGCGAGTGCAACATCCAGTACGCCCTGCACCCGGCCTCTCTGGAGTACCGCATCATAGAGGTCAACGCACGCCTGTCCCGGAGCTCTGCCTTGGCCTCTAAAGCAACTGGGTAAACAGACCTCCACACAGAGTATACACACCGGGGTTTCTCCACCTTTTTTTGAGTCCAAGGGGAAATGGGCTATATGCACACAAGCCAAATTGGAAAGAACTTGGGCCCCTTCCCTACTTCCTTCCGTGTTTCCGCTGATACTAATGAAGGTTCTGTTCCATTCAAACCGAGTCAGGGTGCTGCTATTGTGTGTGTTGGCTCACTGGAAACGCTCTGCTACACCAATGTGTCTCAAAGTGTCCTTGAGTGGGTTCCAAATGGCCCTGTACGGGTGTGTAACTCTGAGAGTTATGGGGGTCCTTGAAATTTAAATCTTTGAGAACCAATGCACACTAAATGGAACAGAGCCTTAATTAGTATCATCTGTAACACCTGTGAAGGAAGTAGGGAAGCGGCGCGGAAGTAGGAAGAGTTATTATGTGTGCATATAGCCCATTCCACTGGCTGGTTAAGATGTTGGCTTTCCACTCGGGAGACCCAGGTTCGAATCCCGGGTCTGACCAGGCACTTGACGACCGTAACAATATGGAAATAGTTCTGCTGAGCTGAGGTGCAGTAGTACAGTAAGGAATTTTCTGAACAAGGACAAAGTGTGAACACTGAATGTGAATAAAAAGTAAAAACTCAAATGAATATATTGAGAGTAACTGTCGACAGTCTCTGGAGGTTTTGTATTTCTGCATCATTAACACATGATTATGTACTTCTAGTGCTCTGTGACCACGAAACCAGTAATAAGTTGTGTCTGTGGAGATGGAAAGTAGCCTACTGAATCTGTTTCTATTCCACTGACTGCACTGTATCTGACTGCCTGGTGCATTGTCCTGCTGTAGTAAACTGTTAACACAATCGGTGCCGGGATGCCTTCAAAATAAGAGATCTGGGGTGCCGGAAAGACATGGCCGCTTTTACTCTGAAGCCTCCCCCCCGGAAACAATCTGGAAGAAAACTGCAGAAATATTTTGTTAGCTTTACTTGGTCTCGAGTCTATTATATCGCTAGAAGCTCCAAAGCATTCATATTTTGAACGAGAGGCATGTTGAAGTCAGAAATGAAGCACGTAGTATATCCATTAGATCAAAACCACGGATTAGGAGAGACGAGGCATTCTTTCTGCTGCGCTAACAGCTAATCGAACGGTAAGCTAATATGAAGGCAGAACGAAGCGACGGGTGCCTGAGAGTCTAAAAAAAAGGGACAAATTCAGAATATTATTATCTCGCCTGATATCATTGATGACGCGCTAGGACGTGTACACACGTCCTTTGTACGTGATTGGGTTCCCTAGGACGTGTGGAGCCGTCCTACGGACGGAAACGGTTAAGAAAGAAAGGGCTGCACTCAGTAAAAGCCTGTTTACATCATTTAATAGTCCATATGTAATTCCATATAAACCATTTTAGGCTGTCCAGCCTTCATCTGTGTGTCACACATAGGATGAAGGCTGGACGACCGAAAACATTTTAGTAAATAGAGATGTAAAGTATAAACCTCATCATACTCCTCCCCTCTCCTACAGATATCCACTAGCGTTCGTGGCGGCCAAGGTGGCGCTGGGCATCCCACTGCCGGAGATCAGGAACGCGGTGTCTGATAAGACCACGGCCTGCTTCGAGCCCAGTCTGGACTACATCGTAACCAAGATCCCCCGCTGGGACCTGGACCGCTTCCAGGGCATGTCCCTGGAGATAGGGAGCTCCATGAAGAGTGTTGGAGAGGTGTGTGTGTGTGTGTGTGTGTGTGTGTGTGTGTGTGTGTGTGTGTGTGTGTGTGTGTGTGTGTGTGTGTGTGTGTGTGTGTGTGTGTGTGTGTGTGTGTGTGTGTGTGTGTGTGTGTGTGTGTGTGTGTGTGTGTGTGTGTGTGTGTGTGTGTGTGTGTGTGTGTGTGTGTGTGTGTCTCTGGACTCTGTGCAATTTGTAACCTATGAGCTTTGACCTTTAACCCTGATAAAAGTAAATAAAATAACTGTAATATATGTTTTTTTGTGGTCATTAGAATGTCTAGAACATGTTTTATTTATTATTGTGAAAGATATCCCCCAAATGTAAATTATTAATTTATTAATAGCCAATAGCCAATGTACATACTCACAGTCACAACACGTCGGCGCGTTGTGTTGTACATCAGCTATTTTCGGCAAAGAGATTTGGTGTAGATCGGGGGAAAAAAGAGTGCAACTCATGTCCGTCTTTTGTCTAGTCTAGTATAGGGTCTTAGCTCTAAGTTGTTGATAATGTCAATATGTTCTTGTCTGTGTGTGTACGTGCAGGTGATGGCAGTGGGTCGTACCTTTGAGGAGAGCATGCAGAAGGCCCTGAGGATGTGTCACCCGTCCGTGGACGGCTTCATGCCCCGGCTGCCCATGAGCAAGGCCTGGTCCCCCAACCAGGACCTGCAGCAGGAGCTGGCCGTGCCGTCCAGCACGCGCATCTTCTCCATTGCCAAGGTACACGCATGCGCCACGCGCACCTCAGCTACACTAATCCGAGAGGTTGGCCATGGAGTTCAAGTCAGCTTTGCTCTGGGTCTCACAGCGCACTCTCACTCACACACACACACACACACACACACACACACACACACACACACACACACACACACACACACACACACACACACACACACACACACACACACACACACTAATTAATATGTATTTGGCTGTTGACCCGTGTATTGAGCCCATTGAACCACAACTGTGAGCTGCACTACAAGAGACAGCATCACTTCAAGAGTCTGAGGTTGCTGTGTGTGTACAACTCTAGTCCTCGAATAGTGGACCTGAGTTTGCTAGGATCACTGGCCAAGTTAAATAACAAAAACATCCGGGTTGTCTCGGTTTGAGAAGGTAAACTCAAGGCCATGTGAATGCAAGGTGCTCTCAAAGTCAAACTGGTAGAATAGCAAAGGCCTTGGGATTAATGAAGTTCCAAGTTAGTTCAGATGTTGTGACATCTCATCCTCTTGCCCAGGGTTGTTATTTAGTTCCACGTGGAGCAGCTCAACTTCGCTCAGCATCCTCGTCTGCCTTTTTAAATCCCACCCAACTTGTGTGATGGAAGAGAGGTGAAATAAGGAGCCCATTAGCATTATCTGCGCACAGGATGCTGAAGTTCCGGTTCGCAAGCACAAAGAGGAGCTGCACCGAGTTTATGGCGAGAGAACGACAGGGTCGTTGCTTTACCCCCAACACCCCTCCGCCGCCCACCCCCTTGCCGGCGCCCTGAGGAGGCAATCACAGTAAGGTGAAGTCAGTGTCAGGCCTCCGTAGCGAGGCACTCTGCGTCGCGGCAAAACCCCGCCGTGACAGATCTGTCTCCCCCCTCCAAACGCGGGATGAGATGGTTGACGCCGGTGGCAGCATTAAGGACTAATGGTCCATGTCTTATTGCCAGGCCATCAAACTTCAGTGATGACCCCCCCTCAAGGGTGTTGGCTCAGACAGACACTGCTACAGTCACCGCAGCTAAGCTAAGCTCATCTCAGCTCGGCTCACGTGCCTTCTGCTTCCAGGAATAGGTTGACTCTAAACCACTTGAACTCCGTTCAATCACGTTGTTGAGCGGAGTCCCTCAGGGCTTACTTTTTTTTTTTTTTTTTTTACTTTTTCAACATTAAATATCTACTCTGAAAATACCAGATCGAAGCTCACAAAGCAAGTGGTTAAAATATGACTTCCCAAGTTATAGTCAACATGTTGTTTTATTGTGTGTGTGTGTGTGTGTGTGTGTGTGTGCGTGTGCGTGTGCGTGTCAGGCACTCTACAGCGGTGTTGGCGTGGATGAGATTCACCAGCTGACAGCCATTGACAAATGGTTCCTCCACAAACTGCGTCGTATCACACAAATGGGTCAAACCCTGACCCAACACGACAGGTGATGCAACACACTCGCACTCACATACGCACACGCACTCACACTCACTATAAGCTCACAGCACAGTCAAATCCTAGGGGTGTAACAATACATTTTAACAGCGATACGATACGTATCACGATACATGGTTGACGATACGATACATGGACGATATTGGTTCATTATGGCGATACGATGCGATTCAATGATTTGAAATCGATACAGTAACTATTTAAAATACATTGACATTTTTTTTAATTAAGTAATTAAACCCCTCTTTAATTTTTCTTCAAAAAAATTGCTAAATACCACACACAAAAATTTAGTATTGATACAATCAATTAATTGCATAGCAAAACGATTCGTTAGCGATTATTTCTATTGCAAAACGATACGATACGATACATAGTCAATGTTGCCGTTTTCATTTCGATATACTTCGATTCTTGAAATTAAAATCGATATTTCGATGCAGTTACTATATCATTACACCCCTATAAAATCCACATCCAAAATAAAGTGCTGCTGCTGCATCAATAGGTGCAACCTTACAGAAAGGTCTGCAATAGTGCAAAGCACTGCTGCGTTGTTTCATTACTGCATGCTGGTGTTTGGAGCCCACAGGCTGTACCTCACTACCTCACACTGCTCAATGGTAAGTAGAACTTACACAGAACTAACTAGAGACATGTAGGAGCGCTGGTGTCACGATAGTGGTTCCTTCTTCCAGTTCAATAGCTGTCTGACTACGATGTCAGGAAATGGATGTAATCTATACGGGCTACTTTCAACCTGGCATTGCTATTTTTGGGCATGTCATTATTAAAAGCAAACCAATTCCAACTGTTTAAAATCTGAATGCATCAAATTGTTGAAAAATCCTGTGTGAAGTGAGCGGTGCAACTGTACTGTGTGGGGGTCCCCGCAACATCCAGACGCCCAGGAACGCACCAGGGGGCCGGCCCGGTTCCGGTGAGCTTTCCCGCGTCCGAAACGGTCGAGACATGACAGAGTTACCGTGTGGGTGTCCCCGAGGGGTCCCCGGAACATCCGGACCCCCAGGTACACGGCCAGGGGGCCGGCACTGTTCCGGCGAGCCTTCCTGCGTCCGAAACGGTCGAGAAATGACAGAGTGCTCGTGTTCTAGCTTTTCGTGCTCATCCGTGCTGGGACGTGTAGACATACATACACGGTACATGCATACATGGGGACACACATATAGCTGCGTAATGGAGCGGAGGCACCGCTCAAAGAGTGTTTCTGTCCTGGATAACTGTGATATTGGGATATCTATGTCTTGCCTATTCAGTTCTTTTTTACCGTTTTCATTTGAGGGTTCTGAAAATGTCCTTTGAGACAAAACTCATTTGGAAGAAAATACTTTTCATCTTCCTCCACTAGATGTCACTGTAGTGTTTATGAAGCTGATCAAATTTGTTCAGGCTTGTGTGTGTGTGTGTGTGTGTGTGTGTGTGTCTGTCTGTCTGTCTGACTGACTGACTGACTGACTGACTGACTCTCTGCTGACTGACTGACTGACTCTCTGCTGACTGACTGACTGACTCTCTGCTGACTGACTGACTGACTCTCTGCTGACTGACTGACTGACTCTCTGCTGACTGACTGACTGACTGACTCTCTGCTGACTGACTGACTGACTCTCTGCTGACTGACTGACTGACTCTCTGCTGACTGACTGACTGACTCTCTGCTGACTGACTGACTGACTGACTCTCTGCTGACTGACTGACTCTCTGCTGACTGACTGACTGACTGACTCTCTGCTGGCTGACTGACTGACTGACTGACTCTCTGCTGACTGACTGACTGACTGACTCTCTGCTGACTGACTCTCTGCTGACTGACATGACTCTGCTGACCTCTCCTGGTTGCATTCATGACTGGGGGAGTTTAGGAGGAGTGGAATATTGAAGATGAAAAAAGGTTGAGAATCACTGTGGTAGAGCATGTCAATAATATAATAACTTATACAATACAATTGGGTTCGGGTTGGTTGTATTTGGTCTCCCTGCTCTTCTATTGAGACATTTAGATTCTGTGTAAATTTTATTTACAGAGTGTAACTTTACTTACTTGAGTAAATGTACTTTTTTTTAACATACTGTATCCACAGATGAGATGAGGGGCTTAGATTGGCTTCTATACTGTCTGTATGCGAGTTCCTGAAACAAATGTCGCTCCAGCTGGCTCTCTGTATTCGGCTGGCTCCAACCAATCTTATCTAGACACACAGTAGCAGATAGCGAGTCCAGCAGGAACCATTAGGACTAAAATAGCAGCTTGCAGCCTAAAAGGCAAACAGAAATAGGTTTTTTATGCATAAGATCTGATTGTCACAATTGTGGTTTTATTTGTTATTGAACATTGGAACATTTTATGTTCAATGTCAAAAACACAGTTAAATTGTTAATCGCAATTATTTGTATGAATTAATTGCCAGCTTAAATGTTGTAATCGTGACAGCTCTAACCAGAACGGGTGTCACTCTGGCTCACGTACTCTCAAAGCTGCCACAGTGTGGCTGCAGGCTGTCTCGCAGACAGAAGCCACTCGCAGGACACGCGCTTCCTACCTCCTGCCTCCAGCAACCCCTACCCTGACTCAGCTGTTCAATAATTAATGAGTAAGGGACGTGCCGCCGCGATACGTGGTTATTGGGCCAGAGGACTAGTCTAGAGGACAGGTGGCTGGTGGGAGGGGGAATCGGTGGGCTGTGGGCTCCACCAGGTATACAAGGGTTCGATCCTGGATTTTGTAGAGGCCTAGATCAGGGGTCTTCAAAATGTTGGACCCCTAAGCTGAGCGATAGAGATGAAGTGGGGACCCCCTCCCCACTATATTTAATATACAATTGTGTTGCATATTGAGTTGTGTTGCATTTTTTCATAGATGGCTTCATAGTCCTGTTTGACAGCACTAGCAGTCTATTAAATCATTAACTGCCAGGTAATACAGAATATTTAGTTAACAATAATAATAAGTAGGTAATCATTTTCAGATGCACACGTCTGTGTGTGTGTGTGTGTGTGTGTGTGACCACACCGAGACAGACTGACTCTGCACTCCTTGCAGCGCAAGGCCTGGGGGTCCCTGAACCACGTCTGTGTGTGACCACACCGAGGCAGACTGACTGCACTCCTTGCAGCACAAGGCCTGGGGGTCCCTGAACCCCACTTTGATGTCTGTGTGTGTGACCACACCGAGACAGACTGACACTGCACTCCTTGCAGCACAAGGCCTGGGGGTCCCTGAACCCCACTGCAGCACAAGGCCTGGGGGTCCCTGAACCCCACTGCAGCACAAGGCCTGGGGGTCCCTGAACCCCACTTTGAGAACCTATGAACTACAGTACTCGAGTACAGTTACTTACTGCCTTTCCACCACTACTACTACTACTATTGATGAGACCATCAAACGCCTGCAATTTGGAGCTCACGCTGTGATTCTCCCAACTATGAAATCTCGGTCCTTATTCCTTCCGTCGTCTCGCCGGAAGATTGTTATTTCTCTCAACCCCGGCCGACTGCGGCAGGAGAGTTAAAACACACTTGACATTTCCAATATGGTTACGGTACCGGGCCATAAATAATTCAAATGGGGGGAAAGAGGAGAGAAGAGTCAGAAGAGGGAGACTGGCGTTTCAGAAGGAAGGAAGCCAGTTTCTCGGTTCTCCGATTCCATTTTTCACATCTCTCTCTCTCTCTCTCTCTCTCTCTCTCTCATATAAAACTTTTATCGATTTAAAATGAGGTTTAAGTGGCTGCACTTGCCAAAGTTAGGGGGCTATGGAAAGTAACTACATACATAGGTACTATTATTATTCTTTCTTCTGTGTGTCCATTTATCGATACTTTATAGTTATACTTAGAGGCAAATGTCGTCCTCTGCACTCCACTGCAATTATTAGAGTTACTGTGTAGATTTAGATTATTGCTATTATTATTATTTCAGCCACCACAGCAGCCTCCTCTCTAGCCCCCACAAGCTGCTCTCTACCCGCCTGGCATGGCTGGCCCTCCTTGAGGCAGTGAATTAGCTGGTCTTCGCTCCCATCAACTGCCACAGTCAGTTCACACACTTTGGGAGGATACCAAAAATCAGTAATTAGCCATGGCTACACCACTCTCTGTCTTGCACGCACGCACGCACGCACGCACGCACGCACGCACGCACGCACGCACGCACGCACGCACGCACGCACGCACACACACACACACACACACACACACACACACACACACACACACACACACACACACACACACACACACACACACGCACACACACACACACACACACACACACACACACACACACCTTAAATGAGTTGACGAGAGTGTCCCGATCCAGGGCATCCCTAGCCAGACTAATATCACACAACACTGTTGCCGGCAGGCAATTTGTTTTTGCCAACGGCTGATTCGGTCTGGCTTATTAGCCAGGCTAGGACATCCCAGGCTCTCAGGACCCAGTCGACCAGGAGGCGGCGAGAAGGGGCTCTCAGGTTCCCTGACTTGGTGTATGACTTGTCTATATCACCTACCATCCAGTTGTCGTAGGCGTCACGGAGGTGTGCTTTGAAAGGGCCGTTCCACACCACATCAGGGAGCTGAAGGTACTTTGTACAACCTCCAGGTATTACAGCCATTGTAAATTTTGCTGTACCCCCTCTTCAGCTCTGCCTTAGTGGCCACGCTGATATGGCAACGGTACGAGTCCCATGCGAGCAGCCTCGGTCCGAAGTGGAATTTCCCCACCACTTTGTGGAGCCATTCCTTCGTCAGGTCGTTGTTGAACCACCCATTCTTTGAGGAAGTTATCACGGCCCCAGGGATGATCTGCATAGCCTTTACATCACGGGCGGCCCCCTTAAACACGATGAAAGGTCCCATCGGCTTTGGCTGCCAGAGCCACAGCGATGCGTGTCTTCTCGTGACCGGTGGTTTTGAGAAAATATCAGACCTACAAGCTCACAACGTGCTGAGGCTTGCCGCGTTGTGAGCTTGTAGATCTGTTATTTCTTTGCTCACAGGCTTTTTGCACCGGTCTGCACCTGGTCATCATATGGTTACAGACAGTTCCTGTCGAGCATCTTTCTTTAGTACTAAATTACAGGGTATGGTAAACAATATACATACAATTAGAGGGAGCGTATCAACACACAGGTGTAACCACTACATGTTCTGATTGAGCAAGGTGATTTCATTATAAGCTGTAGATTGCATTTGAATAAAACCATAATTTATAGGCCTACACATAGCCTACTCTAGTACTGTACCAGTGTACTGGTAAGTCAAAGTGGCTGTTACAGGCGATAGAAAATGTAGTGCATGTGAACTGCGCTTGGGCATTATAAAGCCCAACACACACCGTCTGTGAACGCCGCGCGTCAATACAGCCGCCTCCGTTATTTTCAATTAACCTATCCCACACCGGCGGCGTCAGACGCACGTTGGCGAGCGTTCACGCCTCGCCTGACGCTCCGATACGCCGCTGTTCTATTTTCCAGGCGTTGCCGCACGGCCTCCATCCGGGAATCCGTGGGCGTGGCTGGCCAGCCGCGCGGTAGCGCGCCGCGTCCTGTGGGTGTTGCTGTGCAGCTATGACGCACGGCAATACTGTACCTGGGCTGTTATTAGGTAGTGGGCGGCTATTTGAGTAAGGGCTATTATTTGGAAATATACCGTACTTAAGTTTAGCCTTTGCATATGCCTGTAAGGTCGCTGAGGCTAGTGCAAGTGGAGTTTTCAGACGACGGCAGAAGATTGGCAGTTCTAATTGCAATGGGAAGTGCATGAATCAGAGTTTGGGACGTGTGGAGCGTTCTCCCAGCATATTTAGTGAATGTACTACCAGCTTCGCTGCGTTGACTGATCTGAACGTGTGGGTTTGTAGGGTCCGATCAGACCTTCAAAGCAACCTTTTGAAGGTCAGCACCAGAGTTTTGTACTCCAATGGAGCCAATGGAGGGAGCGGAGAAGGGTGGAGACATGTGAGAATTTTGGCTGGTTGAATACCAAGCGATCGAGCTGTGGCATTAAGCGCTGTTAATTTCATGCCGGTACTTTGTACTTTTACTAGCCCTCTACTTGCTACAGATTATGTCAACATGGTTGACGGTGGTATTGCTACTTTTACTCAAGGATATCTTCCACCCATGCTGCACCTTGGCAGAACGAAAAAAAATCGTCGACTACCTTTTTTCACTGACAAAAACTAGATAGAAACTAAATGAAAACTAAGCTATGATGACTACAACTAAGACTAAATATATTGACATTTTTGTCAACAAATAAACTATAACTATTTATAGTTATAACTATAAAAATGTTAGGAAGGGACTAGTGGATAAGAGATCCAGTACAGTATAAGTAAAAGGTAATTTTACACTTGCTGAAAATAGCCAATCTACAAGCTCACAACGTGTCGCGCTGCGATGCGTTGTGAGCTTGTAGATCGGCTATTTTCAGCAAGTGTAAAATCTGTCATTACGACAGCATCAAGGCCTGCCAAAATACATTTTAGTCGACTAAATCAAACTATTCAAGAGACTATGACTAAAACTAAAATCTAAATTTGTTGTCAAAATCAACACTGATCCTGTCTGCCCATCCTGCCATGGATGTGACCAGCCATGACCTGACCTACACTGACCCCCTCATACCTCGCTGGACACACACACACACACACACACACACACACACACACACACACACACACACACACACACACACACACACACTGTTAAAGTAACAACCAACTTTTGTAACACTCTGAAATTCATTGTCTCGTTATAGTCCTGTTGTCTCTAGGCTTTTTCCTCTGTGACACAATTTTATAGTACGTTTTCACTGTGTCTTTATTTACCGCAGTCGGACTGAATTACACAGGCTTTAGGGAAAAGAACTGACCAAAAGAGAAGTGATTTAAATTGAAATAAAATGTAGACGTGCAAACTCACTATTATCTTCACCTCTAGTCAAGATTCATTTTTAATTTGTTTTCGGTACTGTACTGTAGATACATTTTTGTTGTAACAATCCTTTTTGGCAATAACCTTTATACTGTTTTAAAGCCTGTTTATTTCCCTTTTAAATGGTACCCCAGGAAGATGCCATGATCTGGAACAGTTCATTTCATAGATTAAAACTATGACGAAAAAAATCCTTGTTGACTACCTTTTTTCACTGACGCAGTGACGGATACTAAATTCAAACTAAGCTACGATGACTAAGACTAAAAGTAGAACTAAAAGACAAGCCATTATATGTTCGGTTGTGTTTTACCAAGTGTAAAATCTGCCATTATGATAACATGGAAGGCCTGCCAAAATACACCGAATGCAGGTGTCTCTGTCTGCCTAATAAGCACAATCCCACTAATCAATGACACTTTGGGATGACAAAGGTCAGTCTATTGTCCTAAAATGCTGAAATGTCCCCCCACTTCTTCCTCCACTGTCCCTTCCATGCAGCACCTCGGTTCCCAGGGAGCTCCTCCTCAAGGCAAAGCAGGACGGCTTCTCAGACCGCCAGGTGGGCCAGGCCCTGGGCTCCAGTGAGGGGCAGGCCAGAGAGCTGCGGCTGGCACAGGGCATCAGACCCTGGGTCAAACAGGTTAGTGCTGCACAGGGCATCAGACCCTGGGTCAAACAGGTTAGTGCTGCGCAGGGTAGGGCATCAGACCCTGGGTCAAACAGGTTAGTGCTGCGCATGGTAGGGCATCAGACCCTGGGTCAAACAGGTTAGTGCTGCGCAGGGTAGGGCATCAGACCCTGGGTCAAACAGGTTAGTGCTGCGCAGGGTAGGGCATCAGACCCTGGGTCAAACAGGTTAGTGCTGCGCAGGGTAGGGCATCAGACCCTGGGTCAAACAGGTTAGTGCTGCGCAGGGTAGGGCATCAGACCCTGGGTCAAACAGGTTAGTGCTGCGCAGGGTAGGGCATCAGACCCTGGGTCAAACAGGTTAGTGCTGCGCAGGGTAGGGCATCAGACCCTGGGTCAAACAGGTTAGTGCTGCGCAGGGTAGGGCATCAGACCCTGGGTCAAACAGGTTAGTGCTGCGCAGGCTAGGGCATCAGACCCTGGGTCAAACAGGTTAGTGCTGCGCAGGCTAGGGCATCAGACCCTGGGTCAAACAGGTTAGTGCTGCGCAGGCTAGGGCATCAGACCCTGGGTCAAACAGGTTAGTGCTGCGCAGGCTAGGGCATCAGACCCTGGGTCAAACAGGTTAGTGCTGCGCAGGGTAGGGCATCAGACCCTGGGTCAAACAGGTTAGTGCTGCGCAGGGTAGGGCATCAGACCCTGGGTCAAACAGGTTAGTGCTGCGCAGGGTAGGGCATCAGACCCTGGGTCAAACAGGTTAGTGCTGCGCAGGGTAGGGCATCAGACCCTGGGTCAAACAGGTTAGTGCTGCGCAGGGTAGGGCATCAGACCCTGGGTCAAACAGGTTAGTGCTGCGCAGGCTAGGGCATCAGACCCTGGGTCAAACAGGTTAGTGCTGCGCAGGCTAGGGCATCAGACCCTGGGTCAAACAGGTTAGTGCTGCGCAGGGTAGGGCATCAGACCCTGGGTCAAACAGGTTAGTGCTGCGCAGGCTAGGGCATCAGACCCTGGGTCAAACAGGTTAGTGCTGCGCAGGGTAGGGCATCAGACCCTGGGTCAAACAGGTTAGTGCTGCGCAGGGTAGGGCATCAGACCCTGGGTCAAACAGGTTAGTGCTGCGCAGGCTAGGGCATCAGACCCTGGGTCAAACAGGTTAGTGCTGCGCAGGGTAGGGCATCAGACCCTGGGTCAAACAGGTTAGTGCTGCGCAGGGTAGGGCATCAGACCCTGGGTCAAACAGGTTAGTGCTGTGCAGGCTAGGGCATTAGACCCTGGGTCAAACAGGTTAGTGCTGTGCAGGGTAGGGCATCAGACCCTGGGTCTAACAGGTTAGTGCTGTGCAGGGTAGGGCATCAGACCCTGGGTCTAACAGGTTAGTGCTGTGCAGGCTAGGGCATCAGACCCTGGGTCAAACGGGTCATTGCTGTGCAGGGCATCAGACCCTGGGTCAAACAGGTTAGTGCTGGGCAGGGCATCAGACCCTGGGTCAAACAGGTCAGTGCTGCCTGCCTGCTCCTGGCGCTTCTCAGGGATCAGATCAGGCCCCCAGAAAGACTTGGAAACGGTGAAGCCGTCCCACCCTACTGGCCAGAGCTGGAACTGCAGGCGGGCGAAATATACAAATTTGCAACATACAAATTCATAGATCTCATAGAATGAAATTAGTCTCTGAAACAGTGTTCAAAAGGAGTTGCATGTGTTATTTAAAGATGGAGTGCCATGAATTTTGTATTTTTTCCAGTTTTTCATGTGTTTATGAGGTCATGGTTATTAGACCCAGTGTTGTTTTTGAGGGGTGATAGCCCCTCCTATGCCCAGCTTTCCAGGTTTGTGTGAACATTGGCTTGTAGTAACAATGATTTGATTGGCTGAGCAAAGTACATAATGAAGATGAAAGTGAGGGCAGAAAAGTGAAGACGCCAAAAGTGTTTGGCCGAAATGACATTTGTGATGGTTTTATAATTTGATTTGATTGGTTGATGTATGATGATGTATGATGATAAGAGCGCCCCTCACTTCACATGGGTGTGATTTTTTTTTAATAACTTTTTGTTCTCTTTTGTATTTTCCTCATTGTGTGTGAACAGATAGACACCTTGGCCGCAGAATATCCTACCATGACCAACTACCTGTACTGCACCTACCATGGCCAGGTGTGTACTATAGCTCTGGCTTTATAGTTTTCTCAGAACACAGTGAACGGAGCACTCAGGTGGCGCAGTGCTAAAGTGCCTGCCCACCACTGCAGTGGTTGTGGGTTTTTAATCCATCCGGCTTCACTGTGTCTACAGCCTACACAAACACAATTGGCACGTGTTTGGGGAAGCCGGACGGGGAGGGTGATAATTGTCACTGCGTGTAAGCCTACGGGCTGGGGCAGCAACTGTCAGCAGGGAGTGTTGGGTGGGAGGAGTAGGACGAATGGTAGGTGAGCCAGTAGCATACAACAGCAGTGCCAACACAGAAATGTGTGTGGGGAGGACTCAATTGGCATAGCGACTAAATTGGGGAGAAAAAGCAAAATAATAGAACTGAATGTCGTCTCTGTTGGGTGGAAACCTTGTAAAGCACTTTGCGATGCATTTCTGTCATGAAAGGTGCTATATAAATAGTTTATTATTATTACCATTACTATTACTATTATTATTATTATTATTGTACGTCCAAAACCTATTTTTCAGATAAATGAGGAAAAGAAAATGAGTTTGACTTTGTAGTTATTATTTTGTCTAGGGATGTCCCGATTTTTTTCGCTTCCGATCCGATCCCGATACCGCCATTTCTGTGTTAGCCGATACCATGTTGTGATTTCATGTTGTGTTTATAGCAGACTTCTCACTCAATTGTGCACTTGCAGTGCATTCCAAAGCAAATTCCACATGCATTTTATTTACCTGCCATAGTGTCGACCCCTTACCCCTGTGTCGGATCTGTGGTTAGACTGGCATTTTCACCGATACCGATATGACCCGATATGACAAATAAGAGCCGATCTGATACTTTTCCTGATACAGTATCGGGACATCTCAAATTTTGTCACAATCTCGTGTTAATACTTTTCATTGGTTCAATATTTATAGAATCCACAGGCACACTTTCAGTTTCAAGACGTTTACAAATATAGCCGAAATAGCCGATCTATAACACGTGAACTCTTGTATGATGAAGTACGTCATCTTTACGCAAAAAATAATACATGGAGATACAAGGTTTCTGCCTGACAGCAACGATACGCTATGTAAACTAAAGAAAATATTTGCATGTTGCAAAAAAATGCATATAAATAACAGTTTGATCAGTAGTTTGGACAAATTTTAAGGATGTGACATGTTTGTATTTGTCAACAGGAGCATGACCTGGAGTTCAAAGACCATGGAGTGATGGTTCTGGGCTGTGGACCGTACCACATAGGTAAGAGAGACTAGAACACCCTATAGCAATGGTTCACACCCTGTGTGGATCAGGGCTTGCTAGAAAATGTGTTCGGGGTCCACCCATCTTTCGGCTGCCATCAAACTGGGGTCCTTGAAATGAGATAAAGTTCGATAAACAGCTGCTGTGGAATATAGTGTGTCATGTGCAACATTGAGCCCCCGAACGGCTCAAGAATAAATCGAAATGACACGAATGAAATGAATTCAGTGATGCTGAAATTGATGAACAACGGCTCCGTTTTGGGAGGGACACGGTGCAACTCCAAACCGACAGAAATTGGATTGAGGGCGACTGTTGCTCGAGTCCCCCTCGAGCAACAGTCGCCCCCCGTCTCTCTCCCCCTTTCCTGTCAAGCTACTGTAACTAAATAAATAAAATAAAAAATAAATAAAGGCAAACAATCAAAAAAGAATGCCATAATCGTGACAGCCCTAGTGACCGTGCCTCCCTTCCTCTCCTCCACCACCAGGGAGCAGTGTGGAGTTTGACTGGTGCGCTGTGTCCAGCATCCGGGCCCTGAGGCAGCTGGGGAAGAAGACGGTGGTGGTCAATCACAACCCCGAGACCGTCAGCACCGACTTTGACGAGTGCGACCGCCTCTACTTCGAGGAGCTGACCCTGGAACGCATTCTGGATATCACTCAGCAGGAGGTCAGACACAGTGCTGTCGGGGCAGAAACCTCTTATCTCCATATTGTGACCGATTGTGGTTTTTCGTGAATTAACGTCGTACTTGATCATACTACAGCATCGCACAAGAAGCATCAGACGTTTCGAGCGTTTCTTGTAGACATGCTACTTTAGCTATTTTTTTTTAAACCTGAAAAGTAACCGGTTTGGACATATGAGGTTTCCACTCGATAGACAGATTTACAATGTTATATTCTGCAGTGTGGCAGCGGATTCGACCGTTATCTCTGCGTTGGAATGGCGAAATCATCCGTTATCAGCACGTTTGAATGGTGCCAAAATGTCCATACTGGCATCCTCACCACATAGCCTGGTCAAGGTTTCCCCCTGGTGGACGTGTCATTTCCAACTATTGTCGGTGCATGGAACTAGGAGCTACTAATATATACTATTCTCTGCCTATCAGGACGTAACTCGGACGGCGCTGAGTCTGGTCTGGTGGCCTTCGCAACGCTCGGCACGGCGACTCGCTCGGCTAGCGCCTCGCTCGGCGGTGCCTCACGTAGCTCATGGCCACCAGACACGGCGCGCCTCCGTCAGGACATCAGTGATAATGACAATGCTACAATCGCAGATAATGACATACTGAACAGTGAGGATGCCAGTATGGACATTTTGGCACCATTCAAACGTGCTGATAACGGATGATTTCGCCGATTCAATACATGATACCAGTCGAATGGGGTGAGTGTGGCGCAAGTGTGAGGGTTGTGTATTGGCCCGAACTGCAATGCGTTGTGAGCATGTAGATTGGAAAGAATGTAGGCCAACTATATAACTTTGGTGATATCAGAGTATTTCTGAGGGGCGCTAGCCCCTCCTATATTCAGCTACTGTATCAGTGTAGATTTTCGTCTTACACAAACATTAACTTCCCATTGACAATGAATGGAGAATTTACATCATACTGTGTGTGGACGAGCAAATCGGCTATTTTTGTCCTACACAAATTCCCATTGACAATGAATGGAGAATTAAGTCATATGTGTCTGATCAAATAGACATGTTACGTCATAATGATGTACAATGATAAGAGCGCCCCTCACTTCACACAGGTGTCATTTTTATATTGTGGTATTGCTATTTTAGTCACACCCAAGACGGGCATATATACATAACATACACACATATCACAAATTGGTAATGAAACCATAATTAGAATTCATCTGCAGCCCGTAATGACACAATATTTCAAAGGGCGATTCGTTTTAGACGATAACATTTGAATGAACTTCATGTCTCCGTAAGAGTCTTTTTCAGTAAATAATAAATGAATTCCAGTGTTAGTTTGAAAAGGTCTTGGCTCTCTTAAATGGATCACTTACTAAAAAGTTTCCCCTTCTGTTTACCTTTTTGGATTTGCAGTGATGTGTGAAAATGCCACCGCTGCTGCTTGAAGAATAGCTTTATAAAAATGACTTATCCTGGAAATGAGAATGTTTTTGCCAAATGTTCTGCAACTTAAAGCAGTTTCCACAGAAACGCGCCGGACCGCGAGCCATTCGTCTCCCGAGCGGCGAGCAAAAAAATCCTCTGCTCACAACAGCATGGATGAAACATGGCCGGCAATAATATCCATATCCTCCCTGTAGACTCCTATATTTACTAAGCTGAGAAAGTAGTGGCTGGAGACACACACACACACACACACACACACACACACACACACACACACACACACACACACACACACACACAAAAAGGCATGCACACACGGCATTGGCTCAGGAGGTAGAGGAATCGGGAGGTTCCCGGTTCCCGGTTCGATTCCCTGCTCCCCATGTGTTAGTGTCAAAGTGTCCTTGAGCAAGACACTGAACGTGTGTGGATGAGTGAATATAATGCACATTGTAAAGCACTTTGGAGGTGCTATATATTGTAAATGTGTCACGCACACACTCTCTCTGTATTTTAACCACATAAAACCTATATCGTTGCTGTTGGGCAGAAACCTACGGAGCCCCTGAATGGCCATGCATTCAAAATATATTTTATCTTGTCCGTACAAGATAATATCTCGTCCGTACAAGATCATTATTATCTTGTCCGTACAAGATAATAATTATCTTGTACGAACAAGATATTATCTTGTCCGTACAAGATATTATCTTGTACGTACAAGATAATTATTATCTTGTACTTACTTACCCAACAAAATTTCAATACCCATTACATTAACCTACAATACAAAAGTAAATATAATCACTCAGGTAACCAGTCAGAAACTACATGTGAGCACATGTAGATTTGATTTCAACCATAGTTTGAGTCCTCTGTAGAACACGTTACCATCCGTCTCTAGTTTTAGAACCATAGGCAAGGAGTTCCAAAGGTTTGCTCCCTTTACTGAGAAGGCAGACTGTCCGAATGAGTTGTTACACCTGGGAACAATACAGTTACCACAATTTGATAGTAGACAAAAAACACAACATTTTATCACTGCTACTGAATTAGTTACATTTTCGCTATAGAAACAGAATCATATATCAGTGACTGACTGTCGCAAACGATACAGAGACACCTCCCTGACAATAACGCAGAGACAGCTTGGTTATTTTTGTACCACAATGCTTATATGAAACGATTTTAAGATGACCCCATGTTATTCTCCACCAACTCAGTGGCCTTGTGGTTAGAGTGTCCGCCCGGAGACTGGGAGGTCGGGGTTCAATCCCCGGCCGGGTCATACCAAAGACTGTAAAAATGAGACCCAGTGCCTCCCTGCTTGACACTCAGCATCAAGGGTTGGATTTAGATTTATCCCCTGAACAATCAGTCGTAAAAATGTCAGCATTTGCGCAAGAAACTAGGTTAAAAACCGGCGTAGAGGAAGAAGAGGAACGTTAAATAGTACTACAATATTGATGTCCTAACAAGTACAGTTGTGTGCGTGTGCACGCGTGTGCGTGCACGCGCGTGCGTGCGTGCGTGCGTGCGTGCGTGTGCGCGCTGTTTAGTGTGTTCCTGCTGCCCAGCTGTGTTAAGGATTTCAGAACGTGCTCAAAGCCTTGAATATAAGCTTTGTCTCTAAGCGTGTGTGTGTGCGCTAATATCCATAGAGGCTGGTGTTCCGGAGGAATTGTAATCCAGTTAATGTAGCGATGGGATCTGGAGTGTGATTAAGTGTTTGTTTGTTCATGCAGATAACATTACCATCATTCCTCTCTCATGGCTGCGTTTCCCCCTTGCACACATGGGGGGGGAGGGGGGTGTGTGTGTGTGTGTTGTTACTATACAGTACTTATGAGGGCCAAATATCCCCATAAGTATAGTAGAATTGTTTTTGTAATGGACATTGTCAGGATCGTTTTCCTATATAAGATATATCCTATATAAGAGAGAATTGTTGTTTTTATGATTAAATGGTAAATGGTGCATTTATATAGCGCCTTTATCCAAGGCGCTTTACATAGATTGTGAATTACATTCACCCATTCACACACACATTCATACACCGATTGCGGCGGAAGCCATGCAAGGTACCAACCAGCACATCGGGAGCAATTTGGGGTTCAGTGTCTTGCCCAAGGACACTTCGACATGTAGACAGGAGGAGCCGGGATTCGAACCGCCGACCCATGGATCATTGGACGACCTGCTCTACCTCTTGATCCACAGCCGAAAATAATTTGAAGATTCTTAAAATTAAGAAAAGGTTGGGGTTGGGATTAGACAATTAGTTAGAGGTTAGGTTTAGGGGCCGATTTATAGTTGTGCACTGGGTGTTGTTGGCAGAGAACGACCCATTATGAGCTTGTAGATCGTCTATTTGAGACGGAGTATTTCCGGATTTAGGGCTAGAGTAAAAAACGAATCGCCAAACCGTGTGTGTGTGTGTGTGTGTGTGTGTGTGTGTGTGTGTGTGTGTGTGTGTGTGTGTGTGTGTGTGTGTGTGTGTGTGTGTGTGTGTGTGTGTGTGTGTGTGTGTGTGTGTGTGTGTGTGTGTGTGTGTGTGTGTGTGTGTGTGTGTGTGTGTGTGTGTGTGTGTGTTCGTGATAAACGTTGCATTAGAGCAGGCAGATAAAGCCTGGACAGGGGCGACGGAACAGAGCCATGAATAATGAAGAGGTACGACCTGGCGTTGCTATGGAAACCGCATCCCCCTCGGATCAAGCAGACAGGGAAGGGGGCGGGGTCGTAGCAGTGTTATTAAAGACAAACGACACACACACACACACACACACACACACACACAAATACCTCAAAATTGTCATAACAAAAGACAAAAAGGACAGATTATGAGAACACAGCAGGAATTGACGACACGGAGACACTGTTCCAAGAGTCACAGTGATCTGAGCCTCGCCACTCTGGCCATTCTTATAGAGGGCCTCCATGTCATCAGTCCCGTTCAGAGGGGGGTGGGGAGGCGGGCACATAAGTTGGTGAACCAATAGGAAGTCGAGCAATAGGAAGTCTCCCACCGACTCCAGGTGGGAGATGGTTCCACCCCATAGAGTATATAAAGGCTATTCATTTCAGTGGAAGTTGCTCAGTGGCGTTTTGAAGACTTCCGAAAGTATAATTATAACTCAATGGCTCGAGCGAGCGGAAGTTTAGCCTAGCCTAGCCCCAGACCTTAATTTTGAGGTCCGGGCTTTTCACGTGACGTCATGAACGTCCGTCCACGTCCATTAAGTGCTGCAATTCCACATTTCGCCAGTAGGTAGTGGCATCTTCAGCGTTGGATAGCCTTACTGGGGGCTTGTTCCACCCTCTATATGCGCATAAATGCATAGGTCTCCTCTTAAGGCTATATGGTGATGGTAGTTGTCGTCACTCCACTGACCTCCTGCTACGGCTGACAACTACGGCGATAGCCTGAAGCAGAACGTACGAGATGTTCAATTGATTGAGTAGTATTTATCCAATTGAACTCTAGCTAGCATTCATATTCTGTGGGCAAACAGCTGGCAGAATGAAGACATCTGGTGTAAAGGGGAAAGATGAGTGGATCAAGTACAGAGCTGATCGCTAAATTAGTTCACTATGTAGACAGGGTTTAAGTTGTTAATAAAGATTCTCCTCTCCTCTCCTCCAGGGTAACTCTCGCAGATCAGACAGAGAATATGCTAAACGTACTGAGTATCAAGGCTGTTTGATGCTAACTCCACTTCCATCTCATCCCCTCTCTCCCACCCTCTCTTCCTCCAGGGTGTGTCTGGCAGCATAGTGTCCGTGGGGGGCCAGATTCCCAACAACCTGGCAATGCCTCTGCACCAGAACGGCGTGAAGATCCTGGGTACCAGTCCGCTCCAGATCCACCGGGCCGAGGAGCGCTCGGTCTTCTCCAGCATCTTGGATGAGCTCGGTGTGGCGCAGGCCCCCTGGATGGCGATCAGCTCTCTGGTAACACTATGCAGAGTCCATGATGGAAAGCATTGTATGTTGAGACAAATGTGGGGGGGAAAGTAAGAATCATGAAATGCAGGAATCATATAAAAGTATACTGTACTCTATGCTACAAAACACAACAACCGTAGCAGTATACTGTATAATCATCTAGGGCTGGAACTGTCGATTATTCTGTTCATTACCGGTTCTATTTATTATCTATCTTCTAATATTTGTAATTGTTTTATTATTATATTATAATTATAGTATAATTATTATTTGAAAATTGTTGTCACAATATCCATATCGAGGTAATTGGTCAGAAATATGGGGATATTTGATTGTGCTTATATCGCCCAGCCCTACTCCACTATTTCGCCGTTTACTATTTCTCGCTCTCTCCCATAACCAACTGCCCTAGTCACAACCTGCCATCCTGACACGCACGGTTGCACACACACACACAAACGTGCACACACACCCCCCGGGCGAGGGAGTCTCATCTCGGAGTGCTGAAACATGTTGATGGCGTCCCCGATGCCAAAGCGTGTCTCTTCCATTAGCGCTTCCCTGCCAGGCTTCCAGGGAACAGGCAGGGCAGTGGAGGGAATTAAACTGCCGTTGGAAAAGCCACAATGCGGACGGAAGAGGAGAGCGCAGGCGAAGGAAAAGACACTCTCCGGAGCCTGTCTTTTAATGTGTGCTGCGGCCCGACCCCCCGCTCCCCTCCGTGATCAGCAAAGACAGTTTGCTTTTTAATGGGTTGGGGTCCCGCCAGCCCAGCCCAGCCCGCCGCGCCTGTGGGACACTGCGTGCTGTTAATGGCCCTCCGCCTCACCAGTGAACGCCCGGTAATGATGGAGAGAACAGAAAGCTGAGGTAGGGGGGGAGAGGAAGGGAAAAGGAGGGGACGAAGTAGAGACCCCTGGGGGATCCAAGTCAGTGGACCCGTACATGTCTGTAATTCCAAGAGTGTCGAAATGGAACCAAATGGACCTGTAAGGAGTTGAATTAACACTGAGGATTTGGTCCCCCAGAGATTACAATATATGTTTGTGGCCTGAAGCCCGATTCATACTTTGTCACACGTTGAAAATGAGGCTTAATGCATATCGTTGCTGTATGTCGGAAACCTTGTATGTCAAAAATTGTAGTTGTATTATATATATATATATATATATATATATATATATATATATATATATATATATATATATATAAGGAGGTACAGCAACCATATCAAATTGGGTTTCCTTGACGTGGTTAATAATCACCGCCAGGGACATTATCTGCTAATTTAAAGCTTTACACCAAATATTGAACGGTTTAGCAGAAAATCACCTTTTAAGTGGTTATCCACCTCACGTTTTATGCACGAGTAGAGTAACCCATTATTAGCCTGTCCTAGATCAGGGGTTCTCAACCCGTGGGCCGCGACCCCCCCCCCCCCAGGGGGGTCGCCAAATTATTTTGAGGGGGGTCCCCAATTATTTTTTTTTATTAAGAGTTTACATAGTACACATAGTGCATGCATAAACTTCAGAGAAAATCGTGAAGCTGAGAAAATCGTGATTGAATACAGAACAAATACCCAAGAAGCCTTCCCAACTCCTGTTCGTCTTGTTTTCCCATTCCAGGAAGACGCCTTCACCTTTGCCAACCAGGTGGGCTACCCCTGTCTACTGAGACCCTCCTACGTTCTGAGGTAAACTTTCTCCTCTCCCCTCCTCTCCTCTCCTCTCCTCTCCTCTCCTCTCCTCTCCAGTAGTAATCTAACTCAGACCTTTGCATTCCTCTCACACACCTATAGCTTTTCGCTTTTCACCCTGACATAGTTAGTAGGTAATCGCTTCAAAGTGTTCTGCACGCACACACACACACACACACACACACACACACACACACACACACACACACACACACACACACACACACACACACACACACACACACCCTCCATACCACTGGAAAGTAACTTAGGTGATACTATGCTTTAACTGCAGTTGCCTATAACATAATATTCTAAGCTTTCTAACTAAGCACATGCATCAAATGTCTCTTTTCACCCCCTCTCAATGTCTCTGAAAAATAAATTATATATATATTTTAAAAAAAGTAATGATTTCAATTAAGAACTAGAAAGGTCGCAATTTAAAAAAATTGCAAAGTGTGGTTGCCGCAGTGGCTTACATATGCCCCTCCCACTGATATTGCCAGCCAATTACAATGTCACGTCACCCCTTACAATGTCACGTCACCCCTGCGATCATGTGTAAGTAATTCGGAGGGGAATTATCCCCCAAAAATCATGTTTTTGCACCATACGGTGACATTTTTGGCATTTGCGGCGCCCCCTATGGATGAAAATGGAATTGCTTTTGGAACTTGGTTGATTGAACCACCCGCGACATGTGATTACAATTTGGGATGGATCGGACATTCTGTTCGTGATTTATGGCATTTTTTGTAAAATAGGCCCCTCCTACTATCTTCGGACGACGATTACGGCCGAACGACATGCACTACCAAAATTCTGCAGTTGGTGTTGTAATCGGATGGGTCCGGAGATCATGTGTGCCGATTTTTGTGAGATTTGGACAAAATCTGTAGGAGGAGGAGCCAAAAGTGTGTTTTGGAGAAAATTCAAAATGGCGGAAAATCTATCATGACGCAAATGGGCGTGGCCTATATGGGGAGATGTGTCATGGCCCAAGGAAGCCATGGAAAAAAATATTTAGATTTTACGACCTACGGTTCAAGAGTTATAAGCCAAAACGTAAAGTGGGCTGTTATAGCGCCACCATGAGGCCAACCGATAACATTATACGTTGATTAATTTTAGTAATTATTATGAACCTACCCTCCAAGTTTTGTAACTATAGTGCTTACAGTCTCTGAGGAAAAAATACTTGAATGTGAGAAAATGCGAAAAATCGCATTTTCCCATTCATGTCAATGGGGAAATTCTATTCACTAATAAATTAATATCAATTAAACTATACAACATTTCTCTTAAAAAAATACAAGCACATCCTTCCCGATGAAGCCGGTCAATTTGACATATGGCTCAAGTGCGTACAGTCAAAACTGTGGGAGGAGTAGCGAATCAAAAAAAAGGTTACTCTAGTGGAATAATAAAGTGTTACAATTGCAATAGTCTGGTTGCCCTGTTAGGGCAACCACACTAAATATGAAAACTAGCAGATCTACAAACTGACCGCACGTCACATGAGGTTGCAGATTGACTATTCCCCACTGTTTTTTTTTCTTTTCGTTTTGTTTTTTTAATGCCATTTCACTGTGTGGGTGTATAGCCCCAGCTTGAAGTATGCCTTTGGGGGTCCTTGGAATGTATGGAAATTAGTTGTTTTTAATGCTTTGAACTGATTCTGAAGACCTGTTTTATGACCTAAACCCTAGGGATGGGACGATAGGGTACCTCACGATATGATATATGTGGCGATATTAGGCCCTCGATAATGATAATATCACGATATTCTATTTGCGATATATCGATATATTGCAAGAGATTTCATCAACGATATATCGCGATATCTGCAACTGAAAATTTAAAAAAAACAAAAAAAAAACATAAAAGACAAATCAGGAATTACTACCGCAAATCCTCAATTTTTAATCTGGGCTTTTATTTGTCTCAACCAATTCTGATACCGGTCTTTTATTGGAAGGAGGCAGCTATAAGAAGGGGCCTATATTTCTACTTTTCAAACTGATCATAATGAATAATCACATTTTGTGTCAGTTAGAACCCAGTAAAATGTGCTGGGCTCATGTAACCTTTGAAACCAAGTCCTCATGAAATATTAAACAGTGCAGTTGCAGGTGCTCACTGGTCATTTTAACTTTTTTTTTTTTTTACAACAATATCAATGTCAATTTGAAACTATCATTCCCTGCTTTTATATGACATGAAAAAAAAATCCAATGGCAGTCCCTCAGTAAAATCTGGTCACATATATATATATATATATATAGGCTAACTTCAACTGAGATATACTACAACAGTACTGTGGTCCAGCCTATTGATTGCACATTCAAATATCTGTATCTAGGCCTACAGTTAGGCTAATAATAATAAAATAAATTATATGGTCGGCTATTTCCTATAATATCAAAGCAGCTTATATGAACAGTGCAACACTGCAGTGATCTAACGCTTGTAACTTCAATGGGGTACATTCACAATGAGAGAGAGAGAAGAGACGTTCGTTGCATAAAAGGTAGTTCTGTTAGCAACATGGGGCTGCTGTGACCGCAGACAGCAGCCCCATGTTGCTAGCAGATCTGCCTTTTATGCATAAAAGGCTACTAGTCTGCTAGTAATAAGTAACTTTGTCATGTTTTACGGACGATGCGCGACCAGTTTTTTTCCTCATGGAATTTTTGTCCCGTTATAGACGCTCCGCGACCCGTTTTTCCTCCCGGATTTTATCGATATTTGCCGGCGGCGCATCGCTTATTTATCGCGGGAGGAAGTATCGATATATATCGCAATATCGATATTTCAGTACACACCTACTAACCCCCCCCCCCCCCCCCCCCCCCTCTCTCTCTCGCTTTCTTCCTCTCTGGGCTTTTTCGAACCCCTCCCTGTTGGATGTGATGAAACAGGGAGATAATAGGTGGTTTGTGCAAGTAACTATACATAACAGATTGTTTCTCATATCCTTCCTTCCTTCCTTCCCTTTCTCCATGCGTCTGCAGTGGATCAGCGATGAACGTGGCGTACGGAGAGGAGGAGATGAAGCGCTTTCTGGAGGAGGCCACTCAAGTTTCCCAGGTGAGATCCAACGTTTCTCCAACAGAAGCTACATGTGTGGGTGGAGGCGCTCGGGTTCCCAACCTTTTTTTTTGTTTTTGATCAGGGAGGGCCCACTTGAACATCTCTGCTTATCTGATAACTTTAGTGGTCAGATGGGTGGGCCTCATGAATTTTCAGATCAATGTAACTAACTTACAGTAGTATACTTTAATACAATGGAGTTAACACAGTACTGTATCACAGTAGTACCTACCCTGGATTTGAACCCGGTTTCCTGTGCAAGTGCACGTACGACGTACGTGGCCACACATGCATACGCACGTGGTCACACGAATAAGCCGCTTGAAGGTGGGAGAAGTGCATCATTGCAGCTTCAGATCAATTGCTTTTTTCTCCTGGTAAAACAGAAGGACAGAGGTTTGTAGAAAGGAGGATTAACATACTCTACCATACAGAATAGACACACACAATTATATTTGAATCACTAAAAACAACGTTGTATAGTTACCCACAGGTTGGGAATGGCTGAGATGGAGGTAAATCAAGAGGAAGGGAGGGGAATGTGTTGCTGCTCTGATAAAAAAAGGGTATCTTTGAAAAACAAAGAAAGGGTCCCGCACACTGTCAGACACTTGCCAAAATGTTGCTCTTTATTGGGTCGACGTTTCGGTCGATTAGACCTTCATCAGGACAGACAATCCTTTCCTGTCTCAAGTGTCTGACAGTGTGTGGGACCCTTTCTTTGTTTTTCAAAGACACCCTTTTTAAGTATGCTCTATTGCCCTACGCACCTGTCACTAGCCTTCTGAGGTGTGCATCGGCCTTTTGCTAAAAAATTGCTGCTCTGATAAGCCATCACCTTCTCACATTAAACTCCCAAGTGTAACTTCTGTTACTTTATTTCAGGCCAAGTGTCTTTTATACACACACACACACACACACACACACACACACACACACACACACACACACACACACACACACACACACACACACACACACACACACACACACACACACACACACACACACACACAGCAGTCAGATAATACTCTTTTCTCTCTCCCTCTCTCTTTCCCTTCTCTCGTGTTCTCCCTCTGCTCTCAATTAGCCATCACTAGCAGCTGGCATGGCTGCTGGCTATAGTGTTGTATGTCTCTGCTTCACTGCCCCTCTGGGTGGCACTAGAGCACCTGGCATACACTGACACGCATGCACGCACGCATGCGCGCACGTACACACGCAGCCTAAGAAATGTATCCAAAAGCTCAATAAAAGACAGTGGCAAACAGAAAAGTCTTCAGCTTTGATTTAGAAGAACTGAGAGTTCAAAGAGACACTTCAGCTTAGATTGACCATAAACCATTTATTGCAAAGCTATGCATTGCATTTTAGTATGGCAGCGTGGCTCTGCTCATGTGATATCAGATAATCTGTGTACCGAGACACAGGTCTGATATCACATTTGATATCTCTGATTATCTGTGCACCGAGACACAGCTCTGATATCAACGACCCCCCCAGAACAGAGGCAAGGATACAATAATTCCATGAGCAAAATACACCGTAATAACACATCAACACAATTGCAAATAATCCGATAATATCCCATAACCCCTGGACCAAGAACTACAGGGAGGAGGCTGAATGAGCTGCTTTGACAGCTCAGCATGAAGAATGAGTATAGTGAGCTGAAGCTGCTTAAGAAGGCCGCCTGAATTGCACTGTGGGAATGAAGACGTGGATGAGAACAAGGGAGATGACCTGGAGAGGCAGCTGATTTAAAGAAGCAGAATGAATTACCTAGGGGAATGAATGAGGGGAACTCTATAGAATAACCTTCTGCCTTCCGTGCCTCAATGAACTATCGCTTACGCTGGATTTAACGGACCTACAGTACCGTTTTCTGGGAGTTTTCTTACAGATATGTGTGGTGCATAACACTGCTGATGAGAAATGTATTTTGGCCCTGAACGTTCAATCCTTTATAAACCAACAGTAGTGTTTTGAAATCAATTCCTCAGGCACTGTTATGTCTCTCCTGGGCTTTTTATTGAATTTGTTTAAGATATTTTTTGTGGCTTTCGCCTTTATTTTATTTCATTTTATTTTATTTTATTTTATAGAGAGATAGGTATACAGTAGGCTGACAGGAAATGGGGGGGTGACACGCAGTAAAGGCTGTCGGTATCGGGAGTCGAACCCACGGCACTCTGCCAGACTGGACCACCAGCCAAGGTGCCCAGACGGCTACGCCAACCGCCCGGGCCTCCTGGACTTTTGTTGACGAGCCGTGTCTTGCTGCCTCTCTGTCCTATAGGAGCATCCAGTGGTCATTACCAAGTTCATCCGTGGTGCCAGAGAGGTGGAGGTGGATGCTGTCGCCAAAGCTGGCAAGGTGAGACATTATACTGATTCTTCTTTTTATGCCCATTAATTGACATTGTATAGCCCACTGGTTCCCAAACAGTGTTTTGGGACCCATTTATGGGTCACAAATCAATTTCATGAGTCGTCATGAGTCGAGTAAAAATCCCATTTTCTTTTCCTACATCGTAACCTCATATGTCCAAAACTGTTACTTTTCAGGATTCAAATTCAAAAGCATCAAATGTAGCCGATCTGCAAGCTCAAAAGAAAACGTGTCGCTTCGCTCTGTGTTTAGAGCTTGCAAATCTTCTACTTTTGATGCTTTTCTGCTCAACATCGATGATATGTAAACCGTAACCGTAATCCACTGTTCAGTGCTTGTTTGGCCTGCCCAGCGGTTTGTATAAATCTTGTTCTATAATGGTGCCACATTTTCCACAATAATTCAGCGTCCCAGTAACGGGGGTTATCTCTGCCTTGTTTTATTCAAATCCCCACGTTTCACATTTAACTTGGTGTCCCTATCAATCATACTGTGATGTAACCACGGCATTATTCACTCTTTCCACCATTCCATTGTGAAAACGGAGAGGTAGGACAGATAATACAGCAAACCGCAGACGAAGTGGAAAAAAGAAAGTACAAGTAATCTCCTTCATCTTTTAGTGAAAAGACATTACAGGCCTGATAGATTTGATGGGGAGAAAGGAATGCATTAAACCACAGAGCTGAGTGGAGAATAGGAGGAGGTGCTGCTCTGACAAAATTGATATTTCTTTCTGATAACATACAATTCACAACTTGTTCTTTTCTCTAGGACAGCCATGGTCCTGTAGTCAATTATTGGCTGGGGCCCAACATTTTGGCCCACTGGGACCCACATTTTTGGCAAAATAATATTTTAACCACTTAAACCCTATACTTGGCTGTCCCTCAGGGCTCTATACTGGCGATTTTTCTGTTTTCGCTCTGCATTAAATATCTGAAAATAGCCAATCTACAAGCTGTTAATCTGCTATTTTCTGTCACTTAACGTTTTCGATTAACCTACAGCACATGAGCAAGATTAAGTGGGTTATTGGTTATTTGCCCCCAGCCCTATCATCTGTACCAGGCTGTGGCTTGATTCCCACTTTCTAGTAATGAGTGTGTAGTTATGCATACATATACAAGTGTACTTCACTTCACCTCTGTCTGCAGCGAGTGCGTTTTCATGTTTTTAGCACACAGGCACTTTTGTTATGCAGCACGTGTAGTAGTACATATGTTCATGCACACAGGCACTTTGCGGCAGCGGTGTTCATGCATGTCTTCATATGACTTTTTCATGTTTAACCCATAAAGACGAGAGCAACCAAACACAGGGGTTTGGTGGTATCACTGTATGTTCAACAACTTGAGATCAGTTTCATGCTGCTACCATCGTTCTGGTTACCAAATGGACCCGGGTCCATTTGGTTCCAGTTATAGAGTTTTATAGACCCGTAAAGCAGTTATTCTCAATGTGGGGTCCAGGGTTCCTTGAGGGGGTTCTAAATGGACCGTTTACACCGTCTGCAACTCTTGAGAGTGTACAGATGAAACCAAATAGTTCCATTACGGGTCCATTTGGTTCAATCTGTGCACTATATCTATATATATATATATATATATATATATATATATATATATATATATATATATATATATGCCTAAATTCCAAATTTGGTGCTACGTTAGTGGTTAAATTTGTTTGAGAACCACTAGCGTAAAGCACCATTTCGGCAGTGGTCCCTGGACCCGACATTGAGAACCATGAGGCGTCCTCTCACTTTTCCCCCGGACCACCTCCCTCCCTTCCCTTCCTTTCTCACATTTTACAAAACCACAGTGTGAATGCCAAACAGCTCTCATTATTCCTGACCACAGTCTGTCTGAATGCGCATTTGTACGAGAGCCCAAGAGAGCGAGAGTATTAATTACTATCTCCATCCAAAGTGCACTAATGAATGCTGCGATTAGCAGCAGTTTAAATGAGGTAATGACACGGCAGCGCCGTGAAACGCAAATGCTTTCCCACGGGTGAATAGGAGGGTGTTTTATCTGTTGACGCTGACATTATCCATAGTCTGGGCAGGGGGATTCTGCTGCAAAACAGCTTTCAATATTCTTTTAAACGATTCTGTCTGGGGTTATTGCTACAGTCCTTGTGTGCTCCTAAAGCAGTCTGTTTGTCTGGGTATAAAATACGCAGACGAAAAGTTTCATATATCATTCTTTTATTATAAAGATGGTTGACAGTCGGGTTGCCAGTCCCTCGTTGCAGTGTCACGGTTCTCATTCGCCACGGCTGATTCCAGTGAGTTTCGATTCCATAGAGATGAGGTCTTTGCCTTTCTCTAAAGGATGATTTATACTTGGTTGTGCCAAAAATAGCAGATCTTTAAGTACGTCATAAGAGAAGAGGACGCAGAGGACCGGGTAAGATGATTCACGGGAGACATATGATTCACTCTGGTGACCCCTGAAGGGAACAGCCCAAAGGAAAAGAAGGAAGAAGTGTTTCTCTATATTCATCAGCTATTTGAAAATAGCTGGCTATTTTCACAAAATCTTGAAAATGTTATATATATTTTTTAAATATTGTAACTACACACCGTACACAATTATTGTATGGGGGTTCACAATATTTTCAGATGGCGCAGTTCATGGCCAAATTCACATTGATTTGAAAGGTTTTCTGAAGCCCTGTCATAACGGAGTGGTTTTGTCACAGGTGCTGGCCCACGCCATAACGGAGCACGTGGAGGACGCTGGAGTGCACTCGGGAGACGCCACCCTCATGCTGCCTACTCAGAGCATCAGCCAGGGGGCGCTAGAGAAGGTCTGCACTGCACTGCGCACACAACCACAATCGTCATACTTTTTATGCCCCCGGAATTTTTCAAAATAAAGGCAGCAGGCGCTAGAGTGCCCAGCAGATGAGGAAGATTTTACTCTGAAAAGCCCCGCCTTCCATTTCCCCCCATAACCGGGAGGTATAATGCTGGATTACCTCGAGCTAATAAGTCTGATCTCTCTTTGGAAGCGTTAATATTCCAAACGAGATGCTTGGTTAAGTCAGAAATTAGGACAGAACATCAGCGTTCTGATCAAAACCATGGAGAGCGCCGTAGATTCAGAGATAATAGCAAGTTTTGTTGGCCTGTAAACAAGTAATTGAATGTCTGCGCGTTTGCGCGAAACATATCCGGGAGCACTGAGCAAGGCATTGCCTAGCAACGGCAGCTTGCTGTCATTTTAGCGATACGGTTTTATACCATTAAAAAGGACCTAAAGACATCTCCAGACGCCTTGGGCCTTCTACGGGTGTAAATATAAACGTGGGGGGGGGGGATGTCTTGGGCAAAATAAGTGTTAACTGGACTCTCTCTTTATTCTGTGTCACCTGGGTGAAACAGAGGGACTCCTAGTCTCACACTACACAAGGCCCTAATTTATAGTTCGATGTCGCGTTGCATCGCGACGTGTTGTGAGCTTGTAGTTTTTCTATTTTCGAAAACAATTGACAAATGTTGACAAATTTGAATGCTTTTAACTTCACACAGTATTTATTTTTTCTCAAGTAAAATGTTCCAACTGGTACTGTGGTATATATTGTGGCATTGCTACTTTTACTTAAGTAAAGAATCTGAGTGGGAAAAAAATGTAATCCAATCAGGATAGGGAACGCAGTCAGGATACAGATTAAACAAGTGGAATTGTAAGTGATGACACAAAGAAATAAGCAGACAAAATTGCAACTGGAACACTATAAAAATGAAGCTCATAAATGGCTACTCTCTCCTGATTGGCGGAAATGTTGTCACCTACCTGAGTCCGGAATTACAGATTTACTTGAGTAAAGGTACAAAAGTATTGCTATCTAAATGTACTTAAAGTATCAAAAGTAGAAAGTAATCTTTATCACAAGTTTTCAAATGTATAAAATGTTAAATATATAGAAAATAGTAGTGGAGTAAAAGTTAAATATTGTACACTGTAGTGCAGTAGAAGTAAAAGTACAGAAGATATACCAAAAATATTCCAGTAAAGTAAAAATAGCTCAAAATTGTACTTAAGTGCAGTACTTGAGTAAATGTGCTTTAATACTTACTTTACACCACTGGCACTGTGTGCAAGATTTAAAACCTGTCTTTGCCTCAGTTGATATTCTGTGGGACGGGAGCACGCCTGTGATGGACTGTGTGTGTTCCAAGCATGACGTGCGCTATCAATTTTGCCCTTCATTCTACGCATAATATGGAGAATAGTCACTGTCGTACCGAAACCTTGTATGTCCAAAGTAAAATGGCAAAAAAATGACTTGTGTTACAACTGATCCAATGTACTGTTGTTATCCATTTAATCACAAACTCTTGTTAATACTTTTCATTGTTTAAATATTCATACAACCCACAGACATACATACTTGGGTTATACATTAATTTTAACTTTCAATAATACTGAACATAACACAAGGTCTGAATTTTTTACCATTGAGCTATTAGAGCCTGCCTGCTTGCTCAGGGGATACATGTAATATCGACCTTTTACAGTAGGTCAAAATTCGTGTCAGATGCTGTGTCTACTGGAGGGGAGACGTTTCACACCATCTAATTGTCTCAATAGAAGAGCAGGGAGACAAACTACAGCCACCCCAATTGTATGAGTACCTAACCATACATAATGGACAAAATTATATTTTATTTTATTTTTGGCTTTTCTGCCTTTTATTGATACTGTAGTTTCAAGTGAAGTTAGACAGGAAAGAAGTGGAGAGAAAGAAGAGGAGAGACACGCAGCAAAGGTTGTCATGAACGGGACTCGAACACGCGGCGCGCTGTCAGGCCAGAGCCTATATGTGGCATGTGCCTGGACCACTAGGTCACCAGGTGCCCTAATTATATTTTATTTATATATAAAAATAAATAATTATCTTAACAAAACACACACGCACGCATGCACAAAAGTATATGGCAAAGTATATAAATGTATTCTCAGTTAATCTGTCTGTCTGTCTGTGTCTCTCTCTCTCCCTCTCCCCTCGTCATTACACACTCAGGTGAAGACTGCCACTCGGAGAATTGCGCAGGCATTTGAGATTTCCGGGCCCTTTAACACTCAATTTCTGGTTAAAGGCAACGATGTCATGGTAAGTAATGTGCTCCCGGTCCCGTGACTAAATGACGGATGGACATTTTCACAGCGAAAGTCAAGGCAAAGGCAATCCACTGTTGAGCAGAAATTACCGTGTGCCCCGCAATGAATTACACAAAGCTGGGATGGATTTCATGATCAATATTGCCTTCAATGGTGATTTCCCAAATACATCAGCCAGCGGTGTGCGTGCATGACGTGCACTCGGATACTGCACATCATCTCTGTTGGGTGGAAACCTCATATATCCAAAACTGTTACTTTTCAGGATTTAAAACGCTCCACCTCGCGCCACGTTTCGAGCTTGTGGTTCTGCTACTTTTGATGCTTTTGTGAGTCATTAATAATAGGGCATCAATTTACGTTAAAGTCAGAATATGGAGATAAGAGGTTTCTGCCCGACCGCAACGAAATGTAAGCAAGATCATGTGTGTCTTGTTTACAGATATAAACTGGCAAGTCCTGCAATTATCTAACGTCTAAACTACTTCTCCCTGTGATTAATGAGAACTGATTTAATTTGTTTTGCGAAAGCACGGCGTTGTTTTGGAGTCCGACCGGTGCCAGGTGTTTGGTCCGATACGGATTCTGGAGCAATGATTACTGATAGTTTGAGTTCAATTAAGAAAATTGCTAAACGTTCGAATCAATTTGAAAATCTTTGATTTGATGACATTACAGAAAAAAAAACAAAGAACTAAAAATAAAATTCACCTAAAGTGAACTTTGTTTTATTTAACCACTCAAGCTCTATTCAAAATCACACCTGTGTGAACTGAGTGGTGCAACTCCGTGTGGGGGTCCCTGGAACGTACAGACCCATAGGAACGCGCCCAGGGTGCCAGCCCGGTTCCGGGGAGCCGCCCGTATCCGAAAAGGTCGAGAAATGACAGAGTTACTGTGTGGGGGAATTAGCAGACACCTCTCCCTCACCCTCTCTCTCCCCCTCCCCCTCTCCCTCTCTGTAATTAGCAGGCAACAGTGCAACACTATCTCTCTCTCTCTGTTTCTAGCACAACAGCGCCACTTTTTTCTAAACATAGGGACATGTACTGTACGTGGACATAGGGACATTGCTGTTCCTTGGAGTGGTTGCACCACTCTAAAATGCCATAGCCAAGCTTGTAGATCGGCTATTTTTGAAAGTGGTAAAACAAAATCAGGACACATCAGTTGCACATCAGTGCAGATTCTGCAGAATTGCCGATACTGTAAAAAAAACAAATCAAGTAATGGCAGATATAGCGGCCACACCGATATCTGTAATTTTTGGGCTGTTTCCCTTGCCTTTCTCAGGTGATAGAATGTAACCTACGGGCGTCGCGCTCCTTCCCCTTCGTATCCAAGACCATCGGGGTGGACTTCATCAACGTGGCCACCAAGGTGATGGTGGGAGAGCCTCTGGACGAGGCCAGCCTGCCCTCACTGGAGAACCCCATCATCCCTGTGGACTATGTGGGCATCAAGGTGAGAACCCCATCATCCCTGTGGACTATGTGGCCATCAAGGTGAGAACCCCATCATCCCTGTGGACTATGTGGGCATCAAATACCAGCTCAGTGGCCTGGCTTGTGGTTAGAGTGTCCGCCCTGTGACTGGGACCCAGTGCCTCCCTGCTTGGCACTCTGCAACAAGGGTTGGATTGGGGGTAAGTCCCTGTGACATACTAGCGTCATGTCCAGGGGGTGTACTTGTACATCAAGCTGCCTCACGCTACAGAAACAGGAGATAGGCTCCTGCCCTATGGGCCTCATGGCTCGGCAAGGCTTACTCATGAGGGCATCAAGGTAAGAACCCCATCATCCCAGTGGGCATTGGAGGGAACCAGTGTTGATTTTGACATCACATTTTGATCTAGTTTTAGACATTGGTCATATTTTATCACATGAAATGTTTTAGTCTAGTTGCGACCGTAGGTCAGGCCGTCCGTCACGCCACCATAATATGGTGGCGTGACCATATTATGGCGCCACCATATTATGGCCGTCAGTCCGTCACGCCTCGTGACACGCCACGCCACCATTTATGTCCGTACATGGAGAAGACTGGATCACCTAGATCTGCATATATGGAGCCGGCCAGCAACTCTACATCTGACCTCAAACCCTTAGATCTCCATATATGGAGCTGACCTGTTCTGACATTCCATATGTTGATCCTGACGGGTGGGGACCCGTCCTTCCTCTTCGACGTCTCCCTTTTGACTGACATCTGTCCATTCAAAGTTATTTGTGCAGCCGTGCCCGGCAGCCGGCGAAAACTAGAGTTCTTAACAGGTCTGAAAATTAAGGCCCGGCCCTAACTGGTCTGGCCTGTCTTCTCCACTAGTCCCTCCCTAACATTTTAGTCTTAGTCATTTTAGTCACCAAACCATTTTTGTAACCATGAAAATGGCCTACATGGCCACTTTAAGTGGTCACTGGTCAGACGGGTGGGCTGAGAACGCTTTCGAGATTTTCAAGTTTTCCTTCCTTTCTTTCTTTCTTTCTTTCTTTCTCTTTCTTTGTCTGCCCAGCAACAAGGTAAAGTAAAAGCACGGGGAACAGCCAGTTTAAGCTAGCTCTTTATCTGCCACCTCTCCTGGTAACAGCGCTAAAGTGGTAAAAATACAATGTAATAGCCACCTGTTGTGGCTTATCACCCAAGTCCTAATAACTACTTAGTCACCGTAACTCCTTTCAGCTATTCCTGTTTGGTATGACAGGTAAATTAAGAGTTTCTATGAAGAGATCTGTGCAACATTATTACATCCATTGCTGCTGCTCCAAATCATCGCTGTTCTGTTGGATGGAAACCTTGTATGTCCAAAACATGTTTTTTAATTGATACATGGATACAAATGTGCTCAAATTTTAGGTGAAAATGATCAACGTAATTTCAACATAAAAAAGCATAACCACAAACTCACAATGTGTCACGACACATTGTTGTATGAAAAAAGGAGATACAAGGTTTCTGCCCCCACCAAGTGAGAGTTCCATTTGGTTTGAGTACGGTAACAAAGGCAGTAATTATGTCTCCATTCCTCCCATGTGAGAGAGGGTGGGGTTGGGTAGAAGCGGGTTTGCTGTTGCGATGACATCCTCCGTCTCGCAGTCTTTCCCCTCAGAGTGGCTGAGTGGGAGAGAGAGTGTACGTGTGGCCAGCTGTTCCTCAAAGCTGTTTTCAACCCAAAGTAATTTCTCCCTCCTTGATTATCATGGCCGAGCTGCCTTTAACAGTGGTGCTGGTTGGGATTCAATGGCGCGGGCTTAATCCCCCCTACTCCTGCCCAGCTACCCGAAGTTTTCAATTTCCCAGTCTGCATGCTGGTGAGGAATATTAAGCAGAGAACCATGGATATCCCTAATGGAATGGAATGGACGCCTAATGGAAAAGCCCAGAGTTCAATTTGTAAACAAAAACCACTTGCCCAAATTACGTCTAAATCAGTAGTTCAACTCAAGAGACTTTACCACTCGAATGAATGCAATGATGTTTATTACAATAATGTGTACAAGTAATTGATAATGTAGCAATATGAAAACATGAAATGATGTCTCTTTGGCGCGGGCCCCATCAGAGGATTCTGACCTTCTGGAGCCTCAGAGAAGATCCTGCCTGATGGAAGGTGGCGGCTCCGGAGCCAGCCCTCGTAAGGCCACTCCTGGTGGTGCCTGCTGCTGGCCGGTGTCGGGGAGGTGGCGCGTGACTTGAACGGATAGCACTTGTGAGACAAGGAAGGAGGAGGAGTCCTTTTAGGGAAGGCTGACAAGAGCTTGACCAATCCGATTGGAACAGGCCAAATGGGATGATTGGAGGAGACTGATTTGGAATGACAGTTTGTTCCGTCCCTCAGTTGAACTCTCGTATTATAACTTCCATTTGTTCCATTTTTTTGTGCCAAGGACCCCCAAATTGATTAACACAAATCTACTCTGCTGGGGGGGTCCCTGGCACAAAACATTTTCAGATGGGGCTCCGCGCCTAAACATTTTGAGGGTCCTTGGCACGGAAAAGTTTGAGAACTACTAATTTAGAAGGCATTTGTAGAAAGGGCCTCATGTCTTAATGGGTTGATGCTGCTCCCATAGATTTTAAAGGTATATTCAGTGATTTCACTTCATTCAAATATCACTTATTTTTTCTTTTTTTTTGATAATCCTCCCTACTATAGAGTGTGCTGACCATATAAGGAGTTCCTCCCTGTCCCCAGTGAGCCCCTGGGGTCAAAAAACCCTAGTTTCAGTTTAGTTGGCTGGTGGCAAAGCCTTCATCCAATCAGGATGAGAGGAGCCTTCCTCCAATCATGATCGAGTGGGGGCGGGCCTTGGTGCACATGCTGTTGGCCTGTTGCACTTCCCCCCACTGTAGAGCGTGTGCATGTGTACATTTTGTTACCGTGGCGGACTGGGTGGTTTTCCAAATCACCCAAATCACTGAATGCTCCTTTAAGCTTGCGTGCTTTGTACTTTCACTTCATGCACGAGATCAGGTCTCTGCCACTTGGGGAGGGCTGCTGCTCCTCACGACAGGTGCAGCCTAGTTCTAAAAGTGATGGCACGCAAGACTCACACTCATTCATTAATGTAACACACAAAACACACCCATGACTAATTCACTGCCCTGACACATTTTACACGTCCTCTAGGTCCCTGGAACCATTTTGGGGTTCCTTGACATTGAAACGTTTGAGCACCTGACTGATATAGCAATGTAGGTTTTTCAGAAAACTCTTAGGATTTAGGAGACAAAAAAAAGAAAAAGCTCAGTCAAAAAAAGTTAAAATAGAAAAAGAAAAAAAAAAGGTCTGTCTGCAATACATTATCAGTGGAGCGATACTGGATTTGGGCGGGAACCCCTTTTGGTGTTTCAAGCATTCTGTTATACTTTAGCTATTGAAAAATAGCAGATCTACAAGCTCATAGCGCGCCACCGAGTGGCGCGCTATGAACTTGTAGATCTGCTATTTTTTTTAAATCGTAAAAATGATTGAAGTGTCTCAGGCCATTGAAACAGCAGCACATGGATGTTAGCGTTAACCCAAATACAAAAGATCGGCAGAGCATTGTCAGACAATCTACATCCACCGCGTGCCACGGGACCCTGCCTCTCGTTCTTCTGCATTAAGCTTCCAATGACAGTCTCTTTCTCTCACCCAATCTCTCTCTCTCGCTCGCTCTCTCTCGGCTTCTTCCAATAAGCAGGCAAAGCTAAACGATGTGCATGCTTAGCATTATGTCCACACCTCGGTGGCGGGGCCACAGCTGTAAACACATTGAGATGTATGAATCCATTAGGCCAGTCCCAGTTGTAGCCCCCCCTTCCAAATACATGGATGGACGCCTCCTCGCTCACAGCCAGCTGTGTTTTCTGGAGCACCACCACACCATACAGCCCGGGACCCCCCGCCCGGCCGCCCCCACCCCTTCATCAAGGCGGACATGCTTTCGTCTTCACAGTGATGCCTGACGAAAGAGAAAGGCTGAAGGAAGTGTGACAGACATACAGAAACAATGTCACTGTCAGCGGGCAGACACCTTGTATGTTCCAGAAACGGATCCTTTTTTTCAGGAAAGGGGAAATAAAATAACCTGTGTTCCAATGGATCCGGCGTAGGTATTATTTAGTGACACGCTCTTGTTAAATGCTTTTCTTTGGTTCAATTAATATTCATAAGACCCACAGATTGAACCACTTTAACTTTCCACATTTTTGTTTCAAAATGGTGAAAAAGGCAGGTGAGCTTGTAGATCTGCTATTTTTGCATTCCACTGTTATTATAGTTGTCATACGTACCTGACGAAGGCCACAGAGGCCGAAACGTGTGTTTTTTCCCACTTCGGTAATACAAGTTTAACGTAGGACATTCATTTCGGGAAAACAAACAAACATAAATACTCGAAATGGAGGTTGTGGGTTTGAATCCGGCTTTGTGGAGTGTCTGCACCAACACAATGTTCGGGCCATGTTCGGGGGAGTGTAGCCGGGCGGGGAGGCTAATATTGGTCTCTGCACGTACTCCTACCTGCTGGGGCAGCAGGAGTAGAACGACGGTTCATACATCCTCCCGGTGGGGGCTCCTCACTGCCATGTGAGTCAGTAGGAAACAACAGCAGTTACAACACACACACACACACACACACACACACACACACACACACACACACACACACACACACACACACACACACAAAGTGTGTGGGGAGGAATCAATTGGCATAACGACTGATATTAGGGAGAAAAAGGGGTAAAATAAGATAAAATATGGTCACACAGGCAGCAACATGCTGTGGGCTGGAGGAAAACCCTCCATTCACTGCAGCTGGTGGGGAGGGGGGGGAGCACTAGGTGGAAGACACCTCCGATTTAGTTCCCATTTTCCACATGGAGCTCAGCTGGTACGCCAAGATAACACTGTTGATGTTGTTGGAGCTCCCCAACTCTGCTGGGAACTACCTGCTGTCGTGTGTGTGTGTGTGTGTGTGTGTGTGTGTGTGTGTGTGTGTGTGTGTGTGTGTGTGTGTGTGTGTGTGTGTGTGTGTGTGTGTGTGTGTGTGTGTGTGTGTGTGTGTGTGTGTGTGTGTGTGTGTGTGTGTGTGTGTGTGTGTGTGTGTGTGTGTGTGTGTGTGTGTGTGTGTGTGTGTGTGTGTGTGTGTGTGTGTGTGTGTGTGTTGAAATAGCAGGATAGTGTCTCTCTCATGCCAACCACAGCCTCTCCCAAAACCACAAGACTTCTGGGGGACAAAATATCCCAAGTTGAGGAAGTGTGTGTTTGGATGTGAGGACTTAGCCTGGAAAGGCTGAAATAAATCTGCCGAACGCAGTGACAGTGTCTGAATTCCAGGCTAGTGAGGACCAGTACTGTATGTCCACTTCACATGTGGATGCACATCGACCAACAACTACCGCAGTGGTCCGGGGACCGCCAGGGGTCCTTAAGGTTCAGGGGGTTTCAAAACATAGCAACAATCTATGCGAAGCTTTTTTTCTTTTTTATCTCCACTGTTGTTCTTTTGATTATTATTTATTTTCACTTCCATGGTTATATTAACCTTTTGCTCAATCGCTCTCTGTCCCCATGTCTCTCTCTCTCTCTCTCTCTACTTCTCTCTCTTTCTCAATTACTTTTCCATTTTATCTCTTGTTCACAGTTGTGCGTCTGCGCCGACTCCCCAGCAGCTCTGGCTCTCTCTCTCTGTCTCTTTGAACAAAGCCTGTGATAAGACTTTTCCCTCTCCTCTTCCCCCGTCGTAACATTGGCAGCTAACATTAGCGTCACGTACATTCACAGCTGATTAGATAGCCATGCAGCTTCAAGGATGAACCCCACCCCAAGTGGCCCTTGGCAGACTGTGTGTGTGTGTGTGCGTGCGTGCGTGCGACAAGAAAAATGTCTTATGTTGGGTTAGGAAAAGATGATTGTGATTTGGAGGTTAGGTTCATACTGTAGGTGTTATAGGGGTTAGAGACGAGTTATTTTCGATGCGGTCACAACATTCTTATGTCCTCACAAGTGTAGTAATGCGTGCGTGCCCGTGTGTGTCCAGCACTCTCTGCCACATAACTGCTAACTGCCACCTCCTTCCTCAAGGTAATGGGAGCTGTCTGCTTCTAATTGGAGAGATAAGAATGGCTTCCCACACTGGGGCAGTCAGCGAGGCCCACACGCTCTAATATGTGTCTCACGCAATAAAGGAGAAGCTCCTCTCTTCTCGTCTCTGCTCCCTCTCCTCTCCTCTCCTCTCCTCTCCTCTCCTCTCCTCTCCTCTCCTCTCCTCTCCTCTCCTCCTGTTGCATCGGTGACCACTGATGGCTGTGTGTGTGTGTGTGTGTGTGTGTGTGTGTGTGTGTGTGTGTGTGTGTGTGTGTGTGTGTGTGTGAGACAGAAACACAGAAACAGCCAATCAGAACAGGCTGATAACAGGCCTCAGTGGGCTTACGGCGCAGAACCGCTCGCCCTTCCTTTCTTCCTTCCTCTATCTCATTTTCTTTTATTTTGAGACCAGGTCGTTGCACCTCACATCTCTCTCTCTCTCTCTCTCTCTCTCTCTCTCTCTCTCTCTCTCTCTCTCTTATCTCTGTATGTCTGTCCTCTCGCTCCACCTACCTTCTCCGCGCAGCTGTTGTCGTACATAGTTGTTATGCGAGGAGCGACGCTGGATTAACAAATACTATCGATGCACTGACTAGGGAGAAAAAAACCCAGTGACCCTCCATGCATCGTTACTGTAATCACAGGCATAATAATTAGCTTTAGTGGTTTTACAGTCACGTGTACTTGATCATACTACAGCATCACACAAAAGTAGCAGATCTACAAGCTCAAAACGTGGCGCGAAGTGACACGTTTCGACCTTGTAGATCTGCTACTTTTGCGACAATTGAATTTGAATCCTGAAAAGTAACAGTTTTAAACAGTTATTGTTCTTTTTTCGGGGTAGAACATATGACCCACTGTGCCCCCTAGGTGGCAGCCTTGTCATGAAATGAAATGAAATGGATATATATATCATATGGCTGATGTCTGCCAGAAAACTCTCCATATTTCAACTGTTTGTGTCTCTCGTCATTATTAATGCCCTAATTTGTCATTCAAGAGTGTCACACAAAAGTAGTGAAAACAGCATACATACAGCAGATCTGCTATTTTCACACTAAGCTTTTTATAAGAATAAAAGGAATTTGAATTTGAATTCAACTCATCCCTTCACTCCTTCCTATGTCGTCCAGGCTCCCATGTTCTCCTGGCCCCGGCTGAGGGATGCAGACCCTGTGCTGCGATGCGAGATGGCCTCCACTGGAGAAGTAAAAACCCTCTTTCTCTATAATTGTTCTGCCCTAAAGTCCTCTTGTTGTTGTTGTTGTTCTGTCTCTCTTCCTCCCAATGCAACAAACAACGCAAAACTGTGTGTGCGTGTGTGTGTGTGTGTGCGTGCGCTCGTCTTGATGCAGGTAGCCTGTTTTGGACCGAACATCTATTCAGCCTTCCTGAAGGCCATGCTCTCCACGGGTTTCAAGCTGCCACAGAAAGGCATCCTGATTGGCATTCAGGTGAGGCAGCCAGCTACAGGGTCCCCAAGGCTGTGTGTGTGTGAGAGTGGGGACGTGTGTGGTGGTGAAGCTTGCATCTCAGCATGTGTTTGTGTGTGTGTGCGCATAACAAAAGAGATGAAACACAGATATGGCTCACATCTTTTTTCTTTGATTAGATTTTTATAAATATTCTTTGACATATAAGATTCACAGGTTCACCAAAAAATATTATTTTACGCTCCGACGTGGAAAAGTTTTTGTTTCTGAAGGATTTAATGCGATAAAAAGCGATGGAAACACTTTTGTTGAATGAATAATAACACAGCCACTTCTTTACTGCTGTCGCCTTGATCAATGGAAACCATTTTTGCTGCCGATGAATGTGTTTGTTGTTGGGAGGGGACGGGGGTTCTACGTTCCACAGGCCCATTCATCTGCAAGTCCATTAAGTGGAGGTGTCATATTTATTTTTGTGGCGTTGCAAAACGTGTGCATGGAAATGTACTATAGACTTTTGGGTACAAACAGTCTAAAAACAAATAGCAATTGAATGAACCCCCCTGTCCCCTTCAAACACAAAATCACATATATATAATTATAAAAATCACACCTGTGTGAAGTGAGGTGCGCTCTTATCATCATACATCATCTCATTCTGGCCAATCACAATTTGCGTCCTCGCTTTTCCGTCTTCACTTTTGTCTTCAATCTTCAAAGCTGGGCATAGGATGGGCTAGTATAGTGCCCCTATATATGGCCTGATTTGGCTACAGATTGTCGACAAAGCCCTAAAATTATGTTTTTATTATGATCCAATTAGGGGTGTCAAATAAATCTATTCGAATTTGAATCGCGATTCCCGTTATGAACGATTCAAAATCGATTCATAATTTCCAAAAATCGTTTTTCTTTTTTTAGATTTTCTGGTTACAGTTACAGGAGTTTTCACTACATGGTGTTTGTGATATGAAATGTAAGCTTACCCTAATCAGTCATTTTCAAGTTACTGTACTGTATAGTCACTTCAGTTCAGGTGTGTCTGTCAACGAGGAGCCAGCTGACCCTCATTGACAGGCAACAGGCATCAAGGCAACTCGTGTATCTCTAGTCTCTGTGCCTAACACAATATTGAGTTCAACCTGTGCAATTTATTTTACAGCAGTTTTTACTTACATGTATTGTTCTAGTAACTGAGTGAGGAAAAGTAACATGTTGTACATGTTGTTGTCTCGGATTTACCTGTGTTCACATCAGTATCAGTATCTGTGTTCACATCAGTATCAGTATCTGTGTTCACATCAGTATCAGTATCTGTGTTCACATCATTCAGTTGATAAAACCTACAATAAGCTTTTTAAAGAAATGTACTCTGCTTTCATGCCACAATACTGGAGTAGATCGGGATGAAATCCTATGTATTGAATAGAGAATCGTTTTGAATGACGTTTTTGGATTGAGAATCGAGTTGAATCGGAAAAAATGATTTTGAATCGAATCGTGACCCAAAGAATCTGAATCGAATCGAATCGTGGGACACCCAAAGATTCCAATAATCAATGCCAAACATGTACGCGACCCATAGAACGGGTCCCGATGCAATGTTTGGGAAACATACCATCCCATTCTCTCTTTCTCTCTCTCTCTCTCTCTCTCTCTCTCTCTCTCTCTCTCTCTCTCTGCTGCGCTTCCCCTCACTTTGAGTCTGTCTGTCTGTCTGTCTGTCTGTCTGTCTGTCTGTCTGTCTGTCTGTCTGTCTGTCTGTCATGCTCCATGGCTCTGCATGTTAAATCTGTGCGGTTGCAGATGGGATCTGACAGCTTTTATTTCCCATCATGTCGTGAGCCATCTACATTTCAGATCCACTCAGCCACACACACACACGCACGCACGTGCGCACATGCAACGGGAGAGGCTACAGATCATGTTGAAAGTATGACGAAGAAAGGCCTACACGTTGTAATAAATAAGGACTTTAATACGGCACAATGGGGCAGACAGACGTATCTGTTGGGCAGACGCCTCTTAATATTTCCATATTTTAACCTTTTGTGTTTGGTTTGTAAATGAATCCCCTACGTGATCTTGCTAGAGCATCACACAAAAGCATAAAAAGTAGAAGATGTACAACGAGCTTGTAGATCTACCTTTGCTAATTAGGGGTCAAGCCCAAAGGGCGTAGACCCCTTATTGTTTCCGTAAGAATTCCACCATTTTGACAGTTTTTTTCGGCCATGTCAAAGACTTCCGTGGCCTTGGTAACCACTCCCTTTGAAATCACATTTCCATTCAGGATTCTGGTTACGGGACTACAGTGTTGACAGACAACCCCTTCAGCCAATCTACAGCATAACAAAAAAAAGCTGACATCTCCAGTCTACCAACGTCATAAAGTCCAGCAGTGAATTTCCTCAATGTTTATATTGCTCATTGTGTATATTGCGTGTAGCTCTTTTTCTTTTTGGGCCTGACCCTGTCTTATAGCTGCTTGCAGCTATATTTTTTGAGGGGAGCTAGCCCCTGCTATGTCCAACTTTGACGGTTTGTGTAAACACAAACATTGAAGACAAAAGTGTGTAAACAAACTATGAAGACAAAAGTGTGTAAACACAAACATTGAAGACAAAAGTGAGGACGCAAATTGTGATTGGCCGGAATGAGATGATGTATGATGATAAGAACGCCCCTCACTTCACATGGGTGACATTTTAAGCCTGAACTGTTTTGGACATATGAGGTTTCCACAAAACAGAGACAATATTTAAATCGATGTGCGTCCGTCCGTCCGTCCGTCCGTCCGTCCGTCCGTCCGTCCGTCCGTCCGTCCGTCCGTATGTCTGTCTGTCTGTCTGTCTGTCCGTCCGTCTGTCTGTCTGTCTGGCCCCCTCCTGTCAAATGCTGCTTCTGACTAATCCCCTTAATGACTCATCCCCTACTTCCTGTCAACGGGCCAAATGGAACCATGGAATAGAATACAAATGTCTCTTTTGGGTCTTTGGGATCCCCTGCTATATTAGGAGCCTTTTCAGACCATGGTTCTTTATAGAGAACCAATTTATTTTAAATAAATAAATTATTTAGTACATTGGTTCTCAAACCCCAGGAGGAGACCCCAGGTTCCATGGGGTCCCCAGCAAAATGATTTAATATTGCTATATCTTGAAAGATTTAGAAATTTGTTAAATATTTGCCAATTGTTTTAATAACACAAATCTTGTACGGGGGTCTGTGGCCAAATTCACATTAATTTGGGCGTCCTATACATGAAAATGTTTGAGAACCTGCTCTGCTTTTAGCTGAACCAATATTTTTCCAGTGTGTACAGTTGGCTACCTCATTTTCTCTCGCTCCCCTGCCTCCATTGCTCAGCATTCACACAGAAAAATGTACTCAGCGAGACGACAAGTCATCCCAGGAAAACAAATTGTTTGCTGAGCTGAAGGGTGCACAGTTTGAGTCTAATCAGTTGCAAATCAGCAGCAAACACTCACAGAGGAGTGTTCAGCACTTTTCAATATGCTAGATGGAATCCATTAAGTGGGTCATTTGATACCGAAGTGCATTAAAACCCAGCCATTTTTGGATGCTAGCTTAGCTGGAAGACACTCAATTATAAAAACTTTTTAGTTCATACTGTTTTCCTGTCATGGAGAGGAGTCTGTGAGAACAGCCCATCACAAATCTTGAAAGGTAACTATTTAAAGCTGCAATCCTGGAACTTATTTGAATGAATAAAATGCTATTTTAACACAATGTGTGCTTCCCCTATAAGCCAGAACAGTGTGCCATTGCCAAAGAAATCTGCGCTATAAGCTTACAAGACTGGTCAATTCCGCCCGCCCGGAAGTTATAGCCGTCCATATTTGAGCCACATCTTCATTCTAGGCTATGCATCGTCGCGGAATGCATTCACTTTTATAAGGTCTCAAAGATCGCAGTTTGTCTCATTTTGAGGAGAAAGGGGACTATTAAGCGAGCACCCGGCCACGTCATTTATAAACTGTGCAAGCAAATCATCGTTGTCAGGCCTCAAATATATAATATTTTAATGAGAACAAGAAGGCACTGGAGCAGCTCAGACAATTTAGGCCCTTCTACATATAATATTTTAATGTTTCTTTCGTAAATTAATGACCTTCAAATCTTCCAATGCTATTTCTGAATTTTCTTGTGAAAGTTTGTCTGCAGGTTTTAATAGTGAACCAATGATTAGTATGACCAAGAGCTTGTGACTACATTGGATCCATTGGAATGCAGGTTATATTTTGTTGAAAACTAACCGTTTTGGACATGAGGTTTCCGCAAAACATTGACAGTACAACTCTCTAAATCGGCGTGCTACAGCTTTGTAAGCTCAGCTTTATTCATGGAATAAATCGCATAACGTTGTCACAATAAGACATCTTTCAACCTTTTAAAAACGTCTCATACAGGTAGGCTATGTGCTGGTGGGAATCTGTTCACTGGCTTGTGTTGGTGTGTGTGTCTCCTTAATCCATCACCCTCCATCTACAGGGAGCGTAGCAGCAATATTAGTCGGCCGGGGTCACTGTCCGTGATATTACCACGCTGTTGTTGTACTAATCAGAGGTACAGGTAGGCCAACGATGCTGTGAAATCTCCATTAGTCACCCTGGCTGCCTGTCTGCCGCTCGCCTTGCCTCACCCTGGCCTGCTAGCAGCGCTGGAAAGTAGCCATACATTTTCTCAAGTACTAACACTTAACCACTTCAACCCCCGCAGTCTTAGAGAACTGGACTTGAGTTAGAACTGTAACTCAGACTGCTTTTTTTTTTTTTTTTTTTTTTTTTTTACATCTGCACCAAATTATCTACCAGCCAGCACACCCATGTGGGCCCAATATAGTTTCAAGGTGGGCTTAACTATATTGTCAGCAGCCAATGTCCATCGACATGGGCCCCATCTGGGTTTTGGCTATTAGTGGGTTCTACCTGGGCCTTAGGTGAGCCCCAACTTTTTTGGCTAATGTTCACCCCAGAATATGGTGGTTAAAAGTGTCTCAGAGGAGGGCAAAACAAAATTGTTTTGTTACACCTACCAAAAGCTGGAAAAATCACACCCGTGTGAAATGAGGGGCACTCTTGTCATCGTACATCAATTTGTTATTATCATTTAACCATGATACAATGTTTAAAAAAAACATTCAATATATTTAAATATATCTAATTTCTCCTTTCATGTTTTGATGTTTAATTTACATCATATTTAGCGGAATTATCAGCTCCTTATCATAATACATCATCATGCATTATCTCATACTGGCCAATCAGAATGCCTGTTGCTTGTGATTGGTCTTGTAAATTGCACCTGACCAATGAGTACCTTTTGGTACTCTTAACTTAAGTATATTTTGGTGCCAATACTTTGCACTTTTACTCCAAGTAAAAGTGTTATTACAGGACTATTTGTATATTGTCTCTTTCGGGTGGAAACCTCATACGTCCAAAACTGTTACTTTTCAGGATTCAAAAGTAGCAGACGGACAAGCTTTGAGCTAGTAGATCTGCTACTTCTGATGCTTGTGTGTGATGCTGTAGTTTGAACAAGTAGGATGTTAATTAAAACTCAAAACGTCAGAATATAGAGATAGGTTTCTGCCCGACAGCAACGATATAGCGGTATTGCTTTTACTGAAGTACAGAAATATGGGAGTTCTCCTTCCACTGCTGCTGCTGACTGCACATCAGGGCTATTGATGGAGCCAGTGGACATAATTGAGAGACAGAGGAGGGGAAGCCTTGCTGTGAGCTGGAAGAGGATCTTGCGGCGGTGGTCAGTGGTTTATGGACCGTGTCCTAACTCCCCCCGCTCTTACTGTGAGCAGGGAAAGCTGCACATAAATGCTTTCTCTGTATTGAATTTGTCTCTCGCTGCCATGCCTTGCTTGTTCTGTGTAGAACTGACTGAATGATGGCAGATTTTTGGGCATCAGACCCAGAGTTTTGGGTCCGATAGGGAGGAAGTAATAATAATATAATGACTGTCATCCAAAAAGTATAATAATGGCCAATACATCGATACAGTAGTCATGCCGCTCTTGTTCCATCAGTTCCATTCCTCTGTCTCCTCTACTCATCTTCCTTTCTTTCTTCCTTCCTTCCTTCCAGCAATCGTTCCGGCCTAACTTCCTCGCCACGGCCCACCAGTTGAAGGAGGAGGGCTTCAAGGTGAGTAGTACTGCCCCCCTGTGGTGGCCTCCCAAAATCTGCAGAAAAGACACTGTCTGTCGCAGTCGAGCTCTTATCTCTATAATTATATTAACTTTGTGTTTTTGTTTTGTTTTTGTAAATTAATGCGCTTGCAATCACACTACAGCGTCGTAGCAGATCTACTAGCTCGAAACGATGCATTTTGAGCTTGTAGATGTAAAAAATATGTAAAACTCACGTGGGGATGTCATTGACCACTGTCTCCCCTCGGGGCTACGCTCGTTCTAACACCTCCCCCATGCAGTGGGGATGCCATTGTCTTTTAAACATTGTTTAAAGATAATTGACTTCAAAATGGACTGGGCTGTCCGCTCTGACACGCGTGTGTTAACGGCCAAGCTACACCAGGCTTTTCTTGCGCGTTTACCCTAAACGCGCGGCCCGCGCATGCGTTTTTTAAAATAGGACTGGACCTAAATTAAACGCACGCGCGGGGGTAAACGCGCGCGTTTTGTGCGCGAAAAGCCTGGTGTAGCTTGGCCGTAAGTGTAAACCTAGGCCTACCTTAAGTGACAAAATGGTTGTTCTTGGGAGTGAACCTTCCGACCTTTGCTCCCCGTCTCCAGCTCTATGCCACAGAGGCCACCTCAGCCTGGCTGTGTGCCAACGATGTGCCCGCCTTGCCAGTGGCCTGGCCCAGCCACAAGGAAGAGACCAGCCTACCCACCATCATCAGGTGGGTCAGTGTTACATTGAAAGTTCCTTACAAAAGATTCCTAGAGGTAAGTGATACGTGGGGAATACGATGTGCTCTTTCACAAAGAGGAGATAGTTTCACTTAAACTAAAAATAAGTTATACTTTTAGACACAATTTCTGTTTACTAAATAGTTGTAGAGACAGGGGAAGTCAACAATTATGTTTTTGCCTTTATTGACATGTTTTACTCTGCGGTTGAATGCTGTCCCCCCCTCCCCTAGACTGTTTCTGTCATCAACTTGTAGTCTTGTTCGTGTGACAAAATGTACTGCTTTATTCGCAAGTTGCAAAACATCATGACATGACATGCCTTCATAAACAAGGCATCATCATGGCAAAGTGAAACCATCTGCACCAAATGTTGGACATGTGTGACAGGGAAAAATAATAAAACAGATGGAATTAAATAAGCCTTAAAAAGACACACACACACACACACACTCGTCTTCCTAATAAAAATAGCAAAATCAACACGATTTTGTATAGAGGGACAGACAGTAGGCTGACAGGAAATGGGGAGAGAGATCGGGGAGTGACATGCAGTAAAGGCCGTTGGGATCGGGAGTTGAACCCGCGGGACACTGCCAGACTTGGACTACCGGCCAAGGTGCCTGGACCGCTGAGCCATGGCCCAGGCCGAAGTCGGCATTTCTATTTAAAAAAACATTACTGGGTTTGGTGATCTTTGCATTTGTGTACGGGCTAGCAGAGTGACTTTTAGAGCTGTTTCACAACACAACGGGGAGCATATTTTGAATTATCAATTGCTAGTCAATGGAACAATTCTTTTTGATTTATAATGAAAATTGCATTTTTATAGCGCTTTTCCAAGTGCTCAAAGCGCTTTACAATGGTTCATTCATTCATACATTTGGAGGTGAAGCGGCGAACAGTCGACGCCAGCATCCTCACTTCCCACATTCACACACTTAAAATAAAAAAGTCAAGGGTAGGGTGATACTATGGTACCGAAAAATAAATAATTTAATGTAAACCAAAAAGACATCAAAATATTGCTAGAGACAGCTTAAAGCCTACAAATAGTTGCCATAAAAACATGAGTAAAATTTTTTTGAAAATTGAAAATGTCATGATATGTCACTCCTCCATTTAGTTGGGTTATTTGCTTATTTGCCCAAGTTAGACCCCAACTACATTCAGGCAAGTTAATACAACAACGGTAAAACACACGTTTTAATTTCTCATGTACCGTTGGAGCTCCGCGGTAGGTAGAATATTTGTATAAGCCCCGTCAAAATATAGACATGAACTCAGTCGGGATCGGGTTGTATTATTGAGAATTCCCCTCATTAAAAGCGACAGGTTCTCTTGTCTGTCAGCTCTCCTCTGCTCGGTTAACATAATGGGTAACCCATTCAAGTGGTAAATTAAATGTGAAACAAGTCCTCTATTGAGAAAACAAGAAGATATGTTGACAAAGACACTCCATACATTTGGAAACATATTTTTATTCAAATCAATATGGTCTTCAGTTAATTTCGAAATATTTTAAAAGTAGGCTAACTACAGTTGAATTTCAATGGGCTTCTATGGCTGACCTGCAGTAGACCATTCTAACGGACCAGAAGTGGGGCTGCTGTCTCATTTGGGGGGCGTGAATTTGTAGACGCCATCTGTCTCTATTCTTTTTTCATCTCCGTGTGCAAACAAGGGGTGTCTGTGCATGCGTGTGTGTGCGACCGTGCGTGCACATGTGCGCGTGTGTGATTGTTTTTGATATTTTGCAGCTTAGGGCATGTCCATATTAAGATGTGTGTGAGAGGACTACAAATTGTCGGACTGGCTACAAGAAGGGCAAAACAATTAGTCAAATATTGTTGTGTCTTCCATTATTGACAGTCAATAGATGCTGTCACCTATATCCATAACGGGTCTATAGCCTGCTTATGTCAATGGGTCAAAATTAGTCAAATGTTGACTGATATATTTGGATTTAGACATTGATTTGTGTCTTTAATTGAAAACCCAAATAAAGAACTTAAAGTGTGTGTGTGTGTGTGTGTGTGTGTGTGTGTGTGTGTGTGTGTGTGTGCGTGTGCGTGCGTGTGCGTGCGAACAGCCTAATCTACGAGGGCCATATTGATCTGGTGGTCAACTTGCCCAATAACAACAGCAAGCACCTCCGGGACAACTTCCTGATTCGTAGGATGGCCGTGGACCACGGTGTCCCCCTCATCACCAACTACCAGGTAGGACAATCGCACACGACTAGTGTTTGAACTGCATTTGTATTTGCATCTGTACTTGTTGCTTATTTAGATAGATGCTAGTTACAGTACGTTGTTCACGGTGCATATGCTAATTACTGTACATTTATTTGTACACTGTTTATGATCTTGTTTTAAACAGATGCTGGGATTTCTATTCCTGGAACAGTTAGCATGCTAATAATGGAAGCCACATTCTCACATTAATACAAATCTAAATTAAAAAATCACACCTGTGTGAACTGAGTGGTGCAGTGACGTCACACACTAACCATAGCAACCATGCTCACCTGTACATGGCCCCACGTACAGGTACACACCTGGTACACAGGTACAGACACGGGTACAGACAAAGCTGGTTATTGGAGTGGTTTGCACCACTCAAAAATGTGCGCGTGTGTGTGTGTGTGCGTGTGCGCGTGTCACGCATGTCTCAGGTGGTGAAGCTGTTTGCAGAGGCCATCATCTATGCCGGCGAGCTGGACACCACCAGCCTCTTCCACTACCGCCAGAGAGAGAGCCAAAAGAGAGAGGCTGAGCAGCAGAAGGTGTAGAGCCCTACCCCTACCACCACCCAACCACCGTACCCACCCTCAAGTCTGCCTCCCTCCTCCGACCTCGTGCCACAAGCAGCATGCAGGAGGACCTTGTCACAATCTCAACGGATAAATGCTTTCTGCCACCAAAGCACTGATAGAATAATCCTGATGATCCAAAAGAGTATTCCGCATCAGCTGGAGAACTTTCTGCATGAGGTTGGAGACCACCAAAACTGCTGCGTTTGCTCCTCCAGTGGTTTTTTGGGTTCCGATGCCGAATCATGTTTTTGGAGACTCCTAGAGAGTGATGAGAATGATCATTTGTTGCATTTGACTCGAGTCGTTTCATTCGTGTTCACTAAAATAAGATTTGTTCCAATCATTTATTCACCGTTCCGTACTTTCCACACAGAGGAAAATGAACAACTTGAGGAACAATGGACGTTTGAGGAAGTGACCGAATTTGGTTCACGTTCCGCACAAAAGACCGAATCACCTCAAACGAATCGCTAGATTCCAGATTATCAATGTTTTGACGGATATTTTCTTTAAATCAGTTTGAAAAATAGGTTCAATAACGACGACTCATATAATTATTGGCTGGTCTCTGCTTCGTCACTTAAACCCCACCGTCCTTATTCTGGGAATACAATTTTTTATGTCGAGCAAAAACAGAAACGACACTAGTATAGATGGGAGGGACTCCGCTCAACAGCGTATAGGGTTTAAGTGCATGGTAGATGGTAGTACAACATGCAGGTGGCCGAGCTGGTGCGAGACAACTTCTCCTATCTCTCCTCGATAATATTATGTTGCCTGTCTTGTCTCCAAGCCTGTGATGTTATAGGGGGAGACATGGCACCATTGGAGCAGCAGGAGTGACAGCCCAGTCTAGTTACCAGAGCCAGAACACCAGGTACTTTCAGGGGATTGTGCTTCCTGCTACTGTATGTTACATGGGATTTTACGCCACGGTTAGAAACGCCGCTGTTACGTTGCCGTATCCTTAAAAGCACAACAACCTTACTGTACTCTCTTTTTTTGTTTTTGTTTAAAGGAATACTATGTAACTTGCCCCTTGTTTACCAAAACAACAGTGCTGGGAAAAAAGTACTTAAATGCTTTACTTAAAGGTGTAGTGAAATGAAAAATACGTTTTCACACTTTTAGACCATCTCCGTGGTCATCATATGAGCATACCTAACAATGGATGCCAAAAAAATGGGAAAATTCTAATTTTTGTGTGTTTTTATATCAAAAGTCCATAAAAATATTTGTTGTATTACTTCCTGAAAACGAAAACGTGCTGCGTGATGACGTGTCGAGGCCAACATCGATAAAAGCCAATAAAAATGAAGCTCACCCGTATCCTCTCCATATGTGCGCATCCGTGCAGCACAGCTGCTATTGATTACAGAAATCCTCCGTTTTTATTCCCATTCCAGATAACATCCAGACAGTGTATTACTCGGTTTCAACTTAATCATCACGCTAAAATATGTATCTGAAGACATTATAGGGTAGAAATTAGCCACATAACAGTAAACTGGTACAGTTTGGCCGTCTATTTGATTTGTAAACAAACACACACCACGCTGCTGCGTATAACATAGCAACACTCCCTAGCTACCGTCCCATCGCCTGAAGGGATGCGACGCTCTGATTGGTTCAGAAACTTCAGACCGGTGTTTCAACTTGAAACCGTTTGAAACTTCATAATAAAATGTCCACCATTTCCGTTTCATTACACCTTTAAGTAAAAGTATCAATATTGCAATATTGGAATACTCCAATACAAGTTACAAGTAAAAGTCCAGAATTCAAAATGTACTTGAGTAAAAGTACAAAAGTATTGGCATGAAAATGTACTTAAAGACGTAGTGAAATGGCTTTTTTGGGCATTTTATTTTGAAGTTTCAGTCTGAAACGGCAGGCTGTGTGTTTCTGAGCCAATCAGAGCGTTGCATCCCTCCAGGTTATGGGACGTTAGTATCCACAACGTGAGCCTGTCTGTTTATAAGTGAGAGACTGAGGCAGTCGGCAATAGCTCAGCATGTGTACTATGTGGCTTATTTCTAACCTATAATGTTTTCAGATACATATTTCAGTGTGCTGATTAAGTTTAAAATTAGCAATACACTGTCTGGATGTCATCTTGAATGAGATTAAAAACAGAGTAGTTCTGTAATCAAAAGCAGCTGTGTTTGAAGGAACGGCAGCAATGGGAACAAAACGGGTGAATGAAATCAAAATGTATTTATATGCATGCAGGCCTCTCTACACGTCATCACGCAGCACATTTACGTTCAAAGGAAGTAATTAAAATCTGGTTTTTGTTTTGGCCCATATGATGACCACGGATATGCTCTAAAAGTGTGAAACACATATTTTTCATTTCACTACATCTTTTAAGTACCAAAAGTAATATAAATACAAATTATACAGAAGGTCCCATTTCATGTTTTCAAATCTATAAAAATATTGTGAAAATAGCCGTACTTAAGTACAGTACTTGAGTACATGTACTTAGTTACTTCCCACCACTGCAAAACAATACATAATGTACCCATCGTTTCCCTTTATAACAGCAGTTATCCGCCACGTCAGTAGTGTGGTGGTGTTTACCAGCAGAAACACACTGCCCTCTCGCTGCGTCTTACTGTAGCTGCCAAAACGTGCTGGGGCATCACCTCACTGCTTGTGTTGGTAGATGGACACGTATTTGGGTATTACCTTTTGAGAGCTTCCAGACAGTAACAGTGCAAGCGAGCGAGTGCCCGCCACCAAGTTTGAATCCTTGTTTACAAACGGATAGCTAGAGAAGCTACATAGTATACCTTTAACTTTGACTACTGCAAGGCATTGTTCCAGTGCTACCGCAATGTCCGGACCGGTGGCCATAACCAGATCTTTGCCAAACCCATGTCTTAACATACAGTAAATATCTGTTATAAGTTATCACAATGTCTCGATAACAACCATTTAAACGTCATTTCTGAAGTTAGTTTGGCTTCACAAACCTCTGACTGTTCACGCAATGCATTGTGGGTAAGATCCCGCAGGTCCAGACTAGCATTGTTATATCATGCGAGGACAGCTAGTTTTCCAAAGAGCTCAAAGTCTTACACGTAACTTCAATGTTTACAGTTTTTTATCTTTTTGTGTGTATACTTGTGAGAAACAGAAACTGAGCCTGTATCTCAAGCTGCTCTTCATTTGAAGACAGCTTGCATCCTCTTCTCTGCATCCAAATCACAAATTAAAGTATTGACATGGGATCATGCAGTTTTGTAATTCTGTGTGTGTGTGTGTGTGTGTGTGTGTGTGTGTGTGTGTGTGTGTGTGTGTGTGTGTGTGTGTGTGTGTGTGTGTGTGTGTGTGTGTGTGTGTGTGTGTGTGTGTGTGTGTGTGTGTGTGTGTGTGTGTGTGTGTGTGTGTGTGTGTGTGTGTGTGTGTGTGTGTGTGTGTGTGTGTGACCAATACGTCTAGGGGTAAAGGTGCGCATAACATATGAAATGGACAGGAAAACAACTGCAAATTCGAAAATTCTTTTACTTGCACTTGTAGAAAAGATTTACAGAGTTACAAAATTAGTTGTTCCAGTACAAATGGCTCAATAATTACATGATGGAAGTTAATCGACTTTCAAGTACATTGGCTATCATTTTTACGTCTAATAAGCAGTATCAGTTATAGAGAAAGATGTTAGAGTAAACTGTTAACCAAAAGAATAGGAGATCAACAAAACAAACTCCTTCCCGATCTACAACTAAACAAAAGGAATAAGCAAACAAGAGATAGTAACGAATAGCTGGAGTAAGATGAGCGATGTTGTCTCGTCGGAGTCCAGGCAAAGACTTTTATAGCGGATGCACTGAGGCCTCCAGTGCGTCACATGACCGGCGTGGCCAATGAGGGTGATCAGGCCCTCACGTAGCTTCCACCGGTTCTCGCGAGAGATGGCAAGCGAGAAGGGACATCTTAGTCTGTAGCTGGGATAAGCACAGTCAACACAACAAATGGCAACACTCGCCATAGCGGTGCCTTAAGACTATCATCATATCATCATATTTTTCTCTCAGAAACCGTCCGAGCTACAGTCACAGCACTTGGAGGGGAGGTTCATAATAATTATTAAAATTAATGTAATAAATAATTACATCAGTCAGCCTCATGGTGGCGCTATAACAGCCCACTTTACATTTCACCTTATAACTCGAACCGTAGGTCGTAAAATCTAAATTTCACTTTCACTGGATTTGCGTCAGGATAGATTTTCAACCATTTTTAATTTTCATAGTCCGTATTGTTCGGCTGTAATCGGTGTCCAAAGTTAGTGGGAGGGGCCTGTTTTAGGAAAAGAATTACACAAATCACCAACGGAATGTCCAATCCACCCCACATTTCATTCACATGTCGTGGGTGGTTTAATCAATGGAGAGCCCAAAGCAATTCCATTTTCAGCCATAGGGGGCGCCGCAAATGCGGAAATTTCAAACGTTTGTTGCAAAAACATGCTTTTGGGGAGATAAAGCGTGCGCTCCGGCGAAAACAGCTAATCTACAAGCTCACAACATCACAGGTTGCAAAAGCCATGAGTTTTCTCAACCCAGAGCTCAGAATTGTGCACATTTTGGACGCAAATGCACCTTTGATTTGATCTGTGCGATTCACAAAATACATTTGGGAGTGCGACTGTCCATAGTTTATTCTTTTAATGTTATAGTGTTTTATTCATTAAAAAACACACAAATATATTATACAATGGCAATTAAAGATATTTATGGGGGGGCAATATCTCACAACGGGTAAGGAGTCGACTAGTAATAATAACAACAGCGGGTGTGTGTGTGTGTGTGTGTGTGTGTGTGTGTGTGTGTGTGTGTGTGTGTGTGTGTGTGTGTGTGTGTGTGTGTGTGTGTGTGTGTGTGTGTGTGTGTGTGTGTGTGTGTGTGTGTGTGTGTGTGTGTGTGTGTGTGTGTGTGTGTGTGTGTGTGTGTGTGTGTGTGTGTGTGAGCGTATGCATTAGAAACAAGCAGGTGTTCTTACTCCCACGCCAAAAGCCATGAGCTTGAAACGAGCTACACACTAAAATTCACAGCGTCAATTTAACTCTGAAAGTGTACAAAATGAAAGAAATAATTTACACACTCTGGGAGTTCAATGAACACTCAGGATTTTCCAGTGCAGGCCAGACCTCTCGCCCCTCCCGTCTGTAATGTGAGAGCTGGTGAAAACTTCTGGGAACTCGGATTCGGCCAGACAGCACTGCAGTGTGAATGTGAGCTGCTGTGTCGTCATGCCACAGTCACAATGTGGTACTACTACAACAGCACAGTGTTACTGTGATTTACGGACGTGGAAACAGCGTTAACCACATGAACCCTAGCCGAAAATAATCAAGCGTCATGAGCTTGTAGATCGTCTATTCTCGGCACAGATATTTGGTGTAAAAGGAAAAAGGAGTCGGGCCTAGTATGAGACCAGTGGGGGATTCCAGTCAACTAAGTATACTGCATGGTCTAAGTCAGTGGTTCTCAACCTTTTCTGGTGCAGAGTCCACTTGAAAATCTGAAAAGTGTTTGCGGCGCACCCATCTGACCACACATCTCACCATCCGGCTGCCGTGTTAAGTGTACTTACACACTGGTGGTGGGTTGATCATGCTGGGTCAAAGCGGTTAAAAGGGAGGAAGCATGAGGTCAGACCGCTGCCTCCCCAGTTACAAAATAGTGGGATTTTGTGGGAAAAAAAATAATAATAATAATAATAAAAAGCGGTTAAAAGGGCTTCAATTGCAGGAGAACAGGTTAGGTTATTTGTCTTTATTGTTCCATGTTGAACTTTCTGGATAATGCTGAAGCCATCTTGACAGGATATTTTGGTAATTTGATATGAATACTTTGAACTATTTTAGTTGTAGTGCATGTAGTGCAAGTTGCATGATCTTAAGATCAACATTCAACTATCGTGGAAGAGTTGTCTGACTTGAGAGCTATAGTGGCGAGATGAGTGTTGCATTCCTAGATCCACTAAAGTTATTATTTTATTGAGAACACCACTTGCTTATCAAAGGCTATATCTGATGTTTCAATATAGTTTGGTTGCCAGTGAGCCTTGTTAAGTGTGTGTGTGCATGCATGCGTGTGCATTGTGTCTCAGAGCGAGGTAGATCCAGGCTGCCTTGCGCAGGCAGATGTAAGACGTTCTATCCCCCCAAAAGACAGACAATCCACAGATCACTGGTTCCTTGGGGGTTTACTTTTGGTTTTGGTGATGCTGACTTGGGAGTGAGAATGCCCTGTCTTTGTAATGCCAGTATAGCGACCGTTATTTATTTTATTTTCTTGTTCTTTTCAATTATAAATCAGGCACTGGGACTTGAAAGTGTCTAGAAAACTCAGCCGTCTCTGTCCTTTTCCTTCAACCCAGCCCAGTTTGTCTCAGCAGCTGTTTGCTCTATTTTGTTGCTTCTGTTCAGCAGAAACCTTGTATCTCCATATTTCATGTTTTTAGATTGTTGGTTTTTTAAATGAATGCCCTAGTTTGTCATGCAAAAGTTGCGGAAATAGCCGATTTACAAGCATTGCTTGTAGATGCTGCTATTTTAAATATTCGAAACAAGTTAGAAAGTGAAAGTGGTTAAGTTTGTCTGTGAATTGTATAAATGCTAGAGAGGTTAGGGGTTCCCAAACTGTGGTGCGTGCCGTGCACCCCTTGCGATGCACGAGCGCACCAGAGTGACATGAAAGGGGTAATGGTGGTTTTATGGTTGTATTTATGGATGCACCGAATATTCTCTAAATGATTGACAGTAAGCCTTCTGTAAGGCTATTCAATTATTTGTTTTAATTTCTTGAATTTGTATTTCTTTATTTTGCAACAATTCAACTGTATTGCCATACAGTTATGGTATGGCAGTCATGCTAATGTGCGGGGGGTGGGGGGGTGGTGCTGTGCTAGATGTTCGGGCCACTACGCGCCACTCAACACCTACGTCGATCCGATCAATATGCAGATCCCTGAAGAACATTTCCTATTTTGGAGATAGGAGGTCATTCTACAGCGACGGAAACCCTTACTGTTCCTTTCTTATTAGAAAAGAATACATGTTAAATAGTGATCTACATCATAAATAGCAAGCCTATACAGGGCATATGAAATACAGGGCATTAATTTATGGAACATAAACAAAAGTTATAATATAGAGATGTGGCGACGATTGTTTTACCAAAGACTGTTTTACTGCAGGCACAGTAACTAAGCAACAGGGTCGGTATACTGCTGCTCCGAGCTCCAACGAGAGGCTCCCCGCGGAAGGCTCATGCACAGCGTACCGTACCTTACCTGGCAAATCCCACTTTGATTAAAGTGTGGGATCGTTAAGTTTCACCTTAGCCTGATATGTTGAAAGATTGCTTTTCAAATTAACGGTGCATTTTGCATTCTACTATACGAGTAAAGTGTTCCAAGCTTTGAAAGTGTGCTCTCTCTCCCATGGGGCTTGGAACAAATTAAAGCCGTAACTGCAACCTGATTACCAATCAAAACTGCTTCAGGAAAGTGTCAGTAGTGTTGTTTTTGGCAGCAAATTTTGATTTTGGTTTTAGTCGTATAGCTCTTGAATAGTTTTCATTTAGTTTCAGGCACATTTTATTTACCTGGAATGTTTTAGTGTTAGTCTAGTTTTAGTCGACTAAATATCGTAAGATTTCCGCCACGGGGCATATGCATATGCAATAGGGGCGGATGAAGTCTGGCTGCGCCAGGCTAGGTGGCTACCAGGTATTCCTAAACATAACCTCAGTAAAACTGCCTAAACCTAACCTTATTCTTAAAAGTAACCTCAGTAACATTATGCCTAAACTACTGTATATGCCTAACCTAACCTTATTCCTAAGAGTATATATTCCTAAATGTAATAACCTCAGTAAAACTATGTCAAACATTAACCTTATTCTTAAACGTATAACCTCAGTAAAACTATGCCAAACATAAACCGTATTCTTAAATGTATAACTTCAGTAAAACTACACCTAACCCTAGATTTATTCCTAAAAAAAATAAATATAAAATGGTGCATTTATATAGCGCCTTTATCCAAGGCGCTTTACAGAGATTGTGCATTACATTCACCCATTCATACACCGATGGCAGCAGAAACCATGCAAGGCACCAACTAGCACATCGGGAGCAATTAGGGGTTCAGTGTCTTGCTCAAGGACACTTCGACAGTAACTCTGGGGGAGCCCGGGTTCGAACTGGCAACCTTGCGGTTCCCATCCAGGCACTCTACCCCTGAGCCACCGCCGCCCCCTAACCTTAACCTTAGTAAAACGATGCTTAACCCCAAATCTATTCCTGAATTTAACCTCAGTAGGCCTAAAACTATGCCTAATCATACATGTATTCATAACCTTAACAAGATGATATGACGTCATTTCTGAAAGCCAGACGTTGGAGGGACTAGCGACTAAAATGAGGTGCCCACTCTTCCGGATTACTGACTATTTTCAGCACACACGTACAGCGTCTGCGACCCAGTGGTAGGACGGGTGTATAAAACAGGCTGTATGCCACAGCAGCTGCCCGCAGGAACGTTAAATTATGCACTGTTTCAGTGTGCTCCGCTGGCATGAGGGCCTGCTGCTTCTCATGAGGGGAGAAAATCAACCTGGCTAATTGACATGCGTTTGTCACACTGGGCCTCAAATGAATTATCTATGGAGGTGGAAAAAAAGGGGGGGGGGGGGGGGTTGGGGGTTTGCTGAAGTCAACACAATTGTCTCAGTCACTCGGCGTTAGCCACTCAAATGTCTGGCTTTTGAAATTATGTCTTACAGTATGGCAGCCAAGTCTATGGACGTTTGTTTAGACTCTAAGCAAACATTAAAAGTCCATAGGTGTGTGTGTGTGTGTGTGTGTGTGTGTGTGTGTGTGTGTGTGTGTGTGTGTGTGTGTGTGTGTGTGTGTGTGTGTGTGTGTGTGTGTGTGTGTGTGTGTGTGTGTGTGTGTGTGTGTGTGCGCGCGCGCGCCTGTTTTTGTGTCTGTACTACATTGCAAAAAGGTCTACATTTTTTTCTGTTATTTTTCAGAGAGAGTAGCCTGTGTGTGTGTGTGTCTGTCTGTCTGTCTGTCTGTCTGTCTGTCTGTGTCTGTGTCTGTGTCTGTGTCTGTGTCTGTGTCTGTTTTTGTGTCTGTACTACATTGCACAAATGTCTACATTTATTTCTGTTATTTTTCAGAGAGAGAGTAGCCTTTGCGTGCGTGCATGCGTGCGTGCTGTTTGACATGGTGTCTTTGCTACATTGCAAATGTCTACATAATTTTTCTGCTATTTTTCCGAGAGAACAGGTGTGTGTGTGTAGGAGTGCTACGGTGGGATGCTGGTTCGTGACTACACATTAAAATGTAATTAGGGAGCTGCTTATGCATACATTATGAGTATGGATGAGACACACTCGCTCTACTCAGCGGAGCCACCCTGACCCGCCAGACTGCAGGTTATATCTCCTGGCTGCGCACGTACACACATTAACACACCCACACTGAACGTCCTAATAGACTGAACACAATGCCAGCATTCGTCACACTGTATACCAATACTATTACTTTTCAGGAAATTGAATATTTGTAGTCAAAAGCTCTTGTTAATGCTTTTCACTTTGCTTAAGTATTTATAAAATCCATGCAGACAGACATATCCACTACGTTTCTTTTCTTTTCAAAAATAGTGAAAATAGACAATAGTCTCTTATATCTACTGTAGCCTACTGACATGATTTTCTTCATACGCCTCTTACGCCAGGGCTCCACCGGGCAGTGGAGCCACCCTTCATTGATTAAAAAGGGAACATTCCCTGACGGTGACGGAGACGCTGACGCTGACGCGCCCGGTGGAGCCCTTGTGTAACACCAGGGCTCCACCGGGCGCGTCAGCGTCTTCACTTATCCTGAATTTCCCCTGTAAAGTATTTTTTTCCCCCTCCATTGTCGTGCCGGATTTGCCTTTCGTGAAAAGAGGTCAATTCAAACCTGGCACTATTTCACACTTTGTCCGTGACAAAGCTTGGACAATCCACTGTTGTTTCACTGAAGTGCCACAATGGCAGGCTCTCTGAAACAGTGGTGGAAAAATAATGTAAAAGTATCAATACTGCGGTGTGTGTGTAGTGAGTGAGTAGCCATAACGCATAAAATAAAATCTGTACGTTTATAAAGTCGGAAATTTCCTACCTTAAACAGAATATTGCCACGCCCTCCTCCGACCTTTTTTTATTTATTATTATTTTCATTATTAGTACACAATTGTACTTAAAGGGGAAAACCACCCATTTTCAACATTTTACTATGTCATTAATATACATTAGAGCTGTTGTGTGGAAATAATAAAAAAGTCCCCCCATTTTGTATTTCCTAGAACTGTAATTATGAAAAAAATCATTAACATGGTGAAACACATCTTGATGACATCATCAAGATGTGTTTCACCATGTTAATGATTTTTTCAGACCTCTAGTTCTAGGAAACACAGAATGGGGGAACTTTTTTATTATTTCCACACAACAGCTCTAAGGTACATTAATGACATAGTAAAATGTTGAAAATGAGTGGAATGCCCCTTTAAGTACCCTTTCCACCACTGCTCTGAGACTTTGGAATGTCACGTCACGTGTACCTGTAAACTTGTCGATCTAGTATTCCCGATACTTTTGCTCAGCACTACCCATTACAAAAAAAACAAAAAAAACAAACATTTGAAATAATGTTTGTTTTCACTTATCCTGAATTTCCCCTGTAAAGTATTTTTTTCCCCCTCCATTGTCGTGCCGGATTTGCCTTTCGTGAAAAGAGGTCAATTCAAACCTGGCACTATTTCACACTTTGTCCGTGACAAAGCTTGGACAATCCACTGTTGTTTCACTGAAGTGCCACAATGGCAGGCTCTCTGAAACAGTGGTGGAAAAAGCATGTAAAAGTATCAATACTGCGGTGTGTGTGTAGTGAGTGAGTAGCCATAACGCATAAAATAAAATCTGTACGTTTATAAAGTCGGAAATTTCCTACCTTAAACAGAATATTGCCACGCCCTCCTCCGACCTTTTTTTATTTATTATTATTTTCATTATTAGTACACAATTGTACTTAAAGGGGAAAACCACCCATTTTCAACATTTTACTATGCCATTAATATACATTAGAGCTGTTCCCCCACAGAATGGGGGAACTTTTTTATTATTTCCACACAACAGCTCTAAGGTACATTAATGACATAGTAAAATGTTGAAAATGAGTGGAATGCCCCTTTAAGTACCCTTTCCACCACTGCTCTGAGACTTTGGAATGTCACGTCACGTGTACCTGTAAACTTGTCGATCTAGTATTCCCGATACTTTTGCTCAGCTACCCATTACAAAAAAAACAAACATTTGAAATAATGGACAATGGACGATGAATGAATGAATTGTATTTATATAGCACCTTTCCAAACATATAGTTACTGTACAAAGTGCTTTACAGACAGGTTATAAAACAGTAATCGTAAAAGACACTTTTCGGACCAACAGCTACACTGTTAACCCGTTATTCTCTGCAGCATCGGTCCTTACTCTATCTGCGCAACACTGCTTATTTAGCCTGTGGTAAATATCCATTCTACGCTGCCTCCCCATTAGCCTTAATGGTCTTTCTGATGGTGTTCAGCCTAATTTGTTTAACAAGCCGTCAAAAGGTTGTCCTATTTGTCATTTGTACAAAGAGGTGTTTGCCTTTTCCCCACACTGCTGTTGCAGTCCAACCACCTGGTTAGGTTTCACTCACTTCTTAAGTCCACCAGAAGTGGCATGATGTGCCAGTATGTGCATGGAATATCGTCTCTGTCGGGTCGAAATTAACCTCATACGTCCAAAACTGTTACATTTCAGCAGTGGTGTCGGACTGGGTGGAAAGGTGGGACAGACAGCCTGGATTATTCACACAAAAAAAGTGAGATCGCTTGTCCCAGGGCCCAGAATTTGGTGCTACGTCTGCAATTCAGGATTCAAATTCAAAAATACCAAAAGTTGCAGATCTGCTACTTTTGATGCTTTTGTGTGATGCTGAATTATGTTCAACTAGGGCGTTAATTTACGAGGGAAAGAAACCCCCACAAAAAAGTTAAATGCTTCCTGTATCCGTGATCTGTATCCTGAAACACGTATTGTTGAGATTCCCAAGTTTGTTCATCTACTTGTGTGTGTGTGTGTGTGTGTGTGTGTGTGTGTGTGTGTGTGTGTGTGTGTGTGTGTGTGTGTGTGTGTGTGTGTGTGTGTGTGTGTGTGTGTGTGTGTGTGTGTGTGTGTGTGTGTGTGTGTGTGTGTGTGTGTGTGTGTGTGTGTGTGTGTGTGTGCACGCACTTGGCTACTAGGCTACAGGCATGTGTTTGCTGCACTCGTATGTGTGTGTGTGTGTGTGTGTGTATCCATGTCTGCCAGAGTACCAGCAGCAGAGGGAGCGGGTGTGAACGGTTGAGTATCATCTGTATTTTAACGAGGGTATTAATGGATGAGAGGCTCTCGTCTCCTTATGGTTTTCATCCCCGTATGACCAGCGAGCACACTTTATTCCTGTGTGTGAGAGCACGCTGCCTCGCCTCTCTAGTGTCAGTGGTGACAAGTGCGTAGGCTACATTTACTCAAGTACAGTTTCAAGGTACTTTTACTCTGCTAGAGGTTCTGGTGCCTGAAGCCAATGCCACCACTGCTGCCTGCCACCACGAGAGCCAGAGTGAGACATATAATATTGTTGCTGTCGGGCAGAAACCTCTTATCTCCATATTTTACATAATTTCGCTCATACTGCAGCAAAAGTAGCAGATCCACAAGCTTGTTGAAAAATTTAAAAACATAATTCTCAACTATCGATTTGTCGGAAAAGTAATGGATATATAATATTAATAATCGCTAAGTTAATACTAGATAGTTACAGCAAAACGCAACAAAAAAAAGACTGCACGAACTGAAGTCAAATTGAATAATGGCTCCCATTGTGCAATTTGGACCCAGCACCTTCCCAAGGCAAGGGATGGATGGGGTGGGGAGAGATCAAGCTTAATATACTAACAGTAGCCTATGGTGAAATATTTACTTGGCCCAGATTCATGCCTAATGAGTTCAAAGGAACCAGTTACATAACCAGGGCAGCGTTGAATGTTTAATGCTATCTGGAGTTGTTTCGAACGCACTGCTGAGACCCTGCTCATCTTTCAAATGAGAGCTCATCTCCCATGACCCCCTTCCTTTATTTTAACCATTTAAGACTGATTTAGTCTGTTGAGCAGAAACCTCCTATCTCCATTTTTTAACTTTTGGCAACTTATTTCCCCCGTAAATTAAGGCCCTACTTGATCATAACATTGCAGCGTCACATAAAAGCATCGAAAGCAGCGGATCCACATGTACAGGTAGATTGTAGATCTGCTACATTTGATGCCTTTTTTATTTGAATCCTGTAAATGTGAGGTTTCCATTCGACAGAGATTACTATGCAGATTACTATGAAAACCTGTAAAACATGTCGCTCCGTCAGTCAGTCACGCCACCATATATGGCTGTCAGTCCATCACGCCTTGTGACACGTTACACCTCGTGACATCACGCCTCGTGACACGTCACGCCACCATATATGGCCGTCTCCATATACAGTATGAAGATCACGACACTGACCTCATCTAACCCTGGTTAACCATACATGGAGAAGACTGGATCCTCACCTAGATCTACATGTACATGCCGACAACAACTCTCATCTGACCTCAAACCTCAAATCCTTAAGCCCTAACCACACCAAAGGGTCGCCATGCAACTCCTTGGGTCCAAACGGTTGCATGGTGAGTTGGTGACCCTTTGGTGTGGTTTGAATTCCATGCGTTAAATCACTTGGGACAACGTGCGTCAACATGCAACAGGACATATCACAACGCTAAAACCGCCTCGACCCTTTGGTGTGGTTAGGGCTTTAGATCTCCATATATGGAGCTGACCTGTTCTAACATTCCATAATGCTGATCTGACCTCATCAAACCCTGTACACTCAATACATGCTCCATATATGGCCAGTACAGAATTCATTCCATATGTTGATCCGACCCCCCCCATGCCAAAGCGCCAACGCACGCCCAGCAGTCTGCCATCTGCCGTCACCCAGGCAGATGCGTGCACGTGACCTGCTTTTTTCCGTTTACGCCAAATGTAGACGACCTACAAGCTCACAACGCGTTGCAACAATCTAGTTTTGCCTAATTGTTCCCCCCAGAATATATGGTTGCTGGGTTCAAGTGGTAAAAAATAAATATTTATAATATATATTAGGTATCAGGTTGAAAGTGGTTATTGCCTAAAAGTTCTCTGCCAATAGTAAATCTTCAAACTACAGTTTAAGCTTTTACACACCTGACTGTAGGCAGGGGTGACGAACACCAGGGGTCAACAACAAAGAAACAAAGATATGGTCTTCTTCTCCACTTGCGATTAGAACATTCTATTATCAGAGCGAACAACATTCCAGCGCAAGGACCCTCATCATGTTATGTCACAGAACCTGATTAGAATTATCTTTCATTTTGCGAGTGAATAAAAGACGTTGCGCAGGAGTTCCTTTGATAATTAACTGCCATGTGTGTCTTCAAGTGCCTAATTACATAGAAGTTTGCCTGGTAAATGTCTCTGTTAATTGGCGATGCGGATGCCGGTACAGTGCTCCCCCCTTGTAGTCTGCCTGTTCAGTCTCGGACCAAAGCAGTGCTCAGATCCCCCAAGGCCCTATGAGATAGAGAGTGTACTGTAGGATCTCAGTTTGGACAAGAAGGGGCTTTTGATGAGGCTGGTAAATCAACAAAATTATCCGTTTTCATGAAAGACTTGCGATTCTGTTTTTCCCCTGCTGCTGCTTCTTCCGCCTCTTCTTGCGCGCGTCTCCATCACTGGGGGCGGAGCGGCAAATCGAGCATCTCGGGGAAGGATAACATCACAGTCTGTCTCTTCAGAGCGTTGTATTTGTCATGAGCACAATGGTTTGCCTGTGTGTCAACAGTCTGCGCAACCTTTCCAAATCGTCCAAATGGTTGGCCTTTATTTTAATAAATGGGAATAATGATGGGAAATATGAATTGGAGAGTTTTCAGTGGGTCTAGAAAACCACGCCCACTATATGGATATAGCAACATCATCAGGTGTCTGTCTGTCTGTCTGCGTGCGTGCTTGCGTGCGTGCGTGCGTGCGTGCGTGCGTGCGTGCGTGCGTGCGTGCGTACATGCGCGTGTATATGTGCCTTTTTTGGCCACTAAAAACAGTTGTCTCTGGGGTCTTTTGGGTCTCATTAAGATGAGACCCAAAACGACTTCCCGCACTCCAGCTGCGCAATATTCGTATGTTGAGTTGGCGGTGCCTGGTGCTCGAACCCATGATCTTGTGGTCTAAAGGCAAGAGCTCTCTCAACTGAGCCACTCGGACACTATGAATATGGTGGCGAATATGGTGACACATGTTGTGAGCTTGTAGATCTGCTATTCTTTGGAGTGGCTGATGCACAAGGCAGACTGCCGTAGGTTCCACCCCTCCGCCGCTCGCTCTCAATGTAAGTGAATGCCAGACATTCACATGTGCCTGTACCCTGTAACCTACATCATCCTATACGGCCTATACCCTATACATCATCACAACATGTGCCTGTACCCTACATCAATGGTGTGTGTGAGTTGTCCAACAATTTAACCTACGGTAATAGTAAATATATGTGTGAACACAAGCCACAGCAGAAGGGGGTTTAGTGTCTTCAACAGTCCATATAAACGAAAGAAACTGCAGGTAGAGCTATATCCCTATTGTTATAGGGCTTTGCAATGGCTTACTGCAGTTTTAGTAGGCTAGACAGGTGTGTGCGCGTGTGCATGCGTGTGCGTGCGTGTGTGTGTGTGCGCGCTCTCTTTCCCAGCTAGCACACGGCACACCTCATCTTTGACATTCCACACGAAGCTTGAGCTAAAGCCTTCGTTGGCCCGTACAGGGAAATCTGCACGACGCCACCGGAATATTAAAGCCACCTCTCCATCATGTGTAATTGCAGCCCCTTCAAGCTAAACAATGGATGTGATGGAAGCTCGGCGCAGTTTTGTTATGCTGATTGCAAAACGCACCCTTTGGAGCCTTCAATCTCTCCCAGCCCACCCTCAAGGCCTGGATGCGAAGACATTACAAAAGGGAAAGCTTTGCCATTACTCGTGATTCTCTCGCAAAGCATTCCTAGTTGTGCCTTAACAAGCGATGTTTGCAATTTAAACGGCGTAATTTAAGTCAGCTCGTGAAGTTATACCTGAAGTAGGCTTATTAGGTGATGCAGAGGTGTGTGTGTGTGTGTGTGTTCGTTCCTTCGTTCAAGTTGTTGTCACAATCATTTGTGTTATGTGCTGCTCGTCGGAGATGCCACAGCTGTCCTGTCGTTTGGAGGGTCCAGCCTTCTCTATAATCAGCCGGGGAGTCAAGAGAGACTCATTGGGAGCAGATTGTGCTCATGTTAAAATGAGCTCTGCTGTCCTTTGTAGCACACAGTAATTCTGGCACAAAGAGTTATTGGCTGCAGCTGGTGCACCTCTCCCTTCTCTCCAGTCTCCACCACATGCACATGAGAGCTCATCGTTATCATCTATTCATCCAGCCCTCAGTCTCTGTGTGCTTTAAGTTAAACAGAATTAGATATAGATTTTGTTGTTTGTTTGTTTGTTTTCTTCCGCACACTTCAAGCAATTCAAGTCCCTGCGACATACTCCTTGGTATACTTGTACATCAAACTGCCTCATGCTGAAATGGAACAGCACCTATGGGCCACATGGCTCGGGAACTGTTGGTTACCAACGCTAATTACCGGTATTTTTTTTTGCAATTTCTTGAGAAAATTAAAAGTAAACTGTCTGCTAAGATGAACATGCCCAGCTGTCGTTACAGCATCTTTAAGCAGTAATAACTTGAATATTAACCACCATATTTGTCATGTGGCAAGTAGTGAATATGTGCCCAGCCTTGGCAGGGGCTGGGTCTTCTCGCACATGCACGTTTTTCAGCAGAGCATTAGTTTTCTTTATAAAATAGCAGAAATTCTAGTTGGCAGAAATGGACACGACCTGTATGGGAGGGGTACCTGTATAGACCTGTAGTCGTGTCATGATCCAAGGAATCCAGGGGGAAATAATTGGTGGATTGTACGACCTACGGTTCAAGAGGCCAAAACGTGAAGAGGCATATGTTGTAGTGCCACCACTTTCTTTTTTGTGTGTGTGTGTGTGTGTGTGTGTGTGTGTGTGTGTGTGTGTGTGTGTGTGTGTGTGTGTGTGCGTGCGTGCGTGCGTGCGTGCGTGCGTGCGTGCGTGCGTGCGTGCGTGCGTGCGTGCGTGCGTGCGTGCGTGCGTGCGTGCGTGCGTGCGTGCGTGCGTGCGTGCGTGCGTGCGTGCGTGCGTGCGTGCGTGCGTGCGTGCGTGCGCGTGCGCGCGCGCGCGTGCGTGCGTGCGGTAAAGGGCTTCCTGTACAGAAGCCCTTGTCTGGAGTGTGTTGTTACACAAGCTATTGATTAGGTGTTCTATGGTCAATTAACTGATGCACTCTACTGCACTTATACAGTAGCGTAGCAGACAGGGAGAAAATAGGAGACGGACGGTTCAACCTAGTACTGGTGAGCACAGTTGGCCAGAAGTCTAAGAACAGGCCCGTTCCAAGAAATAGAGAAATATAGTTCAGAAACGGTGTTTGTTGAGAAGGCTTTCATTGACTCCAATGTATTCCACTCAACTCTCGGCTGCAGTTTGCCTTCCAGTGCGACGGATCTGCCGATCTGCTGGAATGGCTGGATAGTGAAAATGATGTAGGTGACCGTTACCTTCTTTATAATTACCTTGGCCAGTTCTAGGAAATTAACCGCTTTATCAGTGTTGACAGATTTTCTGTTCATTTTCTGACATTTCTACCGCTTAACCAGTGGTGGAAAAAGTACACAAATGTTTAACTTAAGTAAAAGTATCAAATAAAATACTGCAATATAGAAATACTCAAGTAAAGTACAAATACCTCAAAATTGTACTTAAGTAGGCCTATACAGTATGAGTAAGTAAATGTAGGCCTACTTAGTTACTTTCCACCATTGCACAAAAACTTTTTTTTCCCTCTGCACCAAATCTCTTACATCGCACTGCGGCGCGTTGAGCTTGTAGATCAGCTATGTTCAATGAATACGCCCCCCCCCCCCCCCCAGAATAGGGACGCTATAGAGCGTCGCAGTCCCGCCCCCTGTCATGACGACACCAGGCCCAGGAAATAGTTTCCAATGCATTTTTCCCATAGACATGTGACAAAACGTATTTATTTAAAGACCTTATAAGCGTCGTACAAAGCCAACTCTTTTCGTGACAAATCATGACAACAAACACAATATTTTGGACCAAACAAATAATTACAAAGAAGAAAAACAACAAAAAACGTGTTGTAACCTGCCGTTTTCTTCTTTCTAATTATTTGTTCAGCCCGAAAAATTGTGTTTGTTGTCATGATTTGTCACGACAAGAGTTGGCTTTGTCCGCGGCGTAAACGTCTTTAAATAAATACTTTCTGAAAAGTCTATGAGGAAAATGAACAGGGATTTCTTTTCCGGGTCTCTCGAGGGGGCGGGACTGCGACGCTCTATAGGGTTCACGTAAGTATGTAAAAAAAATCGGCAGCAATGCACTGCAGCTGGCCATGCACGCTTGGCCGTTTTGGTAGCTCTTTGTCGCTGCCAGAGTGAACGCAGAATGACGATAAACACAAATGCTGGAATATCTGTTGGCATTTAGCAGCTGTCTGGGATGTGCACACAGATATGCATACTGAGCATTGTGAAGCCTCGTCCCTTAGCCACCCATTTGGACTGACGTCTTTTTAATTCGCTCTGCACTTTTATGGTGGAAGTGTTGACTAATAGGCCTAATTTGTGAATCTGTCTTAATTGCTGCGTGAAAGTCGGCATGGCTGATTTTCCCCTCTGCAGATCTGGATGTGAACAAAGTGATGACAATGCTGCTCTGCACGATGGTTATCCTCATGTACTGTATGCCATCGCTGTCAGGCAGAAACCTCTTATCTCCATGTTTGGACTTTTTGTTTTTTCGTTAATGAACGCCCTACTTGATCACTCTGCAGTGTCACACCAAAGCATCAAAAGTTGCAGATCCATAAGCTCGTAAAAGCGGCGCAAAGCGACACATTTTGAAGTTGAATCGGCTACTTTTGATGCTTGTAATTTGAATTCTGAAAAGCAACAGTTTTGGACATACTGTAAGAGGTTTCCACCCGACAGAGACGATGCACTAATTAAGGATTTGATGGTCAACAGTAATATAACAATATCTTACCTGATTTCACGACTTGTGACATATTTGTTAGAGATCAAGTCATTGCGAACGCAGTGAGCATTTACTATGAGACCCAGCAGATCATGTCTGTCTGTCTGTGTGTGTGTCTGTGTGTGTCACGCTGTAACACCACCCGCCCACCACCAGAGGGCGCAGCTGTATCACACACAAAAACACACACATGCACGCACACACACACACACACACACACACACACACACACACACACACACACACACACACACACACACACACACACAACTTAACTTAACTTAAAAAAAAACTTAACTTAAAAAAACTTAACTTAAAAAATAAACTTAAAAAGAAAAAACTTTAAAAAAACTTAACTTAAAAAAACTTAAAAAACTTAAAAAACATCTTTAAAAAAAACTTAACTTAAAAAAAAACTTAAAAAGAAAAAACTTAAAAACAACTTAACTTAAAAACAAATCTTAAAAGAAATCTTAAAAAAACTAAAAAAAAGAGAACTTAAAAAAATACCTTAATAAAGTACGTAATTTATTCTAATTGTTGTTATTGCAATTTACGAGCTGCGTTCGCTTCCCGCGTTCGCGCGTCTTACTTGTTGTATCATGAACAGAGAGATAGAACAGCATGTTGTAGCCTTTTGAAAATGGAGGCCTGATTTGGATTGCCTTGAGTTTATTCAGTAACACGCCTCCCCACGTTTTACGCACAGAAAAGTGCAACAAAAAAAGAAGAAATCAAATCATGTAGTTACTTATTTTAAAGCTGACAAAATAAAGAAACGTTTTTAGAAGCACTTCTAACGGCCTGAAAGCAAAGCAGGGGCTTTTGGTGTCCAGTGAAGCAATACCATTTGGTCTAGATGTAAATGAATGGGAGAACTCAGAAGCATCCTGCCCGGAGTGGAGCAGTCTACACTCTTCTCTCCACTGCAAAGCCACTCATTGGCCATGTCTGCTTATTATTTAAGCAAATTTGGTCTTGCTTCCTAAATGTTGTTAAACCAGATTAATGTATTTGTCAGCAGACCCCCCCACCTGCAAACTTGTGGAAGAGCACAAAGTATAGTATAGTGTAGTATAGTATAGTATAGTATAGCAGATCTACGCCTAGTCACTTATTGTCTCCACCAGGCCGAAGGCATGGGGAGAGAGTATGTTTTGCACTCCGTCCGTGTGTGTGTCCGTGTGTGTGTGTGTGTGTGTGTGTGTGTGTCCTTCCGTCCGTCTGTTACCAGCTAATCTCCGGCACCGTTAACCCGGTCGATGCCAAACTTTGCACACACACTCCCTGGATGCCAACGATGAACCTCTGCCCCACATTTTCCAGAACGGCCTGTTATAGCGCCACCAGGAGGCCGCTTTGTGCAAAACAAGTTTTTGGACAGTACACCTACAGATTTTGTCCAAACATCACACAAATTGGTACACAGTCTCTCTAGAGCCATTCAACGAAACAGGTCTTTCAGATTTCTCAGACTCCATCCTGATTGGCTAAGATTGGCTTCCAAAGTTCGCAGGAGTGCTCAGTTTCAAACAAAATGCTGCAAATCATGAACACATCGTGTGATTTCCGTGAAATTGTGCACGCACATTCCCACTAGGCCGAGGAAGAAATGCCACATGAACATTTTCAACTCAGCCTCATGGTGGCACTATAACTGGCCGAAAAGTGTTTTTACCTCTAACTGCATGGATCTGTGGATAACTTTGTATGCCAACTCCCTAGAGGCCAAGGAAAAACCTTTGCCTGGAATTTTTCACATCTGCGCCACCAGGAGGCCGGCATATGTAAAACACATTTTCTAATATTACTCCTTCAGATTTTATCCAAATTTCACGCAAATCAGTACACATGTTCTCCATAGTCATGTGATCAAGACGGGTTTGTTTGATTTCTCATAATCCACCCTCATTGGCTACGATTGGCTTCTAAACTTTTCAGGAGTAGCCCGCTTTGTACCCGTTTTGGACAAATCGCCACAACTACTCAACGCAGCGTCCGATTGTGGTGAAACTGTGCATGCATATTCCCACTAGGCTGAGGAAGAAATGCCACTTGACAGTTTTCCAATCAGCCTCATGGTGGCGCTACAACAGGCCAAGCCGCGTCTCTCACACACACACACACACACACACACACACACACACACACACACACACACACACACACACACACACACACGTTTATATATTACTCCTACAAATTTTGCCAAACATCACACACACTGGTGGAGACCTGTGCCCGGAAGGGCACTTTTTCTAGTTTTGGGCTTGTTTTCATAGACCTGGTTTATTTCTGCTCCTTGGCCTATGCTGCATTCTTCACCCACCAGAGACATTCCTTTTAGATGGCTGCCTCCCTGGGATCTCAGCGTCTCATCTGAGACAAAACAGGATTTGGCCTGTAGAAACCACACCTGAAGACTATTTTCTAATTTCTACTGGTCTCAGGAGAAACCGAGAGAGAGAGAGAGAGAAGAGAGAGAAGAGAAAGCAGTTTGAATATGTCTGTATAGGCCTTAGCTGTGTTTTTGCATGTTTATTCCATTACATTACTGAATTGACCTCATCACCCCCATTCAAATAGCTGTTTTCCTCACAAAACTGATCCTCTCGGGGTGCACACGCAGATCCGGCACACCAAAGAGCCGACATGCGGAAATCACCCGTCGCTCCCAAACATGCGAACATATGAAATCTATGCAAAAGTTGCATCTGCAAAACAATATTATAACATACAATATGTATGTTAAAACATGGAAGACCCCTGGTGTGCAGAGACACTTAGGCCCACAGATTATTCCTCTTTTACACACCCACCCACCCTCCAAAGGCGGAACCATGGACTGTGTGACCATCAACTGTTAAATGCGTGCAGACATCAAAGACATTGGCAGCAGGGGGGCAGCCCTGGGAATACATCTCAACATCTCCAGCATTACCCTCTACCTTGTGGCACTTCGAAAACTCATTAATTGGACACTACATGTCAGCACGATCCTCCAAATTGTAGTGGAAGTCTGCATGGGTATATACTGACTTATAAAGCCAGCTGACTGACTGACCAACTAACCAGCTGAATTGGCAAGTCAGTTGCCTCAATCCTTTTCAAGTACCCCCAAGTGAATGTGTATTTGGCCACAGCCCTCCAGAAATTCAAATTTAAAACAATATTATATATTTCTACAAGCTCACAACCCACTAGGGCTGCACGATATGGAAAATATTTCATATCTCAGTATTTATGCCAAATATTGCGATGTCCATACGATATGATACGTAGCTTGCTAGTTCAGTCAGATATACTCGAGCGGCTTCATGCTATACTCAAGGGGCGCAAACATATACACGAGGGGTTAATTTGCAGAATTATTTTGTGGGTGTATACAGTGTTTGCAAGGCCCTCATGTCATACGCTGATGTGGCAGTCAGCTGACCAATTGGGCGGGGTATTTAAGCTCACCTAGACTGCATGCTTTCTTCCTGCCTTCCTTCTGCATATGGTTTTAAGTGTTGCAACATTGAAAACTAAACTATTGAAAAACTGCATAATAAGTATATATAATAATATATAATCTATATATTGACAATATATCATATAGCGATACCGTTGTCTTTTTGCGATACTGATGTTGCGCATCTTCATACCTCGATAACGATACTATATCAATATATTGTGCAGCCTTACAACCCGCACTCGGCTATTATCAAATATCTGATGATGTAGACCCTAGAGAGAAATTGTAATTCATTTACCATTCACTTTTGTTTTTTAGACTGAATAACAGCTGAACGTTACGTACCATGGAGAGCGAAAAGAGCGCTGGGTCCGCTCCACACACTTCCAATATGCTACATTCATTTCATATTAGAAGGAAACAAAGGTTTTAAACTAATTGGTAGTTACTAGTTAGTGTTAGCTGAAACATCTTAATGAGACCACCATTTCTGTCTCTTTTTAGCACCCCCAGTGTATTGCAGACGAGAACTGTAAGGTGTGTGTGTGTGTGTGTGTGTGTGTGTGTGTGTGTGTGTGTGTGTGTGTGTGTGTGTGTGTGTGTGTGTGTGTGTGTGTGTGTGTGTGTGTGTGTGTGTGTGTGTGTGTGTGTGTGTGGCATAAAGTAGCATATCTCAAGCTCAAAACACATTGCATCTGCGACTTTCAATGCTATGTTTGTTGTGACGCTCTAGTATGCCATGAATTGCCCAAAACCACACACAAAAGGTTAGGAGGTTTCTGCCTGACTGCAACAATATGAACAATATGAGCTCACATAAAGTTCCTTAGATACTCCATATATAGTCAACTGACTACTATATAAGATTTTAAGGAGATATGTGTATATGTTTTAAGGAGATAGAGTAGGGTAACACCTTACCCTACTCTGTCTAACTTAACTGTCTGTGAAGGCAAGAGAAGAGAGAGGGGTATATGAGATGTGTTCATAATATAAGCCTTATCCCATGGTGTGTGTGTGTGCGCGCGTGCGTGCATGCTTGCATGTGTATATATATATATATATATATATATATATATATATATATATATATATATATATATGTTTAGACTCCGTCTTAATATTCGTGAGGCCCTTCCAATTATTGCTTAATGTAGCACGGCTTCGTAGAGGAACACCGGTCCATCGGACGAAATCAGGCACTTTCCTTTTCACTGCATATGAGATGGCTTTCCCTCTCACAGTGTGCTGCACAGTGTGCTCCCCCTCCCAGCCTAGTTAGGCCTGTTATTGCCCGATATTGGCCCTCCGACTGCAGCAAAGAGAGGAGTTTGGAGGCGGAGGTGTGTGGATCTCAACTCTTGATCAATACTCCTGATTCACTGGTCCATGTGTCATGTATGTACAGTCAGGAACATGCAAAGCCAAGGAAAAGGCCTATATGTGGCATTGCTTTATTTAACTTTAACTAGCAATACCACAATGTAGATAAGATATACTCTGTTAAAAGTAAAAGTATATTTTGACTCAGTCCAGGTCCCAATTCTCTCTTTTGCTATGTCCATTTTTAGCTTTCCTCCAGTTCTTTTGTTTTCTTGCTCTAATGATACGTAGCTTGCTGAGTTAGTTCAGTCAGTTATACTCGAGGGGTTTCATGCCGTGCTCAAGGGCGCATTCATATAGGCTACTCTATCCCCCTTTTTAACTAGCTCCTTGCCACTCGCCCTACACACTTCCACTTGGTTTGAGCATAGATATATAAATCATAGAGACGGCACTGGATGGGATGGGAATCCCAGGGCCATCTCTATTATTTATATATTTATGCTCAAACCAAGTGGAAGTGTGTAGGGCGAGTGGCAAGGAGCTAGTTTCAAAAAGGGCCAAGGGGTTAATATGCTGCATTACTATGTGGGTGTATTCAGTGTGTGCAAGACCCACATCATTCGCTGATGTGGCAGTCAGCTGACCAATTGGGCGGGCTACTTAAGCTCACTAGACTGCATGCTCTTCCTGCCTTCCTTCTGTTTATGGTTCCTGGTTGCTGTTATGTGATGTTTGCTCCCACCACCACCCCAGTACCACCAGTGGGCTCTGTTATTTATGTTCCCCATGGGGGGTTTTATTGTATATCTATCTCCCTGCTCTTAATATTTAATGATGGTGTTTGATGGTGCCGAGCAGGGAGAAAAATGTAGCAGAGCTGAACGCCAAGATAAAATATTATATGCACACTTGTATTCTCATTCTATAATAAATATTGGTTAAATCTATTCGTGAGTTGTCTGACTGAACTTTTATTTCTTTTCTCAGTCCCCAGTTCCTTCCTCTGTGTGACTCCAGTGCTCCTAGAAGCTGAAGCAGAGGTATCAGCCAGTGCATCCATGCAAGCATCCATTAGGCAAAAACCAATTTCACACCAAGCCAATTTCATAAATATTGAGTACGGCCCTGTGGCATCAGGAGCGGGGAGGCTTACGGCCCTTAAAGGTATAACGAATAGGATTTGTTGGTCGCGGTTTGGAAACAACATTCACAATGTTGGCTCCTCCTCTCCATCAGCTCAAAGAGATCCAGACAGTTTCTCAGGTGGCGGCACCAGTCCAGATAGCAAAATATGAGTGAATTGGTGATGAAATAGGCAGAAATATTGAATCCATGTTGAAACCTAACATTGAAATTATACAGAAAGCGGAAAAGCGCTAATTGTGTTAAAGGTATATTCAGTGATTTCACTTCATTCAAATACCACTTATTTTTTTATTTTATTTTTGGATAATCCTTCCTACTATAGAGTGTGCTGACCATACAAGGAGTTCCTCCCTGTCCCCAGTGAGCCCCTGGGGTCAAAAAACCCTAGTTTCAGTTTTGGTGGCGGGTGGCAAAGCCTTCATCCAATCAGGATGAGAGGGGCCTTCCTCCAATCATGATCGAGCCTTGGTGCACATGCTGTTGGCCTGTTGCACTTCCTCCCACTGTAGAGCGTGCATGTGCACATTTTGTTACCGGGGCGGACTGGGTGGTTTTCCAAATCACCCAAATCACTGAATGCTCCTTTAAATGTTGAATAAAAGTTAGATTTTCAACCATAACTAAACCATCCAACCATTGTCTAAATTGGAATCTACATGCACTGCACATTATTTGTTAATTGTTTTTTTGTGGCTTTCACCTTTATTTTGTATTTTTTATAGAGGGCAGACATAGGCTGACAGGAAATGCGTAGAGAGATGGGGCGGGGTGACTGGACTACCAGCCAAGGTGCCTGGACCACTGAGCCACGGCCCAGGCCTACATGCACATTGTAGCCTAGTTGATTTCATATTTAATCAATTTTATGTTATCTATATTGATTCAACTATCATCTAAATCAATGGTAACCAACTGGTCGGTCACGATCATCGACACTTAGATTTGTTTGTAACCTTAACCCAACCTTAGACATATAACTCCCATAACTCCTCAAACTATTGAAAGTTGACTGGTCCAGTCTGAGAGGATAGTAGGCTACGTTCACTGTATTTTTATAGAGGGAAAGAAAGGCTACGTTCACAGCTCTGACTGTGGCTGACTACTCTGTCTGGGACTGACTGTACTCTGTCTGTGACTGACTGCACTGGCGACTATGCTATTATATAATTGTGTCGTACGGGGGGGATGGGTGTTTCGGGGGCCCTGATCAAACACATCCCTACAACTAAGGATATGCTGCTCTCAACTTGATCAAAGTGTCAGACAAGCTAAGAGGGTAAAACACATCCCTGCAACTGCGGATATGCTGCTCTCAACTTGATCAAAGTGTCAGACAAGCTAAGACACAACAAATCGTAGTTCTTTGTAGTATGCTTGCTGCATGCGTGAAAGCAGCAGATACCCACGGGGATCGCGGGTAAAAAAAGAAAATGTCCCCGCACTATTGAGCGCTTGACGGCGCCACTGGTAGCCTGCAGTGCACGCCTGCACGGAGGACCCACTTCTGAACTAAAAAGTTTATAAGAAATGGCGCCGTGGCCAAACAAAGTACATCCTTGCAGGCAGTGACAGTCAGTAACAGTACTGTAGTGTAGCCTACCTGTTTTTTTTTTAAATCATATTTTTATTGAAAATTTTGTTTTTACATCGCACTATTTTTTTCACCGCGGAATGTTGTCACTGGACGAGTTTCAGACGGACCTGCGCACCACCCAGTGCACTGAGTGGAGTGTCCATGTCCTCTTCAGACAATAACACCACCAGACAGTTCACTAGACTGGGGGAAGCCGCTGAGATCACTTTGCTTGTCCCCGTGGATTGGAAATAGGATTTAGAAGGCTATCCGATGATAGGGTGGATTACAGCACAGTTGTGTGCAAGTATTCAATAAAGAATTTGCATATCACCGCACCTCGTCAAGCCTCCAGTATCGGCTCGATGCGAAACACAGAGCCTAGCCTGGAAGCTAGCGTCAACAGTAGCTCTGGTCCATAGCGTAGTTAGGACTCAGGAGGAGTTCTATGGTACTTAATTTGATCCTTTCCCCTCACACCCGCGGAAGTGCAGGCTGTGCAGCCCCTCGTTTTTAGCACAAAAAAATATGTTGAAAGCCTACTTTCCTCCTTCTAACACTATGGATCAGAGGCTAGCTAACGTTATTCCAACTCCTAGTAGCAGTTCAAGGACCCGTCCAGATGACATGGTTTCTAACTAAACGGTTATGGCCAACTAAAATGTAAAATCTGTTATGGCTGTTACTGTATGTCCACGGAAGAAACACAGAGGTGTTTTCTTATGGTCATGTGACTCATGTCACATATTTGCTGCACCAAGCCCCCCCAACCCTGTGGAATGCATTCCCCAAACTCTCAGAGACATGCCCCCACCATCCAAACCTTCAATATTGCTTTCCCCAGCTATTTAATTTATTTAATTTCTTAGTGTTTTTCCCCTAATAAAGTTGTTTTTGATTTCTCATGTCCCCCTTGTAAAGCATCTTTGGGTACTCAGAAAAGCTCTATATAAATTATTAAATTTGAGATATTATTATTACCCCTATTATTACTACAAAAACAATGTTTTATTGCTTAAACTTATGTATTCACTGTTCATTGATTCACTAGTATACCAAAATCCATTTAAAAATACTTCTCACAGTTCTCAGGTTCAAATATTGATATGCGATTAATTGAGATTATAATTAATTACAAAGCCTCTGATTAATTAGATTATTTTTTTTAATCGAGTCCCAGCCTTAATATATATATATATATATATATATATATATATATACAATTTTATTTTTACACACACACACACACACACACACACACGCACACGCACACGTACAAATAAGACAGTAAAGGTGGTTGCACACTGGATGCGTTTTTCAGAAAACCGATGGAGAAACGCTGCTAAAAATCCGAAAAACGCGCTGTGTGCAGGGACCTTTTCAGTATTAATACCAACAGCCAATGGTAAAAAGTTAAAAATAAAGTGAATAAACAAGGAATGATGATCCTATCCATCAAGGTTATTGGTATCGCTTCTGTCAAGGAACCCTATGGTCAAGGTGGTAGCTAATTGAGGGCCAATAAATCGCAAATATGAGTCCGTCCCATATTTTATAGACGGCATCTATTGTGGAGCATAGCAGGCAGGTTTCTAATTCCAACAGCATGCACTGCATGATTATTTTGTGCCAATCTTTCTTTGTTGGTGGTTTTTCATTAATACAAGACAACAGAATATTTTTTCCTAGCATCATAAATTAGGAGATTAAACAGACACTTATGGAACTTGTTAACAATCTTATTATCAGGCAGCCCAAGAATCAGACACAGGGTCGGGTTCAAACTCCATATTGAAGATCTCATTCAACTGCTGCACAATACCCAACCAGTATTGTTTAATCTTATGTCATGACCATGTACAGTGAATATAATTTCCCTCTTCAATTTTACACTTAAGACACAGAGGGGATAGAGTAGGATTCATTTTATGGCGAAGGCTAGGTGAGATCTGTAATCGGTGTATGGTTCAATAGCTGAATCGACCAAGCTCTATTACAATACACACAGAAAGTTGTTTGGCATTTTCAAATATTGCACACCAAACCTCGTCTGTAATTTCAACCTCAAGATCACTTTCCCATTTCCTCTTAGCATCTTGTGTGTCAACAGTTATATTGGATCTTAACAGGCCATATACAGAATACTTATAACCCCCCTTGTAAAATGCATTGTCAGTACTATCTCTGAATTGGAAAGGTAGTTGATATAGTGTTGTGCGTCTGAGAATGAAATCACCAGCAGAATGATTCAAATGTAGTAATAACATCCATGACCATGACACTGGGAACAGAGGTATCTGGTTTAGTTAGAAATTAAAGGACATCATGGGCATACCGTATAAATTGATTTTATGCTCCCTCTCCCCAACCACAACCCCAGAGATCACATTATTGATCATTATACATGGGTGATTGACGTATAAACTGGAAAAACGGCTCTATAGCGACGGCAAATAGAGGACTCAATGGGCAACCCTGCCTATGTAGCCTACCTGTTAATGTTTTATTGAAGTTTTTCTTACCTATTTATTAACCCACAACATTCTGTATATCAAATCGTATTACATTTAGTTAGCATAATGGGGAAACGTTTGTGTTGTCATAATTATGCGTTCACGTTGCAAATGTCACCTCTGTAATTTAATTACTTCATGAATCCATCAGCCACTAGTATCCAACTCTTTAGACAACTTCAGACACCTAGAGAAGGCTTTATCGACACAATGGACCGTCACCATTGATATGCATATGCATATCATCCAAGGTCCATTCACACCTGTGTGAAGTGAGTGGTGCAACTCTACTTGTATTGTGGTAGACTGTATACCGTATGGTATTGGTGTTCTGTACTGTGTACTGTACTCCTGTACTGTTCTCTGTACTGTAGTCTGTACTGTACTGTACTCGCTGTAATACACTGTGCTATTGTAATAGTTATAGTGCACAGTGTGAAGCTACACAGCGCCACTTGAAGGTTTAGGTCACCCAGCACAAGCAGTATTGCAGCTGTTCCTACTCCAAACAGACATACATAGGGATATAGGACACACGCGGGCCGCAGCCAGTCATTGGAGTGGTGTGCACAGCTCAAAAACTAGAGACTTACTGTGTAGTTAATTTACTGTAGATCTTTCCACGCCCACTTCCGGTAAATAGTGGTGTCATTTAACATTAGCATTTACACGTTTTTTTCTCTGGAGAATCTAAGTACATTTTCTAATGTAAAAATGTGACAGACCAATATTATTATGAAGCAAACAAGATGGTAAATCAGCTCGAACAGATAGAACAAACCTTACCTTGAAAAAACAAAAGTTGTAGACTTCTTAAATTACCTCTGTTAACATGTAGCGTCTATGGAGTGACGTCACGCTATCACCACTAACCCCGAAAGGGGGCGTATTAAGGGGGCGGGGAAATTCTGTGAGATAGGCTTATTGTCATGTTTTCCACATCCCGGCCCAGCCTTCCACCCAGGAGCAGGAGCCACTTCTCAGGTTTTGAGTCAGAGGCCCTGATGCCGCCGTTTTTCATTCTATTCATAGCCGGCGCCGCAGAGACAAAGATCTCTTTGTACATGCACACAGGAAGAGGGCCAACGTTTGCTTTTCTTTTGGGGGGGGGGGGGGGGGGGGGGGGGGGCAGAAGAAGCGTGCAAGGATGAGGGGGAGGCTGGTGCTGTCAGTCTCATCTCTCTGCTGTCTCTCTGCATCCAACCTCGCCAGGGCTGACAGCAGTCGTCCGAGCAGAACGCCCGCCCGGCGCCCGTCCGCCAGGTAATTCATATTCTCCACCTGCGTGGCCCACAGCATGCACCGCCACGCCAAACACAAGGAGACGGACGCACAGTAGGAGGGAGGAAGAGGAGGAATAGAAATGGGAGAAAAGAGGGAGGGACACAGAGCTAAGGCGAAGATGTGACCTCTTACCGCCATATTTTACTTTTTTATATAAAATGTAATGCTCTATTTGATCATGCTATAGGGTGTACCAAAATCTCCTGGAGGGGGCGTCAACATATGTGTCACGTGGTAGCGGCCGCCATACTTGCTGGCTTGTCTGGTTTGTTTACATTGAGCGACTATCCGTGTGCTTGTATACGTTCTTTTTTAAAACTGACCTCACAATGGTGCAGACTTGCTCAGTAAATAAGTGCCACAGCAGGTCACGTTGAGGAAATGAGCCAGAAAACGGAATTAGATGTTCAGCTTTCCAGCATGGAGACAGCATCAAGGAACCCAGATTGACAAGTTTACAAAAAGACGTAGAATGGCTTGGATCGGCGCACGGGCGCAGAGACATAATGTTCAACAAAGTATCTAAGCACAGCCGTGTTTGTTCACAACATTTTCCTTGTCCTTGTAATGTATTTGGGCCCGACGTTCTTTCTATCCACCCTGGTGTTGGTTCACTATGTTGTCGCCAAGAACGAGCTTAATATTTACAAATACATACCACCGTCACTCTATTCTGAGTGATGTGGGCTAGAATTTAATGCCCACGAGAGGGCTGTCCCAAGCTTTTCAGACACCGCCCCCCTCTTGGTGACGTACACGTTCTCACACGCTATAGAGTCACAGAAAAGTATCATGAAACCGCCGGGATGATTTGTTTATTTTTCAAACACAGGTGATCTAAGATCCCCCTATGGGGATTATAATACAAATGAAAAAAAAATCACACTTGTGTAATGTGAGGGTGCTCTTGTCATCATCATATCATCATATCATATATACAAGTGACGTGTGCGCAAAAACGTGTGCGCATGACGTCACGGAATGTTCCAGATCTATCTCCTCATGTCGCGCCGAACGCCGAGCCTCAACACCACCCGCAAACCAATGACCATTGCACTGCCACCAAAGTTGGCTCCCTTCCACACTCGGCCGGCATTGCATTTCTTTAGTACAAACAAAACAATATCGTCGCACACACTCCATCGTCCCCGCGTTGCATATTGGGAGGGACACATAATGTATGGACACTGTTTCCTGTGCAACATCGCCGTCATGTTCTCACACGTCCCTCCGTCATCTCCACACGTCTACATAGTATAATTTCAACCTACCTGCTACACATGCCATGGCGCCTGAAACATATCCAGATGTGGATGCATAACATCCCAAATTGCCTGTTTTCCTTGGCTTTCGACTGCTTTAGGGGCAGCGGTGGCCGAACGGTTTGCGGAGCGGTCTTGCTATCGGAAGGTCGCCAGTTCGTATCCCCGGACCGGCACGTTAAAATTACCACCGCTGAAGTGCCCTTGAGCAAGGCATTGAATCCCTACCATGAAATGTTCTATGAGCAGGGTCTGGCTGTAAACAAGTTTGTCGAGCTTAGTCCAGTCACCCTGGGTAAACAAAGAACTTTGCTTTGCTTTTCACGTATCCCATTGCAACCAGCAACAACACAACACACACGTTCTGCACCACAGTGAAAGTAAACACACAGCCACTCAGCCAGGTTGCCACATCCACGGAATACAAGCAACTGGGTCTATGAAACCCTCGCACCGTGTCCACTGCACGTATCAAACATGGTCACTAGGGGGAGCCAGGGCACAGTGTACATGCAACAGCTACACTGCTCATAGTGCACAGTAAATGAAATGAAATGATTACTATATTTACCCAGGGTATCTGGGCTAAGCTCAATAACTTGTTTCCAGCCAGGCCCTGCTCATAGAACATTTCATCGTAGTGGTTCAATGCCTTGTTCAAGGGCACTTCAGCGGTGGTAATTTTAACGTGTCGGACCGCTGATTCGAACTGGCGACCTTCCGGTATCAAGACCGCTCCGCAATCCGTTCGGCCACCGCTGCCACTATACAACCCAGTCACACTTCACTAAATCTTTTACACATGAAGCTTAATCACAACACTAACAACAATCACAATAATAATAATAATAATAATAATAATAATAATAATAATAATAATAATAATAACAATAACAATAACAATAATAATAATAGGCCTACTATAGTCCATGGTTTGGGACGGCATAATATATTATGTCATATTTTCATGATTTTGGGACACTATATTAGAGCCAGGACTTGAACCTGCACCTTCCTGATTCCCAGGCAGGCTAGTCTGTACCCAGTGAGCCACTGTGCATGCTGTTCTTAAAAGGCCGAATAGATAATGACAGAAGAGCCAGAGACTTGTTTCCATTGTGGTTCATAAACATTTAAACGTCTAGAGATAAACAACAGCAAAAGAAACAATAGACAAATCGCCTGTTATTTTATTTTTTGTATTTTATTATTGTATCAATGTTGTACTCAAAGGGAACAGCAGACTGTGTTGTGGCAGGTAGCAAGTAGATCAGTGACTTACCACACTGGCTGCATGATCTGGAGATTGTGGGTTCAAACCCCACTCAAATCTTTACTTGCCAAAATCTGCCATTGACCCCCATTCTGAATTTCTCAAATTTAAAAGCACTATATTTCTAAAACGATGAAACATTTCAAAGATTCCTTTTCAGGCAAACATGTCCGTAAGATGAACCTAAATAGGTTTGAATGGGGTTTCTAGGTGTAAGTATGTAGGACTAGTAGCATGCCAAAGTTTGTGCTATTGCCATTGGGAATGCATTGGGCGTTTAACTTAAATAACTCAGAAACTACAAAACATTTCAAAGTAAAAAGTTCCAGCATGTGTCTCCACAGAAAGCTGAATTATAAAAAGTGTGAATGGAGTTTCTAGGTGAATGATTTTTTGACGTGCCACTATCTGCCATTATAAATTTCTCAAATTTAAAGCACTATATTTCTAAAACTATGAAACATTTCAAAGATTCCTTTTCAGGCAAACATGTCCACCGTAAGATGAACCTAAATAGGTTTAAATGGGGATTCTAGGTGTAAGTATGTAGGACTAGTAGCATGCCAAAGTTATAATTTTTTTCGGACGGCATACTATAGCATGTCGTTTTTCGTGATTTTGGACAATTTGAAAAAAATATGAAAATCATGAAAAACCGACATACTATAGTTCATGGCTTCGGACGGCATACTATAGCATGTCGTTTTTCATGATTTTGGAGGATTTGAAAAAAAGACGAAAATCACTCCGGGAGCGATTTTCATCATGCTATAGTATGCCGTCCGATATGGGCTATAGCCCATGGTCAAAAATGATGAAAAAAGGATTTGAAAAAAAGACGAAAATCGCTCCGAGACCATGGGCTATAGCCCATCGTTTCGGAGCGATTTTCATCTTTTTTTCAAATCAAAGTTTATGAAAAAAAGGCATGCTATAGTATGCCGTTCGAGACCATGGGCTATAGCCCATCGTCTCGGAGTGATTTTCGTCTTTTTTTCAAATCCTCAAAAATGATGAAAAACGGCGTGCTATAGTATGCCGTCCGATATGGGCTATAGCCCATGGTCTCGGAGTCATTTTCGTATGTTTTTTCAAATCCTCAAAAATGATGGAAAACGGCATGCTATAGTATGCCGTTCGAGACCATGGTTTATAGCCCATGGTCTCGGAGTGATTTTCGTCTTTTTTTCAAATCCTCAAAAATGATGAAAAATAGCATGCTATAGTATGCCGTCCGATATGGGCTATAGCATCATTAACATCCACGATAACACTTAAAAGCACTAAAGACACCTTTGATGCACAGCGTGCATTGGGCGTTTAAGTTAAATAACTCAGAAACTACAAAACAGTAAAAAGTTCCAGCATGTGTCTCCACAGTAAGCTGAATTTTAAAAATCACACCCGTGTGAACTGAGTGGTGTAAGGTCTTATATAGCCTGTCTGACGTAATGAAATCATGTCTGACGCTATAGCCCATCGTCTCGGAGTGATTTTGTAGTGATTTTGTATGCTATAGTATGCCGTCCGATATGGGCTATAGCCCATGGTCAAAAATGATGAAAAACGAGGATTTGAAAAAAAGACGAAAATCACTCCGAGACCATGGGCTATAGCCCATCGTCTCGGAGCGATTTTCATCTTTTTTTCAAATCCTCAAAAATGATGAAAAACGGCATGCTATAGTATGCCGTCCGATATGGGCTATAGCCCATGGTCAAAAATGATGAAAAACGAGGATTTGAAAAAAAGACGAAAATCGCTCCGAGACCATGGGCTATAGTCCATGGTCTCGGGGTGATTTTCGTCTTTTTTTCAAATCCTCAAAAATGATGAAAAACGGAAACGGCATGCTATAGTATGCCGTCCGAGACCATGGGCTATAGCCCATGATCAAAAAGGATGAAAAACGAGGATTAGAAAAAAAGTTGAAAATCACTCCGAGACCATGGGCTATAGTCCATGGTCTCGGGGTGATTTTCGTCTTTTTTTCAAATCCTCAAAAATGATGAGAAACGGAAACGGCATGCTATAGTATGCCGTCCGAGATGGGCTACAGCCCATGGTCAAAAATGAAAAACGAGGATTTGAGAAAAAGACAAAAATCACTCCGAGACCATGGGTTATAGTCCATTGTCTCGAGTGATTTTCGTCTTTTTTTCAAATCCTCAAAAATGATGAAAAATAGCATGCTATAGTATGCCGTCCGATATGGGCTATAGCATCATTAACATCCACGATAACACTTAAAAGCACTAAAGACACCTTTGATGCACAGCGTGCATTGGGCGTTTAAGTTAAATAACTCAGAAACTACAAAACAGTAAAAAGTTCCAGCATGTGTCTCCACAGTAAGCTGAATTTTAAAAATCACACCCGTGTGAACTGAGTGGTGTAAGGTCTTATATAGCCTGTCTGACGTAATGAAATCATGTCTGACGCTATAGCCCATCGTCTCGGAGTGATTTTGTAGTGATTTTGTATGCTATAGTATGCCGTCCGATATGGGCTATAGCCCATGGTCAAAAATGATGAAAAACGAGGATTTGAAAAAAAGACGAAAATCGCTCCGAGACCATGGGCTATAGCCCATCGTCTCGGAGCGATTTTCATCTTTTTTTCAAATCCTCAAAAATGATGAAAAAAGGCATGCTATAGTATGCCGTTCGAGACCATGGGCTATAGCCCATCGTCTCGGAGTGATTTTCGTATTTTTTTCACATCCTCAAAAATGATGAAAGACGGCATGCTATAGTATGCCGTCCGATATGGGCTATAGCATCATTAACATCCACGATAACACTTAAAAGCACTAAAGACACCTTTGATGCACAGCACCATTCAAATGCTCTGTACATGATCCCAAGGCTCCATTTGAAAAGTGACACCAAGAAGAACAACTCAGAACAACCTAAAAATCACTGAGAGCTCAGTGGCACCCTTGTTAAGATGACGTCCATGTGATCAAGAGGTTGTGAGTTCAAATCCAGCTGAGTTCCTCCTACTTTCACTCTGCAGCATGATTTGGAGAATAACATCCAGAAGAGAACTGGAAAGAGATGGAAAGCTGAGGAGTTTCTCAGAGAGCATGGTGGCACTCTGTGATAAGCTGCTGTCTATGTAAGCCACAGGTTGTGGGTTCAAGTTCAGCCCATGGCCTCAGACGGCATACTATAGCATGCCGTTTTTCATCTTTTATGAGTATTTGAAAAAAAGACCAAAATCACTCCGAGACCATGGGCTATAGCCCATCGTCTCGGAGCGATTTTCATCTTTTTTTCAAATCCTCAAAAATGATGAAAAACGGCATGCTATAGTATGCCGTCCGATATGGGCTATATATAGCCCATGGTCAAAAATGATGAAAAACGAGGATTTGAAAAAAAGACGAAAATCGCTCCGAGACCATGGGCTATAGCCCATCGTCTCGGAGCGATTTTAATCTTTTTTTCAAATCCTCAAAAATGATGAAAAAAGGCATGCTATAGTATGCCGTTCGAGACCATGGGCTAGCCCATCGTCTCGGAGTGATTTTCGTCTTTTTTTCAAATCCTCAAAAATGATGAAAAACGGCGTGCTATAGTATGCCGTCCGATATGGGCTATAGCCCATGGTCAAAAATGATGAAAAACGAGGATTTGAAAAAAAGACGAAAATCGCTCCGAGACCATGGGCTATAGCCCATCGTCTCGGAGCAATTTTCATATTTTTTTCAAATCCTCAAAAATGATGAAAAAAGGCATGCTATAGTATGCCGTTCGAGACCATGGGCTATAGCCCATCGTCTCGGAGTAATTTTCATCTTTTTTTCACATCCTCAAAAATGATGAAAGACGGCATGCTATAGTATGCCGTCCGATATGGGCTATAGCATCATTAACATCCACGATAACACTTAAAAGCACTAAAGACACCTTTGATGCACAGCACCATTCAAATGCTCTGTACATGATCCCAAGGCCCCATTTGAAAAGTGACATGGTCAAAAAGCGATTTTCATCTTTTTTTCAAATCCTCAAAAATGATGGAAAACGGCATGCTATAGTATGCCGTCCGATATGGGCTATAGCCCATGGTCAAAAATTATGAAAAACGAGGATTTGGAAAAAAGACGAAAATCGCTCCGAGACCATGGGCTATAGCCCATCGTCTCGGAGCGATTATCATCTTTTTTTTCAAATCGTCAAAAATGATGAAAAAAGGCATGCTATAGTATGCTGTTCGAGACCATGGGCTATAGCCCATCGTCTCGGAGTGATTTTCGTCTTTTTTTCAAATCCTCAAAAATGATGAAAAACGGCATGCTATAGTATGCCGTCCGATATGGGCTATAGCATCATTAACATCCACGATAACACTTAAAAGCACTAAAGACACCTTTGATGCACAGCACCATTCAAATGCTCTGTACATGATCCCAAGGCCCCATTTTAAAAGTGACACCAAGAAGAACAACTCAGAACAACCTAAAAATCACTGAGAGCTCAGTGGCACCCTTGTTAAGATGACGTCCATGTGATCCAGAGGTTGTGAGTTCAAATCCAGCTGAGTTCCTCCTACTTTCACTCTGCAGCATGTTTTGGAGAATAACATCCAGAAGAGAACTGGAAAGAGATGGAAAGCTGAGGAGTTTCTCAGAGAGCATGGTGGCACTCTGTGATAAGCTGCTGTCTATGTAAGCCACAGGTTGTGGGTTCAAGTTCAGCCCATGGCCTCAGACGGCATACTATAGCATGCCGTTTTTCATCTTTTATGAGTATTTGAAAAAAAGACGAAAATCACTCCGAGACCATGGGCTATAGCCCATCGTCTCGGAGCGATTTTCATCTTTTTTTCAAATCCTCAAAAATGATGAAAAACGGCATGCTATAGTATGCCGTCCGATATGGGCTATAGCCCATGGTCAAAAATGATGAAAAACGAGGATTTGAAAAAAAGACGAAAATCGCTCCGAGACCATGGGCTATAGCCCATCGTCTCGGAGCGATTTTCATCTTTTTTTTAAATCCTCAAAAATGATGAAAAACGGCGTGCTATAGTATGCCGTCCGATATGGGCTATAGCCCATGGTCAAACATGATGAAAAACGAGGATTTGAAAAAAAGACGAAAATCGCTCCGAGACCATGGGCTATAGCCCATCGTCTCGGAGCGATTTTCATCTTTTTTTCAAATCCTCAAAAATGATGAAAAACGGCGTGCTATAGTATGCCGTCCGATATGGGCTATAGCCCATGGTCAAACATGATGAAAAACGAGGATTTGAAAAAAAGACGAAAATCGCTCCGAGACCATGGGCTATAGCCCATCGTCTCGGAGCGATTTTCATCTTTTTTTCAAATCCTCAAAAATGATGAAAAAAGGCATGCTATAGTATGCCGTTCGAGACCATGGGCTATAGCCCATCGTCTCGGAGTGATTTTCATCCTCATAAATGATGAAAGACGGCATGCTATAGTATGCCGTCCGATATGGGCTATAGCATCATTAACATCCACGATAACACTTAAAAGCACTAAAGACACCTTTGATGCACAGCACCATTCAAATGCTCTGTACATGATCCCAAGGCCCCATTTGAAAAGTGACACCAAGAAGAACAACTCAGAACAACCTAAAAATCACTGAGAGCTCAGTGGCACCCTTGTTAAGATGACGTCCATGTGATCCAGAGGTTGTGAGTTCAAATCCAGCTGAGTTCCTCCTACTTTCACTCTGCAGCATGTTTTGGAGAATAACATCCAGAAGAGAACTGGAAAGAGATGGAAAGCTGAGGAGTTTCTCAGAGAGCATGGTGGCACTCTGTGATAAGCTGCTGTCTATGTAAGCCACAGGTTGTGGGTTCAAGTTCAGCCCATGGCCTCAGACGGCATACTATAGCATGCCGTTTTTCATCTTTTATGAGTATTTGAAAAAAAGACGAAAATCACTCCGAGACCATGGGCTATAGCCCATCGTCTCGGATCGATTTTCATCTTTTTTTCAAATCCTCAAAAATGATGAAAAACGGCGTGCTATAGTATGCCGTCCGATATGGGCTATAGCCCATGGTCAAACATGATGAAAAACGAGGATTTGAAAAAAAGACGAAAATCGCTCCGAGACCATGGGCTATAGCCCATCGTCTCGGAGCGATTTTCATCTTTTTTTCAAATCCTCAAAAATGATGAAAAAAGGCATGCTATAGTATGCCGTTCGAGACCATGGGCTATAGCCCATCGTCTCGGAGTGATTTTCATCCTCAAAAATGATGAAAGACGGCATGCTATAGTATGCTGTCCGATATGGGCTATAGCATCATTAACAGCCACGATAACACTTAAAAGCACTAAAGACACCTTTGATGCACAGCACCATTCAAATGCTCTGTACATGATCCCAAGGCCCCATTTTAAAAGTGACACCAAGAAGAACAACTCAGAACAACCTAAAAATCACTGAGAGCTCAGTGGCACCCTTGTTAAGATGACGTCCATGTGATCCAGAGGTTGTGAGTTCAAATCCAGCTGAGTTCCTCCTACTTTCACTCTGCAGCATGTTTTGGAGAATAACATCCAGAAGAGAACTGGAAAGAGATGGAAAGCTGAGGAGTTTCTCAGAGAGCATGGTGGCACTCTGTGATAAGCTGCTGTCTATGTAAGCCACAGGTTGTGGGTTCAAGTTCAGCCCATGGCCTCAGACGGCATACTATAGCATGCCGTTTTTCATATTTTATGAGTATTTGAAAAAAAGACGAAAATCACTCCGAAACCATGGGCTATAGCCCATCGTCTCGGAGCGATTTTCATCTTTTTTTCAAATCCTCAAAAATGATGAAAAACGGCATGCTATAGTATGCTTTCCGATATGGGCTATAGCCCATGGTCAAAAATGATGAAAAACGAGGATTTGAAAAAAAGACGAAAATCGCTCCGAGACCATGGGCTATAGCCCATCGTCTCGGAGCGATTTTCATCTTTTTTTCAAATCCTCAAAAATTATGAAAAACGGCGTGCTATAGTATGCGGTCCGATATGGGCTATAGCCCATGGTCAAACATGATGAAAAACGAGGATTTGAAAAAAAGACGAAAATCGCTCCGAGACCATGGGCTATAGCCCATCGTCTCGGAGCGATTTTCATCTTTTTTTCAAATCCTCAAAAATGATGAAAAAAGGCATGCTATAGTATGCCGTTCGAGACCATGGGCTATAGCCCATCGTCTCGGAGTGATTTTCATCCTCATAAATGATGAAAGACGGCATGCTATAGTATGCCGTCCGATATGGGCTATAGCATCATTAACATCCACGATAACACTTAAAAGCAGTAAAGACACCTTTGATGCACAGCACCATTCAAATGCTCTGTACATGATCCCAAGGCCCCATTTGAAAAGTGACACCAAGAAGAACAACTCAGAACAACCTAAAAATCACTGAGAGCTCAGTGGCACCCTTGTTAAGATGACGTCCATGTGATCCAGAGGTTGTGAGTTCAAATCCAGCTGAGTTCCTCCTACTTTCACTCTGCAGCATGTTTTGGAGAATAACATCCAGAAGAGAACTGGAAAGAGATGGAAAGCTGAGGAGTTTCTCAGAGAGCATGGTGGCAATCTGTGATAAGCTGCTGTCTATGTAAGCCACAGGTTGTGGGTTCAAGTTCAGCCCATGGCCTCAGACGGCATACTATAGCATGCCGTTTTTCATCTTTTATGAGTATTTGAAAAAAAGACGAAAATCACTCCGAGACCATGGGCTATAGCTCATCGTCTCGAAGCGATTTTCATCTTTTTTTCAAATCCTCAAAAATGATGAAAAACGGCATGCTATAGTATGCCGTCCGATATGGGCTATAGCCCATGGTCAAACATGATGAAAAACGAGGATTTGAAAAAAAGACGAAAATCGCTCCGAGACCATGGGCTATAGCCCATCGTCTCGGAGCGATTTTCATCTTTTTTTCAAATCCTCAAAAATTATGAAAAACGGCGTGCTATAGTATGCCGTCCGATATGGGCTATAGCCCATGGTCAAAAATGATGAAAAACGAGGATTTGGAAAAAAGACGAAAATCGCTCCGAGACCATGGGCTATAGCCCATCGTCTCGGAGCGATTTTCATCTTTTTTTCAAATCCTCAAAAATGATGAAAAAAGGCATGCTATAGTATGCCGTTCGAGACCATGGGCTATAGCCCATCGTCTCGGAGTGATTTTCATCTTTTTTTCACATCCTCAAAAATGATGAAAGACGGCATTCTATACTATGCCGTCCGATATGGGCTATAGCATCATTAACATCCACGATAACACTTAAAAGCACTAAAGACACCTTTGATGCACAGCACCATTCAAATGCTCTGTACATGATCCCAAGGCCCCATTTGAAAAGTGACACCAAGAAGAACAACTCAGAACAACCTAAAAATCACTGAGAGCTCAGTGGCACCGTTGTTAAGATGACGTCCATGTGATCCAGAGGTTGTGAGTTCAAATCCAGCTGAGTTCCTCCTACTTTCACTCTGCAGCATGTTTTGGAGAATAACATCCAGAAGAGAACTGGAAAGAGATGGAAAGCTGAGGAGTTTCTCAGAGAGCATGGTGGCAATCTGTGATAAGCTGCTGTCTATGTAAGCCACAGGTTGTGGGTTCAAGTTCAGCCCATGGCCTCAGACGGCATACTATAGCATGCCGTTTTTCATCTTTTATGAGTATTTGAAAAAAAGACGAAAATCACTCCGAGACCATGGGCTATAGCTCATCGTCTCGAAGCGATTTTCATCTTTTTTTCAAATCCTCAAAAATGATGAAAAACGGCATGCTATAGTATGCCGTCCGATATGGGCTATAGCCCATGGTCAAACATGATGAAAAACGAGGATTTGAAAAAAAGACGAAAATCGCTCCGAGACCATGGGCTATAGCCCATCGTCTCGGAGCGATTTTCATCTTTTTTTCAAATCCTCAAAAATGATGAAAAAAGGCATGCTATAGTATGCCGTTCGAGACCATGGGCTATAGCCCATCGTCTCGGAGTGATTTTCATCCTCAAAAATGATGAAAGACGGCATGCTATAGTATGCCGTCCGATATGGGCTATAGCATCATTAACATCCACGATAACACTTAAAAGCACTAAAGACACCTTTGATGCACAGCACCATTCAAATGCTCTGTACATGATCCCAAGGCCCCATTTGAAAAGTGACACCAAGAAGAACAACTCAGAACAACCTAAAAATCACTCAGAGCTCAGTGGCACCCTTGTTAAGATGTCGTCCATGTGATCCAGAGGTTGTGAGTTCAAATCCAGCTGAGTTCCTCCTACTTTCACTCTGCAGCATGTTTTGGAGAATAACATCCAGAAGAGAACTGGAAAGAGATGGAAAGCTGAGGAGTTTCTCAGAGAGCATGGTGGCACTCTGTGATAAGCTGCTGTCTATGTAAGCCACAGGTTGTGGGTTCAAGTTCAGCCCATGGCCTCAGACGGCATACTATAGCATGCCGTTTTTCATCTTTTATGAGTATTTGAAAAAAAGACGAAAATCACTCCGAGACCATGGGCTATAGCCCATCGTCTCGGAGTGATTTTCATCTTTTTTTCAAATCCTCGAAAATGATGAAAAACGGCGTGCTATAGTATGCCGTCCGATATGGGCTATAGCCCATGGTCAAACATGATGAAAAACGAGGATTTGAAAAAAAGACGAAAATCGCTCCGAGACCATGGGCTATAGCCCATCGTCTCGGAGCGATTTTCATCTTTTTTTCAAATCCTCAAAAATGATGAAAAAAGGCATGCTATAGTATGCCGTTCGAGACCATGGGCTATAGCCCATCGTCTCGGAGTGATTTTCGTCTTTTTTTCAAATCCTCAAAAATGATGAAAAACGGCGTGCTATAGTATGCCGTCCGATATGGGCTATAGCCCATGGTCAAAAATGATGAAAAACGAGGATTTGAAAAAAAGACGAAAATCGCTCCGAGACCATGGGCTATAGCCCATCGTCTCGGAGTGATTTTCATCTTTTTTACAAATCCTCAAAAATGATGAAAAAAGGCATGCTATAGTATGCCGTTCGAGACCATGGGCTATAGCCCATCGTCTCGGAGTGATTTTCATCTTTTTTTCAAAAAAGATGAAAATCACTCCGAGACCATGGGCTATAGCCCATCGTTTTGGAGTGATTTTCATCTTTTTTTCACATCCTCAAAAATGATGAAAGACGGCATGCTATAGTATGCCGTCCGATATGGGCTATAGCATCATTAACATCCACGATAACACTTAAAAGCACTAAAGACACCTTTGATGCACAGCACCCTTCAAATGCTCTGTACATGATCCCAAGGCCCCATTTGAAAAGTGACACCAAGAAGAACAACTCAGAACAACCTAAAAATCACTCAGAGCTCAGTGGCACCCTTGTTAAGATGTCGTCCATGTGATCCAGAGGTTGTGAGTTCAAATCCAGCTGAGTTCCTCCTACTTTCACTCTGCAGCATGTTTTGGAGAATAACATCCAGAAGAGAACTGGAAAGAGATGGAAAGCTGAGGAGTTTCTCAGAGAGCATGGTGGCACTCTGTGATAAGCTGCTGTCTATGTAAGCCACAGGTTGTGGGTTCAAGTTTAGCCCATGGCCTCAGACGGCATACTATAGCATGCCGTTTTTCATCTTTTATGAGTATTTGAAAAAAAGACGAAAATCACTCCGAGACCATGGGCTATAGCCCATCGTCTCGGAGTGATTTTCATCTTTTTTTCAAATCCTCGAAAATGATGAAAAACGGCGTGCTATAGTATGCCGTCCGATATGGGCTATAGCCCATGGTCAAACATGATGAAAAACGAGGATTTGAAAAAAAGACGAAAATCGCTCCGAGACCATGGGCTATAGCCCATCGTCTCGGAGTGATTTTCATCTTTTTTTCAAATCCTCAAAAATGATGAAAAAAGGCATGCTATAGTATGCCGTTCGAGACCATGGGCTATAGCCCATCGTCTCGGAGTGATTTTCATCTTTTTTTCAAAAAAGATGAAAATCACTCCGAGACCATGGGCTATAGCCCATCGTTTTGGAGTGATTTTCATCTTTTTTTCACATCCTCAAAAATGATGAAAGACGGCATGCTATAGTATGCCGTCCGATATGGGCTATAGCATCATTAACATCCACGATAACACTTAAAAGCACTAAAGACACCTTTGATGCACAGCACCATTCAAATGCTCTGTACATGATCCCAAGGCCCCATTTGAAAAGTGACACCAAGAAGAACAACTCAGAACAACCTAAAAATCACTCAGAGCTCAGTGGCACCCTTGTTAAGATGTCGTCCATGTGATCCAGAGGTTGTGAGTTCAAATCCAGCTGAGTTCCTCCTACTTTCACTCTGCAGCATGTTTTGGAGAATAACATCCAGAAGAGAACTGGAAAGAGATGGAAAGCTGAGGAGTTTCTCAGAGAGCATGGTGGCACTCTGTGATAAGCTGCTGTCTATGTAAGCCACAGGTTGTGGGTTCAAGTTCAGCCCATGGCCTCAGACGGCATACTATAGCATGCCGTTTTTCATCTTTTATGAGTATTTGAAAAAAAGACGAAAATCACTCCGAGACCATGGGCTATAGCCCATCGTCTCGGAGTGATTTTCATCTTTTTTTCAAATCCTCGAAAATGATGAAAAACGGCGTGCTATAGTATGCCGTCCGATATGGGCTATAGCCCATGGTCAAACATGATGAAAAACGAGGATTTGAAAAAAAGACGAAAATCGCTCCGAGACCATGGGCTATAGCCCATCGTCTCGGAGCGATTTTCATCTTTTTTTCAAATCCTCAAAAATGATGAAAAAAGGCATGCTATAGTATGCCGTTCGAGACCATGGGCTATAGCCCATCGTCTCGGAGTGATTTTTGTCTTTTTTTCAAATCCTCAAAAATGATGAAAAACGGCGTGCTATAGTATGCCGTCCGATATGGGCTATAGCCCATGGTCAAAAATGATGAAAAACGAGGATTTGAAAAAAAGGCGAAAATCGCTCCGAGACCATGGGCTATAGCCCATCGTCTCGGAGCGATTTTCATCTTTTTTCAAATCCTCAAAAATGATGAAAAAAGGCATGCTATAGTATGCCGTTTGAGACCATGGGCTATAGCCCATCGTCTCGGAGTGATTTTCGTCTTTTTTTCAAATCCTCAAAAATGATGAAAGACGGCATGCTATAGTATGCCGTCCGATATGGGCTATAGCCCATGGTCAAAAATGATGAAAACATGTCCACCGTAAGATGAACCTAAATAGGTTTGAATGGGGTTTCTAGGTGTAAGTATGTAGGACTAGTAAATGGTAAATGGTGCATTTATATAGCGCCTTTATCCAAGGCGCTTTACATAGATTGTGCATTACATGTGCATTACATCTACCCATTCACACACACATTCATACACCGATTGCGGCGGAAGCCATGCAAGGTACCAACCAGCACATCGGGAGCAATTTGGGGTTCAGTGTCTTGCCCAAGGACACTTCGACATGTAGCCAGGAGGAGCCGGGATTCGAACCGCCGACCCATGGATCATTGGACGACCTGCTCTACCTCTTGAGCCACAGTCGCATGCCAACGTTTGTGCTATTGCCATTGAGAATGCATTGGGCGTTTAAGTTAAATAACTCAGAAACTACAAAACATTTCAAAGTAAAAAGTTCCAGCATTTGTGTCCACGGTAAGCTGAATTTTAAAAAGTGTGAATGGAGTTTCTAGGTGAAAGTGCTTTTTTGACGTGCCAATATCTGCCATTGAGCCCCATTGTAGATTTCTCACATTTGAAAGCACTATATTTCTAAAACTATGACATATTTCAAAAAATCCTTTTCAGGCAAACATGTCCACCGTAAGATGAACCTAAGTAGGTTTGAATGGGGTTTCTAGGTGTAAGTATGTAGGACTAGTAGCGTGACGACGAGTATAATAAACTGGAAGAAAAGTAACGAGTGTGTGTTCTGGTCCTGTTGATTGAGCAGAGCAGGACCTATAAACCTTGAAGGTTTATAGTTTTTCTCAGCTCAATCAACAGGACCAGAACACACCTGGGCTGGCTGCCAGGATCACATCCACCAATGGGGAGGCTGTCTGTGTCCTGTCATGGTTTCTCCTCTGTATTATCTGATTAACATCCACGATAACACTTAAAAGTACTAAAGACACCTTTGATGCACAGCACCATTCAAATGCTCTGTACATGATCCCAAGGCCCCATTTGAAAAGTGACACCAAGAAGAACAACTCAGAACAACCTAAAAATCACTGAGAGCTCAGTGGCACCCTTGTTAAGATGACGTCCATGTGATCCAGAGGTTGTGAGTTCAAATCCAGCTGAGTTCCTCCTACTTTCACTCTGCAGCATGTTTTGGAGAATAACATCCAGAAGAGAACTGGAAAGAGATGGAAAGCTGAGGAGTTTCTCAGAGAGCATGGTGGCACTCTGTGATAAGCTGCTGTCTATGTAAGCCACAGGTTGTGGGTTCAAGTTCAGCCCATGGCCTCAGACGGCATACTATAGCATGCCGTTTTTCATATTTTATGAGTATTTGAAAAAAAGACGAAAATCACTCCGAGACCATGGGCTATAGCCCATCGTCTCGGAGCGATTTTCTTCTTTTTTTCAAATCCTCAAAAATGATGAAAAACGGAATGCTATAGTATGCTTTCCGATATGGGCTATAGCCCATGGTCAAAAATGATGAAAAACGCGGATTTGAAAAAAAGACGAAAATCGCTCCGAGACCATGGGCTATAGCCCATCGTCTCGGAGCGATTTTCATCTTTTTTTCAAATCCTCAAAATGATGAAAAACGGCGTGCTATAGTATGCCGTCCGATATGGGCTATAGCCCATGGTCAAACATGATGAAAAACGAGGATTTGAAAAAAATACGAAAATCGCTCCGAGACCATGGGCTATAGCCCATCGTCTCAGAGCGATTTTCATCTTTTTTTCAAATCCTCAAAAATGATGAAAAAAGGCATGCTATAGTATGCCGTTCGAGACCATGGGCTATAGCCCATCGTCTCGGAGTGATTTTCGTCTTTTTTTCAAATCCTCAAAAATGATGAAAAACGGCGTGCTATAGTATGCCGTCCGATATGGGCTATAGCCCATGGTCAAAAATGATGAAAAACGAGGATTTGAAAAAAAGACGAAAATCGCTCCGAGACCATGGGCTATAGCCCATCGTCTCGGAGTGATTTTCATCTTTTTTTCAAATCCTCAAAAATGATGAAAAAAGGCATGCTATAGTATGCCGTTCGAGACCATGGGCTATAGCCCATCGTCTCGGAGTGATTTTCATCTTTTTTTCAAAAAAGATGAAAATCACTCCGAGACCATGGGCTATAGCCCATCGTTTTGGAGTGATTTTCATATTTTTTTCACATCCTCAAAAATGATGAAAGACGGCATGCTATAGTATGCCGTCCGATATGGGCTATAGCATCATTAACATCCACGATAACACTTAAAAGCACTAAAGACACCTTTGATGCACAGCACCATTCAAATGCTCTGTACATGATCCCAAGGCCCCATTTGAAAAGTGACACCAAGAAGAACAACTCAGAACAACCTAAAAATCACTCAGAGCTCAGTGGCACCCTTGTTAAGATGTCGTCCATGTGATCCAGAGGTTGTGAGTTCAAATCCAGCTGAGTTCCTCCTACTTTCACTCTGCAGCATGTTTTGGAGAATAACATCCAGAAGAGAACTGGAAAGAGATGGAAAGCTGAGGAGTTTCTCAGAGAGCATGGTGGCACTCTGTGATAAGCTGCTGTCTATGTAAGCCACAGGTTGTGGGTTCAAGTTCAGCCCATGGCCTCAGACGGCATACTATAGCATGCCGTTTTTCATCTTTTATGAGTATTTGAAAAAAAGGCGAAAATCACTCCGAGACCATGGGCTATAGCCCATCGTCTCGGAGTGATTTTCATCTTTTTTTCAAATCCTCGAAAATGATGAAAAACGGCGTGCTATAGTATGCCGTCCGATATGGGCTATAGCCTATGGTCAAACATGATGAAAAACGAGGATTTGAAAAAAAGACGAAAATCGCTCCGAGACCATGGGCTATAGCCCATCGTCTCGGAGCGATTTTCATCTTTTTTTCAAATCCTCAAAAATTATGAAAAAAGGCATGCTATAGTATGCCGTTCGAGACCATGGGCTATAGCCCATCGTCTCGGAGTGATTTTCGTCTTTTTTTCAAATCCTCAAAAATGATGAAAAACGGCGTGCTATAGTATGCCGTCCGATATGGGCTATAGCCCATGGTCAAAAATGATGAAAAACGAGGATTTGAAAAAAAGACGAAAATCGCTCCGAGACCATGGGCTATAGCCCATCGTCTCGGAGTGATTTTCATCTTTTTTTCAAATCCTCAAAAATGATGAAAAAAGGCATGCTATAGTATGCCGTTCGAGACCATGGGCTATAGCCCATCGTCTCGGAGTGATTTTTGTCTTTTTTTCAAATCCTCAAAAATGATGAAAAACGGCGTGCTATAGTATGCCGTCCGATATGGGCTATAGCCCATGGTCAAAAATGATGAAAAACGAGGATTTGAAAAAAAGGCGAAAATCGCTCCGAGACCATGGGCTATAGCCCATCGTCTCGGAGCGATTTTCATCTTTTTTCAAATCCTCAAAAATGATGAAAAAAGGCATGCTATAGTATGCCGTTTGAGACCATGGGCTATAGCCCATCGTCTCGGAGTGATTTTCGTCTTTTTTTCAAATCCTCAAAAATGATGAAAGACGGCATGCTATAGTATGCCGTCCGATATGGGCTATAGCCCATGGTCAAAAATGATGAAAACATGTCCACCGTAAGATGAACCTAAATAGGTTTGAATGGGGTTTCTAGGTGTAAGTATGTAGGACTAGTAAATGGTAAATGGTGCATTTATATAGCGCCTTTATCCAAGGCGCTTTACATAGATTGTGCATTACATGTGCATTACATCTACCCATTCACACACACATTCATACACCGATTGCGGCGGAAGCCATGCAAGGTACCAACCAGCACATCGGGAGCAATTTGGGGTTCAGTGTCTTGCCCAAGGACACTTCGACATGTAGCCAGGAGGAGCCGGGATTCGAACCGCCGACCCATGGATCATTGGACGACCTGCTCTACCTCTTGAGCCACAGTCGCATGCCAAAGTTTGTGCTATTGCCATTGAGAATGCATTGGGCGTTTAAGTTAAATAACTCAGAAACTACAAAACATTTCAAAGTAAAAAGTTCCAGCATTTGTCTCCACGGTAAGCTGAATTTTAAAAAGTGTGAATGGAGTTTCTAGGTGAAAGTGCTTTTTTGACGTGCCAATATCTGCCATTGAGCCCCATTGTAGATTTCTCACATTTGAAAGCACTATATTTCTAAAACTATGACATATTTCAAAAAATCCTTTTCAGGCAAACATGTCCACCGTAAGATGAACCTAAGTAGGTTTGAATGGGGTTTCTAGGTGTAAGTATGTAGGACTAGTAGCGTGACGACGAGTATAATAAACTGGAAGAAAAGTAACGAGTGTGTGTTCTGGTCCTGTTGATTGAGCAGAGCAGGACCTATAAACCTTGAAGGTTTATAGTTTTTCTCAGCTCAATCAACAGGACCAGAACACACCTGGGCTGGCTGCCAGGATCACATCCACCAATGGGGAGGCTGTCTGTGTCCTGTCATGGTTTCTCCTCTGTATTATCTGATTAACATCCACGATAACACTTAAAAGCACTAAAGACACCTTTGATGCACAGCACCATTCAAATGCTCTGTACATGATCCCAAGGCCCCATTTGAAAAGTGACACCAAGAAGAACAACTTACAACCTAAAAATCACTGAGAGCTCAGTGGCACCCTTGTTGAGATGACGTCCATGTGAGCCAGAGGTTGTGAGTTCAAATCCAGCTGAGTTCCTCCTACTTTCACTCTGCAGCATGTTTTGGAGAATAACATCCAGAAGAGAACTGGAAAGAGATGGAAAGCTGAGGAGTTTCTCAGAGAGCATGGTGGCACTCTGTGATAAGCTGCTGTCTATGTAAGCCACAGGTCGTGGGTTCAAGTTCAGCCCATGGCCTCAGACGGCATACTATAGCATGCCGTTTTTCATCTTTTTTGAGGATTTGAAAAAAAGACGAAAATCACTCCGAGACCATGGGCTATAGCCCATGGTCAAAAATGATGAAAAACGAGGATTTGAAAAAAAAGACGAAAATCGCTCCGAGACCATGGGCTATAGCCCATCGTCTCGGAGCGATTTCCATCTTTTCTTCAAATCCTCAAAAATGATGAAAAAAGGCATGCTATAGTATGCCGTTCGAGACCATGGGCTATAGACCATCGTCTCGGAGTGATTTTCGTCTTTTTTTCAAATCCTCAAAAATGATGAAAAACGGCGTGCTATAGTATGCCGTCCGATATGGGCTATAGCCCATGGTCAAAAATGATGAAAAACGAGGATTTGAAAAAAAGACGAAAATCGCTCCGAGACCATGGGCTATAGCCCATCGTCTCGGAGCGATTTTCATCTTTTTTTCAAATCCTCAAAAATGATGAAAAACGGCATGCTATAGTATGCCGTTCGAGACCATGGGCTATAGCCGAAAAATGATGAAAACCGGCGTGCTATAGTCTGCCGTCCGATATGGGCTATAGCCCATGGTCAAAAATGATGAAAAACGAGGATTTGAAAAAAAGACGAAAATCGCTCCGAGACCATGGGCTATAGCCCATCGTCTCGGAGCGATTTTCATCTTTTTTTCAAATCCTCAAAAATGATGAAAAACGGCATGCTATAGTATGCCGTTCGAGACCATGGGCTATAGCCCATCGTCTCGGAGTGATTTTCGTCTTTTTTTCAAATCCTCAAAAATGATGAAAGACGGCATGCTATAGTATGCCGTCCGATATGGGCTATAGCCCATGGTCAAAAAGGATGAAAACATGTCCACCGTAAGATGAACCTAAATAGGTTTGAATGGGGTTTCTAGGTGTAAGTATGTAGGACTAGTAGCATGCCAAAGTTTGTGCTATTGCCATTGAGAATGCATTGGGCGTTTAAGTTAAATAACTCAGAAACTACAAAACATTTCAAAGTAAAAGGTTCCAGCATGTGTCTCCACAGTAAGCTGAATTTTAAAAAGTGTGAATGGAGTTTCTAGGTGAAAGTGCTTTTTTGACGTGCCAATATCTGCCATTGAGCCCCATTGTAGATTTTTCACATTTGAAAGCACTATATTTCTAAAACTATGACATATTTCAAAGATTCCTTTTCAGGCAAACATGTCCACCGTAAGATGAACCTAAGTAGGTTTGAATGGGGTTTCTAGGTGTAAGTATGTAGGACTAGTAGCGTGACGACGAGTATAATAAACTGGAAGAAAAGTAACGAGTGTGTGTTCTGGTCCTGTTGATTGAGCAGAGCAGGACCTATAAACCTTGAAGGTTCATAGTTTTTCTCAGCTCAATCAACAGGACCAGAACACACCTGGGCTGGCTGCCAGGATCACATCCACCAATGGGGAGGCTGTCTGTGTCCTGTCATGGTTTCTCCTCTGTATTATCTGATTAACATCCACGATAACACTTAAAAGCACTAAAGACACCTTTGATGCACAGCACCATTCAAATGTGATGTATATTTTGATAGCTTATGCATCTCAACATATGTCATAATCGTACACATAACACTTACAGGGTGCAGGTCTCATGCCTGAGTGGAAGGTTCATCCAGTATAGCAGGTCACTAAAAGTGGCCCAGGGACACTTTGGGTAGTCAGCTATCTTAAATAACAGCTGTGAGTTCTTCCTGTCATATATAGTAGACGCAGTGACTTTTACCACCCAAAGAATGTTTGCAACAGAAGACCCCTGTGGTGACTGATTGCTGACTCTGTGGTAGCTTGTTGACTAAGCCTTGAGGGTCAACAACACACACACACACACACACACACACACACACACACACACACACACACACACACACACACACACACACACACACACACACACACACACACACACACACACACACACACACACACACAGGAACAAGGCGACACCCACATGTTAAGAATGTATAAGACTGCATGCAGGGAATCAGTAGCAGGAAGAGTGAGTGAGATACAGAGAGAGACAGAGAGAGAGAGACAAGGGGGGCCCTGCATGAGATGCAGGCCTCAATACGATGGAACGATGATATCTGTAACCTGTCTGTAACTGATTGCTGACCAATAAACGGAAATAAGGATTATGTGCCTGCTTGGAACTCCATATTCATTTCAACAAGCAACTTAGTAAAATCTCCACAGAACCCTGAGGAAAAGACACATCACAAATGGCGCCAGACGTTGGAGGGTGGTTGGTGAGGAAAAGTCTGGGGATTTTCTGCGCCACGCGAGACGGACCTGCGTATCTGTGGATTTTTTGTTGCTTTTAACGTGACTTTGGATGGAACCCAGGACTGAAGTTAGGATGATGGAATAGGTTTGTGATTCTTGTGTTAAGCGTACGTGTTAGGGCCATAGTGTACATCTGAACGCTGTGTTAGGTAGGTTATTGGTTAGGTTAGTAATTAGGTTCTTGGAGTCTGCTTCTGTTAGGGAGTTGACAGAGTTTAAGAGTTAAATGGTAGTGTAGCTTATATGGTATGATTGTGCGTACATGTGTGTGCTAGAGCATCTTTGTGAGTTGGGGTTGAATGCCGCATGCTGGGGAGGCCTTTTTCTTTGTCTTTGCGACGGTGCGGGGGAGGATTTTATGCTTTAGGCTTGGGTGTTATTATTTGGGTTGGCCTATGGTATTATTTTTTCTTTTAGGTATTTCTGAAGCATGTGGAACATGTTTCTGAGGGGGGAGTAATATAGATATTAAATTGGGGATTTAATTCAGGTTAAATTGGCTTTAATTTGGGGTTCAAGCTTAAATTAGAGTTTAGTATGAGAATACATTTCTCATTGTAAATTATCACATTTAGGATATTTCATTTATCCTTTGTAAAATTAGATAGGTTAATTTGGATTGTTAAGCCTAAAAGTTTTAGTCAAAATATATATATAGTCTGTATAAGTAAGTTGACCTTAGGGACAAAACTACAGCAACCGTTGCTTACATGTACCTGTAAATGAGGACAGTGAGTGACGTGGGTGTGAGATGATCAAGGGGGGTCTCTTCCCTAAGTCAGTGAGCTGCTAGTCTAAACAAAAATATATATAGAGGTATTTCTATGTTTATTTTTATGTGTAGTTTGTCTCTCATTTCTTTATGTTACATTTTCCTGTGTGGATGGTGTGAGAGAGAAAGTATTACATGTTTTTACATGAGTTTGTAGACTATCTACTCATTCTTTGGGGCTAGTATGCAAATGAGTATGCGTGTCTGTGTGAGGTGAGAGGAGACTGCAGTCAGAGTACAGAGTGTATCACCCAGAATTTATGACAGTGAGTGAGATTATCTACAATTTAGTAGTTATGGCTTCCACTCCAGTGCACATTGTGCAAAACAAATTCTCATCTAAGAATATTCCCAGAATTTCAGAAAAATGGCATCAGATTCAAGTAAAAATAGGTCGACAGCTGAGAACGAGTCATATTGACAGTGAGGAGATGAGCAGGAAATTGTCCGTACCATTGTCTCCTGTGTCAGTACTGCCCGATGAGAAGATTTCCGCTGATTGCAGCACAGACAACCAGTGCATTGACACTGAGGGTCACAGCAACAACTCAGCACAGACTGAGGTGGACAACAGGGACGTGAGAACATCTGAGCAGTCAAAACCTGGGCTACAAGCAGACTGTATTAAAGAGGAGCTGGGATCGGTCCGGCGCCTGAAAAGGGACTTGATCAGTGAATTGACTGTGTCGACGAGGGCACACAGACATTTTCTGCGTATGATTGAGACGCAGTTGAATGAACTTTCAGTGAGGGAGAAACAGTTGATCGGTGATCTCAGTGACAAGGCTGCACACAGCCACAGTTTACATGGAGGTGATGACATCTACAGAAGGACAGCAAGCCCCAATCCGGCCATGAGCGGCAGCAACCTGTTACAGGAGGAAGTGAGGGGGGACGCTGTCATGATGCTGAACTCTCTTGGCGATAGTCTCACTGTTCTTCGTGGGCAGATTTTTGTGATAGAGAATATTGAGCGGGAGAATATTGATTCAGCCGATATTACGTACCTGGCGGAGCGTTTGGCTGGATTGGCTGCTCAAGAAAAAGACTTGGTTCGATTGTACAATGACCATTCTGATGCGTTGAAAGAGCTGGAGAGCAAACACTGCCGTGACAGAGCTGCTGGACGCACGGAGAAACGTGTGTTACCGAGTCACGACAGGCAGAGTGGGAGTAAGAGGAAGTACGTCAACAAAAGTGATGAGGATTTTGAACAGGACAGCAGTGATTGTGAGAGCCATTCCGGCACTCGCACACGTTCAAGCCGGAGACGTGTGAAAGACTCCAGGGGGGCCTTGAACAAATGCCCATGCAGATCAAAGAGGCCCACACCTGACATTGATGATAACTGCCCCAGGATGCTCCCGATGCTGGGGAAGGGCAGACATATGGAATACAAGCCATGGGCGTCCGTCGACATGACTGACATTGTGCGTCAACTTCCCCTTTTGCGGGATGGTGCGCACCGCTGGATATCGAAGTTTGAGGACCTTTTGACTGGGACAGAGCTAACTGTGGGTGACTTAAAACAACTTCTGGCAAATCTGATTGACATAGACGGCCTAGATGACATTCTTATCCGTGCGGGACTCAGACTGTACGCAGGCACGACGGCTGGAGACGCAGACCTTTTCTTGAGTCACAGAGGAGCACTATGGCGTGCGCTGGGGGTCTCCGAACCACCACGTAAATATGTCGCCCGCGTGTGCCAGGAATGGATGGATGCCACAGGAAAGGACCCTGAGCGTAATGATCTTGAATGGTCTATGGTCCACTCAAAAATTGAACAAGGTCTTCCTGAGAAGGTCAGGGCCAATCTGCAGACAGAGTTTGGCCTGGTGAGATTGCCCCTCGTACAATATGTGGAACACATTGTGCACTGTGTTGGACTTGCTCGCAAGGAGGCAGATGAGCAGGAACAAAGTCACACAGAAATGGTTCGACTGCTGACCAAGACCCAGTTGGAGGGCGCACAACAGATCATACAAGCGGCTGTCGTGACAGCTGGGGTTGAGCCCCAGGCGGCTCTTGACCTACCCAGTGCACCCAGGGTTGACAAGACTCAGCCCGAACAGTTTCGTCCACATAATCCCAAGCCGAGTGGACCACGTTATTACACAGGCTGTTATAGGTGTGGGGATGTGACGCACTTGCAGCGTTTTTGCACGGCTGTTTTGCCGAACCGTCCACTGCCACAACAGTGGGAACCTCCACAACCACTTCTGCCATGGAGAGTACGAGAGACTCCTGGTTTCGTGGGGCCACAACAGAGGCCGCAGTGGGAGAACCCGGCACAGCAGAGATGGCAACAATGGGGATGTCAGCCACCTGTGCGACCCTATCAGGGGGCAGTGCAGCCACAGACACGTCACAGCCCGGAAAGCTGGAGGATGAGAGGTGTTTGCCATAAATGTGGGATATATGGTCATTTTTCTGGACAATGTGATCAGAAACCACAATGGGAAACTTTGAGGGAAGTCAAGTTGACCGGACCTCATGGATGAGAAGGACAGCTAAAGGAGAAGTGCCATGCTCTTCTTTTGACAGTTGACTTGACACGCCCCTCTCTATTGAAATGTGTGTGTGAAAGGGGACACCGCCTGATTGAGTGCATGAGTGAGTGAGACGAGGGGGGTCCCTCTCCCCTCTCTGTTCGACTGTGTGAAGTGAGTGAGTTAGGTGAGTTATGTTTGAAGGGTTGGAAAATAATACTACTACACTGTGGTAGTATTTTGAATCAACTCTGTATGAGAGTGTAGGCTACAGGCAAGGGAACTTCTCATTGAAAAAGGCATAGCAATGGTAGACTTGTCTACGGTTGATCTTTTTTATTTTGGTGGTGGATTTATGGCTTGGTACACCTGTCACAGGTGTCAGAAGAAACGTACAGTATGTTTGCCAGGCCATATGAAGCTTGAGTTTGGGGTAGACACCAGCCAGGGGTTTCAATGAGAAGGTCACACAAGCCTGAGAGGGTTTGTAGTGTGAATGAAATCACGAGAATTGATTGAGAATAATGTATGTGTGAGTGAATGAATGATTGAATGTACTTCATACTAGACTTATGTATGAAGCTATGTCCGGTGAAATATTGCTAGTAGGAGCCATTCTAAAAGTGATAGTTAAATGAGTAAATACATACAGAGCTACGTGTGGGGAATTGCAATGACAATTTTAGCATGCTCTGACGGAATGTGCTTTAGGGGAAAGAGGGGGGAGAGAGCAATTTCCTTCTCACCCTAAAATAAATACCTTGTTTAGTTTCAGATAACAGGGAGAGGGCTTTAGGGACCTCCTGTGGACCTCCTGTCCTGTCCTGTCTTTACCTCCTACCTCTGTTTGACCCGCTGTGAGCTGTTTATTGGGGGTGCTATTTAGAGAAGAAGATGGGAAGAAAGTCTGCTTTTGGAGTCTGATGTCAACAAGTAGATCGCAATTAAGGACTACATTTGTAAGGGTGTATTATGGTGTGAATTTTAAGTATTGGTTTTAGTCAAAAGTGTCTGTTTGTGTGTAGGGTAATGGAGGCGACGGCTGACAGCCTTACTACATAACGGTGATCACAGGAATTCGCCACCCTGTGTTCTGAGCACAAGACTTGCTGGTAGCATACTGAGGGGGATTTGACCCATATCTCCAGGAGTGGAAGTTTTAACCGGGGGATCTAGACCCACGGTTGAACCTTTCAGGGTTAAAGCAAGCCAGCCCCTCAGCTCAAAACACCTGTCCATCAATACGTTTGGTGACGTGACATCAGTGAATTTAGTTAGTTCAGCGACACTATTTATGACTCTCATTTAATAGTCTCATTGTAATCTCTCAACACCATGGTTATTACATTCCTTTGCCATGCCAGAACTAGGGAGATTAGCAAAAGAATGAGATCAAGGCCAGAGAGGTCATCTTGAGTAGTTTGTGGTGTCAACAATATCCTAACGAATGATTGGGGATATTTGTGAGAGACTTCTGTAGAGGGAGCCTGCATGTTTCCTATTAATAGGTGTGGACAGCGCCTACAGGAGGTCATCCCGAGGGCAGAGAGTCCAGGGGGGTGTGACAACACTACGAGAACAGCGACAGAGGAGCTCCTAACTCAGCTTCTACCGTCGGAAATCAATAGCAGGTGACTTTCACAGACCTGTGTTCGCTACAGGAGTTGTCGGATTGAACGCTATTCTGCGGCTACGGCCCACGGGCCCACGCCAACTGGTGCTCCTTCTGCTCTGGAAAGAGGAGGAGCGTTCCAAGAGGAGAGGTCCAAGGGAGACCGTTCCAAAGTTCATGTTACAATGGAGGAAAGGAGCGTTTCAATGCTTCTGCTGTCATGATTGACATGGCTCAGCAAGAAGTTGTACACTAGAGCCTTGTGATTGCTCGAGGAGAATCTACTGTCCACTCGAGCCTTGTGAATGCTCGAAGGGAGTTCTACTGTCGACTGCAGTAAGCTGTAGTTCACGTGTGCTGAAGCGTATGGTGACAACAGTCTGCTTCAAACCTACAGATCTGAGAGCTATGTGCAAGCTCTGAGAATCAAGAAGGATTTCCCAAGCGTTTTTATTCTGTAGGCGAAAAAAGAATTGTGGGAACCATTTCCCTAGCGCGTTGAACGTCTGAACAATTTGCGTCATGGAAAGAAAAAAAAATCGCGGTTCATCTGAATTGTGATTGATGTTGGAAGAGTTGCTCTAATGTTTGTGTTTTGTTGTATTCTGTGCTGACAGGTCAAAGTAGATATAACAAGGTACTGAAATAGTACTGTTTTAGGGATGTTTGTTTTTATGATTAACCATTTTGTCATGCTATGAGTGTTAACTTTTCATTTACAGGATTCAATCAATATAGGAATTTGATTTAGTCTAAATAGGATTTCAGTTATATAAGGAGTTTAATTTCTGTTACAACAGAACAAGCCCCATGCTTGTTCGGTTCTAATTTGGTACAATATAGGTAGTTAAAAAAAGAAATGCTCCTGTGTCCAGGGGGGTCTATGATGGTTGATGGTAATAATATGAGTTCATTTTAGATAACTTCCTTAAGTATCACAGTTCAAATCCAATCCAGAAATGAGAATTATATTCTAGTTAGTAATACAAATGTTGTTTGATTGTTAGTTAAAATAGGCCTACATTGGGATAATGAGTTAACGTCAGAAGATGTGAGTGAGTTGGTATTGGAACCTGTATACACATGCACTAAATTGACTCGTCTGCCTGGGGTGGCAGGGTTCACAGGGGTCGCCTCTGTGTGCTTGTTTATATGGGTGGAACAGACCAAAGTACTGAACATTACCAAGTACTAAAACAGGATGAAGTAACCCGTAGGCTTTAGGTTATCGAGTAATATATTGCAGACAATGTTGAACTGATGGAGTCAGTATAATGTTACTATGTTAATAGTCACATATAATATTGATACAGGTTGAAACTCACCATGAGTATTACATGTTAGCTCTTAGTTTGTGTGCAACTTTCCGAGTGTCGGATGGATGGTTTCTGCAGGGCCATTCATCCATTATTCCATGAAAGTTGCTCACTAACTAAGAAGGGGGGGAGAAGGGAATATTATATTATTTCTTATTAAGTCGATATTGGAATCCACTTCCAAACAAATATTGATGTCTATACAGGTACAGGAATCAGCCTATCTAATGTTGGGGAACAAATTAAAAATAGTATAGTAATTAGCCTTGGAACGGTTCACTTGAATTTATTTTATTTTATCTGGGTGTGACAACAAACAGCTTCGGACTGATAGGGTCATTGTCTAACAGATTGATTTTGTTCATTTTGTTTTGAGTTTGACTGTGTTTCATCTTCACATTATCCAGGGGGGAAGAGGGTAATTACCTACGAAGGGAGACCGTTTGGGGAATTTGAACATTTTGGGATTTTTTGAGAAAAAAGAAAAAAGTGAAAAAAAATTTGGAAAATTAATTTTGGTCATTTATAAAATATGAATTATGTCTGGGGAATATTTAATTCCCCAGAAGGGGGGTCTGATGTATATTTTGATAGCTTATGCATCTCAACATATGTCATAATCGTACACATAACACTTACAGGGTGCAGGTCTCATGCCTGAGTGGAAGGTTCATCCAGTATAGCAGGTCACTAAAAGTGGCCCAGGGACACTTTGGGTAGTCAGCTATCTTAAATAACAGCTGTGAGTTCTTCCTGTCATATATAGTAGACGCAGTGACTTTTACCACCCAAAGAATGTTTGCAACAGAAGACCCCTGTGGTGACTGATTGCTGACTCTGTGGTAGCTTGTTGACTAAGCCTTGAGGGTCAACAACACACACACACACACACACACACACACACACACACACACACACACACACACACACACACACACACACACACACACACACACACACACACACACACACAGGAACAAGGCGACACCCACATGTTAAGAATGTATAAGACTGCATGCAGGGAATCAGTAGCAGGAAGAGTGAGTGAGATACAGAGAGAGACAGAGAGAGAGAGACAAGGGGGGCCCTGCATGAGATGCAGGCCTCAATACGATGGAACGATGATATCTGTAACCTGTCTGTAACTGATTGCTGACCAATAAACGGAAATAAGGATTATGTGCCTGCTTGGAACTCCATATTCATTTCAACAAGCAACTTAGTAAAATCTCCACAGAACCCTGAGGAAAAGACACATCACAAATGCTCTGTACATTGTAGTGGCAGAAAATACTACACTGCCTGGAGCAAGGCTTCCACCTGTTGATTGTCTGTCAAGATGACCTATTCTTACCCAAGACCCATGTTTGACCATGTCCACTGACCACACCTCAAATGTATTTGTGTTCCTTCACTGTGTATAAGAGAGACTCATGACTACAGCGAGGGAGGCTTGCATCCGTGCACCTCCCTGGGCTGGTACAGACCACTCCTTGTAATAAACGTGACATTGTTTCAGTCCACTCTCTACCTCGATTATTTCTTAAAGTCTCTGTTAGGAGTATTAATAATCCCACAACAATTATGGCACATGTGAGCGGCGTGTTTCTACTGTCCGTCAGCATTCTCTTTTTCAGATGAGAGCGTTGTGCATATGGATCTGGGATGCTGGTCCGACAGGGACAACACCTAAACGAACTTTGGGGTAAGAGTGGTTTGACTCAATGTACAACATTTTGTATTTTGAGGCTGTGTTGTTAGAGATACAGCCGTACAAAGTACTAGTTCATCGTATTCATCGTATTTAAAGGAGCTGGTGACAGTCCCTCCTCATCGTATTCATCGTATTTAAAAAGGAGCTGGTGACAGTCCCTCCTCATCGTATTTCATCGTTGCCGAGTGGTAACAGTCTTTCATAGACATTTATATAGTATTTAAAGGAGCTGGTGACAGTCCCTCCTCATCGTATTTCATCGTTGCCGAGTGGTAACAGTCTTTCATAGACATTTATATAGAGAAACTATAGCCTATATCAGTAGGATAGGGAATAGCATAAGAAATCATACAGACAGCGTCCACCGTTATTTTCTTTCTTTTCTCTCCTGTTGGGACCAAACAGCCCACAGGGAAGATTAAAAGAGAATGGTGAAACAGCAAATTGTATATGAGAGTGATTCATAGGTTCTGATAACGCGTAAGACTCGAGCAGCAGGTATGAATGTGGAATGTGGAATGTGGAATGTTGAGTATGGAATGGAAGTGTGTGGGACGTACGTGTGGATGAACGGAAAATACTATTTTTGTAAAAAGTCAAATGGTGATTTCCTAGTATAAATGTGGCGTTGTGAACAAGTAAGTATGAAGAATGTAGTCCTGGTACCACCCATGGTTAGTAGGACAGCAGTTAGCAGTTGTCAGCGGCAGACTCAAAATAGCAGGTCTACCGGGACGCACATCCCAGTAAGTGCTGTCTTGTTGGCAGTATAGCAGGCTAGATAGTAGTAATGGTTAATAGTAGGGTTGTTTTAAGGTCCGAGTATTCAAAGTAATTAACAAACAGTAACGTGGTTAGCTGATCATCATGGTCATATATATATTATCTTATTACGTCTTATTATAAAATAATGACAATATAACAATTTCCCAGAGTCACGGCAAGTTGAGTGTAATTGGGCTTTGTCACTCTCTATATTTGGACTAAATAGATAGGCAAAATTATACTCAAAGCATGAAATGTATAGGTAGTAAGTAACTCCTTACAATAGGCAATATTTGTAACTGTCATCACATTTTTTCCCAGTCAAGACAGGAACCCCTGTTTTTGTTTTTCCTAGGAACCTTTCGTTTTTGTCGCTATACAGAATATATCGGTATGGCATTTTTTGTGGAAAGATTAGAGAGGTCCTCAGGGAACTTAAGATCAGATTCAAGTAAGGGACATTTTTCAGGACAGGCAGTTCAGAAAGTAGCCCCGTTCTTCTCCCCTACCATTGACAGCAGCTGCTCTGAGTGGACACACTTGGGACGGGTCGAGCTGGGAAGTCTGGTGAGTGTAAATAAGTCTATTATTACAGTAATATGAGTGGTGGAGAAAGGTTCTGAAATGTGTTACTTATACATACACGATATAGGAATACTCTGTAGCAAGTAAATGTCCAGAATTCAAATGTAGGCTTAATAGTAAATTAGTGTTGGCTGTGGCTGTATTTAAGAAACTATAAAACTAAAACAATTTAGCAGAATGTCTCATTTTTAATTATAAAATAACTGTAAAATAAGCAGATCTACGAGCTCACAATGTGTTGTTCTTGTAAATTAGTTATTTGCAACATGGAAAAAATGTATATAGGGCTGGAGTGGTTAATGTATGATTTGTAATAACCATAATCTACACAGTAACCAGTAATTACAGTATTCAACTACATGCGTATTACGGTCCCATATACGGACAGGTCATCCATTAGGGAAGACATGGTTTGAAGTTGTGTTGAGTTGATCATATGGACAAGCGCAATTCCCTCATGAGAAAACTTGAAGTGAGACACAGAACTCATACGTTAGTGTGAGTGACGTGCAATTAGATATGTAAAGGGTATTATTGGCCAAGTTGATTCACCAGACATATAAATGAGTAGTACTGTGTTTTGCGTAACCTGGGTACTGCTGGACCATTGAGTGCACCGCTTATCACATCGCACGATTGCTAAAAGAGAGGTCAATAAGTCACATGTACAGTCAGTAGACTGCTTCCGCACTTTGATGTTTGAACGATATATGCATGTGTTGGTTTGGGGCCCAACACACGGGAAAGGACTGTTTTCCGAAAAGTGACATTTTGTGAACATGGACACGTGAGTGACAGGAGGCGCTCGGACAGAGGGACAATGGAGGATTTTGTGAAAAAGGAAACATTCCAGGCTTGAACTAATGATTGTTCTTTTTCCTTTCATGTGATTGAACACTGGGCATCTCTTGAGGCGGTGTGCGATTGTGATTTGGTGGTTTACGTTGGTGGTCTCGCAGTGACTGGGTGAGTAAAGTGGCATATGAGCCTAAGTGCTATTTCTTGTCAGCATTATGGATAAGCTCCCCTGGGCCACAGTCTCTTGGCGTCATTCATGGTGTTGATTTCGTCACCTCCGTTGGTGCATGGTGACGGCGTTGACATTGTTGGTGCCTAAAAGAAGCAGTTTTACGACGGGGGTAACAAGACACTGTCCTTTAAGCGGGGGGAATCGTCAAGCTTGATGAGATACTTTTTTGGCTTGTCAATATGATCATACAACTTTCCTATAGTCAATAGTCTATCAGACAACTGAATTAAGGGAGTTTTAGGACTCACAAATCTTGTAGTAAATTGGTCTTGATTCAAACGTAATATTAATGAACAAATAGGTCAAATCAGACAAACCCACAGCCAAATAGGGGGTGATTCCCTATGTAATGTTTAATGCAGAGTGGTCAATGGCCACTCAGAGACATCATGCAAATAGGGATAAAGAATTGGCATGAGCACACAAGGTTCGACTTTATACATTGACTAATTATGTAGATTTAAAATGCGTAAATACTACTGTAGCACCCTTAAACAAATAGGTAATATACGACATAGATATGGAACAGTAAAGTAAGAAATAAGTTGTTGTTACGGAAACGGTGGATGGCATGACGTCATGTCTCCCTCCCATGCGTGCCCAGGAGCACTGAAGAATATATATAACACAGGCAGATAGATACCGTATACTACTGAGTATCTCATATTGTAAGTAAGACTCACATATCAAGGGGTACCTAAATCATTGGGCTTGACTAGTTCACCAGCCCCCCCAACGCCTAAGGCAAGATAGCATAGGCATTTTCAGACGCAAAATGTAAACTTGTCCGCAGAAATAGCCTGATCACAGCTGTTAAAATAACAGTGGGGGCTCAGTGTCCATTTGCACCCCTCATTTCAGAGTAGCAGTGTGATTGACAGGCATCAGTGTTTAAGGGGGGGCAAGAGAAGGTCCCTATAAAATAGCTCAAGGCTGTATTGCTGATTACTTAGGTTAGGACCCCCGCAGTGGTGTCCGGTTAGAACTTAAACCAGGATGCTTTGACTTCTGCCTTCTCCCTGAAGCCGACCCTCTATATATTCTCCGACCAGGCTTGTCACGATGACTAAGCCAGTTAGATCTATCCATATATGGTTCTACCATATCTATCTGAGATCAGCACTAGGTCGGCTCGGGCCCAAATATAGGGATTGTCATACTAAACATGTCATATGACATATAGCCCAACGTCCTAGTCAGAGTCTTCGTTACAGCCACCCCAGATTTCACGTTGAAATCTATACCGCATCCAGAAGACTCAGACAATTTTCCTTTCTTTCGGCTAGGTTCTAACAGGCCAGGCCTGGTAGTTATCCAGCAAGGGAAGCTCTCGAAGATGTTAATCTCTCTCCATTAGTCTGCTGACGATCTGTGTATGCTCACAATCCAAGCTATTTGGCGATCAATGCTCCCTCAATATTATTGACTTGGTTTGGCTGTACGGCAGGAGATACCTCGGAAGATACAGCCACCCCGTGCAAAACTTGAAGATCTCTCATGATTCTGATACGCAACTCTTCAGGTTGACCCTTCAATCCGACCTGCTTGGCAACTTTGTGTAACAAAATGGTTCGCCCCGAACCATCATCCAGAACTGCATATACTTCCATTACTTTGCCACAATTGCAAATTAGAACTTTGCACACCTTTAACATGACATTTCTCCCTTTAGGCGGTGGATAGCCCACATGCAAGGACTCTCCTGCTATAGTCAAGATTGTAAAAGCTGGCTGCGGTAATTCCTCTTGTAAATCCTGTCCCGTCTCGATCTTAGATGTCCTAGGGTTCCGCAAATGTTCATCTGCTCTCCGGTTCAACCAGCTCCTATTAATACTGTGAAAAGCCAGAGGGTGCCTTCCACCACAGTTCACTCCTAGTCTGTAGTTTACAGTTTCTTGCCTGATGACGACGTCCATTGCTGATAACACAGCTTCATCTGTCATATCAAATCTCGTTTCGCCATTAAACTCAGTCGTTTGAACCTGCCGCATACCCCAAGATGGTGTGTGCCGCTATTACAGTACTGACATACGGCTTCTTGCCGTCTTGCTGGTTACTTGGTGTACGATCGGCAGAAATGGGTGCTACTACCGTACCATGCATGATGACTGTTCGTCTCCGGTTATGCTGATGGTCATTTCTGCGAGAGTGACCGTTCAACCTCCTTGCTGGACTACTTCGGTCCCTATGAACCTGGACTTCTGGTCTGTCAGCTTGCACTTTCATCTCGATATCCTATCGGAGAACGAAGCCTCTGCCGTCCTCCGACTGCTCCAACATCTATGGGAGGGTTGATATAGCTCCGATGCCCTTGCATCATCATGCTGTCCAGACAATGATATCCACCAGAGCCTTCTGGCCCTAATGACATATAAAGCTCTAGGTGAAAGCCTTCGTTACACTCTGCCACCCCCAGATTTCCCATGGAAATCTGTACCATATCTAGAAGGCTTGAACAGTAGACCCCTCAGGCCACCCCAATACAAGCATACGGAGGCTTGAACATCAAGCGTCAGCCATTCAGACCACCCCATTGAGGGCGTCCAGGCGTCCCGCTTTCTTCCTTTGATGTTACGGTGGGTCATACAAACCTCAAGATCAAATCACATGCCACCCATTAAGGGCGTTCCCTGTCAATGGGTCAGAGTCAGCCAATCCATGCAGTTCCAGTTTGAAGTAACGCCCTCTTGACCGTATCAAAGGTGGTCCACAACTTCGGACCCAGGCTTCTACAACACGACGCCACCACTTCGACCCTGGCGTCTACAACACGACGCCATCACTTCAACCCTGGCGTCTACAACACCACGCCATCACTTCGACCCTGGCGTCTACAACACGACGCCATCACTTCGACCCTGGCGTCTACAAGACCACGCCACCACTTCGACCCTGGCGTCTACAAGACCACGCCACCACTTCAACCCTGGCGTCTACAACACCACGCCACCACTTCGACCCTGGCGTCTACAACACGACGCCATCACTTCAACCCTGGCTACTTTCAGGGAGGTGATCATATCCAGTGCTCTCTCTCTCCTGCACATCACCAGTGCTCTGCACATCACCAGTGCTCTCTCTCCTGCACATCACCAGTGCTCTCTCTCTCCTGCACATCACCAGTACTCTGCACATCACCAGTGCTCTCTCTCCTGCACATCACCAGTGCTCTCTCTCCTGCACATCACCAGTGCTCTGCACATCACAGTGCTCTCTCTCCTGCACATCACCAGTGCTCTCTCTCCTGCACATCACCAGTGCTCTGCACATCACCAGTGCTCTCTCTTTCCTGCACATCTCTGACTCTAAGGGCCGGGGAGGTCTCACGGCTCCGAGATTCTGGCATCCAGATTCTGGTAACAGGGTGGGTCTCACAGCTTCGAGACGCTGCTGCTCACCTAAGGAGCAGCCAGGACCGACAGAGCGTTCATGCTCTGGCGGCAACAGAGTGGATCTCACAGCTTCGAGACGCTGCTGCTCACCTAAGGAGCAGCCAGGACCGCCAGAGCGTTCATGCTCTGGCGGCAACAGAGTGGATCTCACAGCTTCGAGACGCTGCTGCTCACCTAAGGAGCAGCCAGGACCGCCAGAGCGTTCATGCTCTGGCGGCAACAGAGTGGATCTCACAACTTCGAGATACTGCTGCTCACCTGCGGAGCAGCCAGGACTGCCAGAGTGTTCAGACTCTGGCAGCAACTGGGTTACCATCTGGTTAGAATCTTGCCACTGAGTCATATAAGCTATTCAAGGTATATGGGTTGTAAAGCCAGATACCTTGGTTCCTATGTGTCTGGAAGACTTCAGCATCCCGTTACTGCGGTAAGCCCTAATCCGGCTCGAAGGACCATATAAAATAGCTCAAGGCTGTATTGCTGATTACTTAGGTTAGGACCCCCGCAGTGGTGTCCGGTTAGAACTTAAACCAGGATGCTTTGACTTCTGCCTTCTCCCTGAAGCCGACCCTCTATATATTCTCCGACCAGGCTTGTCACGATGACTAAGCCAGTTAGATCTATCCATATATGGTTCTACCATATCTATCTGAGATCAGCACTAGGTCGGCTCGGGCCCAAATATAGGGATTGTCATACTAAACATGTCATATGACATATAGCCCAACGTCCTAGTCAGAGTCTTCGTTACAGTCCCCTAATGGGTATCTCTGTCATAAAACATTGTCTCTGGTCAGCAAGATGTGATGTGAGCAAAATTAGAATTTAAACCAATGTGAACCGTTACTGTCCTCCACAAGGACTGGTGATGATTATTATTCTGGATAAATCACACTCATGGCAAATGCCCTGTTGACTCATTTTTGTTGTCAACATTTAACTAATAGGCCTGTACTCCTATCTGCTTTAATCAGCTAGAGAACGGGGTCAGGCATTTCACTTTTTGATTCCAAGCAGTGATGTAAATAGATTCTCAATGCTCTACTATCTTCCTAAAATTTCTTCCTGAATTTAACTAGATGTGTTTACTATCTTCTAATTTAACTATAGATGTGTTTAATTGATTCTAGATGTGTCCAGTAATTTTTTAATTTCTTAGAAGAGTAATTTTTTAAAGTAAATGAGTCCTGGGATGCAGGAATGATTTTGTATGTATTCTGCATTTGAGCCACAGACCACCATTTGATGACATTTAGCCACACTTGGTTTCATTTTACACTCTCAAGAGTTAAAGACTCTCCATCATTTAGCTGGGGACCACCTGGAACCCCCTCAGGGACCACTGGTGGTCCCCGGACCACTGGTTCAATCAGAACCACTGCTTTTCAAGTTTTAAATACTCTTATCAACATGGGAGAATGCTTGCTTTATTGCAAATACCATGGAAAAGGGAAACAAAATCATAAACTCAACTCAACACACAGTCTCACACACACACACACACACACACACACACACACACACACACACACACACACCCAGGCGAGAGCTCTCTCTCCTGTAAGCACGCACGCACAGTCAGGCTGTCAACATTAGCTTTAGCATTAGCATGGTCTGTGTAGCATCAAGCTACAACTTACTGCTATGTTTGTCAACCAAAACTGCCAGAGTTTTGCTTTTGCCCAATGCCCAATTCAAAGAGCTTCTGATCTAACACATTGTGGAGCAAATTAATTAATAACGAATAACGAGTCCAACGAGCGCGATGACTTGAGTGCTCACAGCTCAACTGCCCAGCCCACACTGGTAGGCTACACACTCTGCGCACCGGTCCTGCACAGGCTGACGGTCGAGTCACTGGGAGAGAGAGTGGGGAGAGAGGCGGGGCTCACTGACTGCCTGCATTCACATGAATGCGTCTCTCAACCATTCTGTCAAACTTCACCGTGCGTTAATCGCGCGTTAATTAAATTAACGCCGTTAAAAGGACTTTGAGTTAACGCACGATTAACGCGTTAACTTTGACAGCCTTAGTAAATACTATTTTAAGTTACGAGTCATGTAAATACTAGCATTTTATTTTAAGAAATCAGTAGTGAACCCGCGGATCAGCTATTTTCAATGAACAAGATTTAACAGTTAAAACCATTTAACTGTTGTAATATGTGTTATATTTTGATTGACTATAATGGTCACAAATCTTAAATCGGCCTTCCTACTTACCGGAGAAAGTTTATTGTTAGTGTGTTTTTTCAAAATGTATTCCTAGATGTGTTTCTTTCCAAATTTAAGTATTTCTAGGTTATCCTTAGTTTATTTCTCTATAGATGTAAGATCATTTTATTTGAAGTTAGGAAAAAAAAAAATGTACCGAAAGATAGAAAAGGATTTTTAAAAATAGCAGATCTGCGTGCACAAAACATACCTAGCACGTTGTTTCAATTATAGATAGACTGAAAGGAGGAAGTGACAAATAGGGTAAAATAGCTTAGTGTTAATAGGATGTTGATGCTGTTAAATAGCTTAGGTAATATAAAAAATGTTTAAAGTAAAGCGATGGTTCTAGCAATTATGAGCAATTCTATGGATAAATTCTATCTATATCCGACAGAAGTGCTCAGAGGGGGGACATGTATAGTTTAAGAAGTGTATAGTTTATGAAGTATAGTTTAAGTTGAACATAATTTAATTTAATTCAAATTCATTTTTCCTTCAAATTTCCCTACAGTTCATTTACATTCTTGAGTCTATGGCGACATATTGTCAAACCTCTAAAACTACATTCAGTAGGCTGCTGAAACAATAAACAAACAAAACCTCTACGGCATTTTAGATTGCATGTCAAATTGTAGATGTACCGAGTAGAGAAGAGGGCCCACATTTGTCTGAAAGATCTGATGAGTAAATTAATGTTATTTCAAAGGACCTGGCCTCATGTCGCCTATTTTGCTGTTTACAGTAACAGAACACGTACTGCTTGTGAAGAGTTGGTTCCACTCAAACCAGTAGTAATAGCAGTAATTCAGATCCAGGTACAGGGGAGACTAGACTACACATGGGGAAGTTTTTTCACTCAAGTACTACACTATATTTAAATATTTATAAAATACTGCAAAACCATACACACACACATAGTGCAAACTGACATATGAGGAAAGTACCCAGTCCACATATTCTATACAGTATAAGGTCCAGCGACCACATTCTAACTTACCTCATACAAAGGGTAAAACGTAGGTAGTCACAGCAGCAGATTACATGTAAAATCTCATTCCCCATTGACCATTCAAATAATTTGGCCAATAGCTTTTTGAAAAACAAAAGGTAAAAGGAAAAAAAAAAAAAGGTAAGATGTTAGTGTATGTAAAATAGTTTGTTTTCATGTTCTCGGTCAAAACCGGTTTAAGTCACTCTTAGTGCACGTCTGTGAACGTAGTATTGTTAGAAGGAAACTTTATGCGTAGGTTCCCCCAGTGATGAGTAGTTCGTAGGCGGGGTCTCGGCTCCACCTGCAGAGTACCACACATGCACACAGCATCCCCAGCATCTGAATTGCAGCAAATGTTAGTGCAGCCCAGATGACATACATCATGATCTTTTTTAGTTTCTTCACAACTAGAACTTCACATCCCTCCGGGTAGAGGTCTTCAGTATGAGCAAGAGATCCAGTGCAGGCTTCTGTATTACTTTTGCAGCAGCAAATGGGGACGCTGTTGTTTTTAGTTTCATTAAACCAGCGAGTGTTCATCCAATCCGAGTAATTGTGGATTCCGCAGCACTGAAGCTGTCTCTGCACATAGTCGATGGCACGGCTCGGGGCATCACTGTTGGTGCCACTGTACTCGTCATACACGTTCCGGATGGAACCGTTAACCTCATCTTCAACCTTTGCTCTGTAAATATATCCAAGAACCACCACAGCCACTTCCGTCATGAACACCAGCAGAAGGATGATCACAAACGTTGCAAGTCCACAGTAGCTCTCTCGTACTGTAGCACAGCATCCAATGAGTCCAATAATGAACAAGAGGGCTCCGACAGCGATGATGGTCACAGCAGGGATAAAGGTATACACATCCTCAAAGAAGTGGTCATAGTCATCATATGTGATGAACACATAGGCTCCAACATAGCATAAAATACCAGCTGCTGCCCAAAAAAAAAATCAGATTTAGAAAGACCAACACCGTCTTTGACGACGTTATGCCGCACTGCCCCATGCCTGATACTGAGAAGGAATCCAGTATTGCTATAAAAGTTAAAAGGCTTTTCTTCTATTCAGACATATTGTCCTGGCCCGCTGACATCCCGATACCCCGACCGACCGACTGAACCTCTGGATGTTTTGGTTTGAGCCAATTAAGGGTCCTAGCAATTACGGGTCCTAGGGTTGTCATGTCAACCTAACTAGGTAACATTAACTTGTCTTCATGGGGGGCATGAAATCAGGTCACCAGTCTAAAAGAAATTGTGACAACAAGAGTGTCTGTGACACATGTAAAAGGAAGCACCAAGTTAAGCAGACAGGTGGGGCCCAGCCGGGGGTCAAGTGGCGACCTATGGGTTAGGCCACTACACAGATTTGGTGTGATATGGAGCGAAGTAGAATGAAGACCTACGCAGTGGCAAGTGTGGAGAATGAATGGCCCGGGTATGTGTGGAATGTGATGTTTATCGAGTAGGCCTATAAGTAAGTAAAATGTTTTAAGGTATCACTGTGTACAACAGTGTTATTTTTAGGTGAAGTCATTCTAATGAAAATTGTTCTTTCCTACTTTCCAGGACTGGATGGTGAATCAATGAGATGGTCTAAATGTGTTGACAATTTAATGAATATCTTCCTTTCCCAGTGTGCATGGCATGGTTAATATGGCGATATTGACTAACTCACTAAAAACTTAGAATAACTCGTCTAGGAAGAGTGGTGTGATACAATGCAATTACAGGAGGAAGGACAAAGGGAAAAATGAGTATCTATAGACATTACACCGACAAGGTAAGAACCCACTCACTCCCACACGATCTCATACATTATTGAAATATTTGTATTGACAGGAGGATACTAGTAGTGATGAAATACAGTGTAAAGATGCAATAATGTGTAACCTGTCAATGTAGCTAATAACCATAAGAGAGGGAGTTAACCATAAATCAGACTGTGAAAGATTGTGATCAACTGTGATCAAGATAGATCTTAATAAATTCCTAATTATGTATTATCATCTGGGGAAAAGTATAGAACAAATGTTTTAGAATAGGGGTAGTGTGGTGTTTTGTTTTTTTCCAGCTCTGAAATCCAATAAATTAAGAGAAACATATCAGGAGATGTGTTTAAACAAGGAGAAAACAAACAAACAAATGAAGACAACCAGAGAAAGCACTGAAAGGATTTGGGTTTGTATGATGGGTAAATATACACACATACATTGACGTCAGTCTAATGTTATATGAATTACAATTTAGGCATTTAGCAGACGCTCTTAATCCAGAGCGACTTACATTAAGCAATAACAAAAAGCATGGCATACATCACATGTATAAAAAGTAGTTATCATGAATCATGCGTAAACTAAGAACGTAACATTGGAGTATCTATGTCAACTATACATACTATACTATATAATATATTATACATGTGTACTATAAAGTGCTATGACTACATAAAGTGCAATTCTAGAGCTGTCGACATAACAAGCTGAAGCTGAAGACAATTAATGTAAAATAATAATAATAATAATAATAATATTGAAATGAATTTTGTATAACCACCTTTTTAACCACGGTGGAAATAATTCAAGTGAACAAAATTACCTGCAAGTTGTTCTCCCTCTAAGAAACCTGACAGACATATAAATATGTCACATGGGCCAGTGACACCAATGAGAGCCAAGCCACATCATCATGTCCGTCCAGAGACTCCAGACGTCCCTACAAGGCCCACACGCATTCAATCCCCGCAGTCACCCCCCAGTGACAGCGATGGGAGCCGGATATACTGGGCCCACCATGGGGAAAAAAGACTAAAATGCCATGCCACAACTTGTGACAGAAATATAAGGAGAGGAGAACATTTGCATGGAGGAAAGAACCACGGAAAAAGACTACACCTGATGCTGGCTTATGAGTGATCGCTCAAGACAAATCGAGGGTCGTAGGTTGGAATTTCCCAATAAGAAGGAAAAGGGTTTTCGCCCCTACCAGCCATCAGAAGTTGTGTGTAATAAAAAGAAAATTATCATGTGGGTGAACATTGAATACACTTAAATGTAAACCTTTCTTACTCTAGGAGATAGTCCATATATAAGTCATCTTTTTGTAGTAAATTTGCAGACAGTATAGTATCTCATGTTCCTTGGTATAAATTAATATTAGGAATTTAATTTACATATTTGAAATGGCGGACTGTAGTGGCAGAAAATACTACACTGCCTGGAGCAAGGCTTCCACCTGTTGATTGTCTGTCAAGATGACCTATTCTTACCCAAGACCCATGTTTGACCATGTCCACTGACCACACCTCAAATGTATTTGTGTTCCTTCACTGTGTATAAGAGAGACTCATGACTACAGCGAGGGAGGCTTGCATCCGTGCACCTCCCTGGGCTGGTACAGACCACTCCTTGTAATAAACGTGACATTGTTTCAGTCCACTCTCTACCTCGATTATTTCTTAAAGTCTCTGTTAGGAGTATTAATAATCCCACAACAACATGATCCCAAGGCCCCATTTGAAAAGTGACACCAAGAAGAACAACTTACAACCTAAAAATCACTGAGAGCTCAGTGGCACCCTTGTTGAGATGACGTCCATGTGAGCCAGAGGTTGTGAGTTCAAATCCAGCTGAGTTCCTCCTACTTTCACTCTGCAGCATGTTTTGGAGAATAACATCCAGAAGAGAACTGGAAAGAGATGGAAAGCTGAGGAGTTTCTCAGAGAGCATGGTGGCACTCTGTGATAAGCTGCTGTCAATGTAAGCCACAGGTTGTGGGTTCAAGTTCAGCCCATGGCCTCAGACGGCATACTATAGCATGCCGTTTTTCATCTTTTTTGAGGATTTGAAAAAAAGATGAAAATCACTCCGAGACGATGGGCTACGGCATGCTATAGTATGCCGTCCGATATGGGCTATAGCCCATTAAATAACTCATGTTCATTCAAATGTAGTTTCACACACACACACACACACACACACACACACACACACACACGCATATGTCTGTCTGTCTGTCTGTCTCTCTGTGTGTCAGTGGTCTTCAGGGGGCCCTCAGAGTTACTACAGGGAGGGCAGCCGGTCACAAAATCTTTGTGGTAGGAACCTTTTTTACAAGCTGCTATGCAGCGGCGGTGGCTCAGGGGTAGAGTGCCTGGATGGGAACCACAAGGTTGCCAGCTCGAACCCGGGCTCCCCCAGAGTTACTGTCGAAGTGTCCTTGAGCAAGACACTGAACCCCTAATTGCTCCCGATGTGCTAGTTGGTGCCTTGCATGGTTTCCACTGCCATCGGTGTATGAATGGGTGAATGTAATGCACAATCTATGTAAAGCGCCTTGGATAAAGGCTATATAAATGCACCATTTACCATTTACCAATAGCTGCTGGTCTATGAAATACTATGAAACTTGCACGACCAGACCAACACAGGTAGTCTGTGGGTTGCCAAGGCCACTTATTTCCAGCCAAACTTGGCTTGTTTTGGCCCTCACAGTTGCTGGGCTGGACCCCCACGCAGACTATCATGGACCCCTGCTCAGACCTCTGCGGACCCCCGCGCCGACCTCCGATTGAAATGTGGTTCCATCAGATACCACATTCCTCCCTTGACAAACGTACACACGTTTGTCACAAAATAATATGAAGGAACCACATTTGACCCTCCTCCCTTTGGCAAAGATAGAATTAAAAAAATATGATTCAAAGAAATCAAACAGTAGAATTCAAAAATGGTTACAGAGACAGACGGAATTCAAGGTTACATAACTTCTTCAGGCGATTCTCATTACACACACTATACATAACTACATTTCGGGTCAGCATAGTAGAATCTCTTAGTGTTCTATCAAAGTCTAATCTAAAATGTCGGACTGATCCGTACCCCCACTGGCCGTACACCAGTGACTGGGTGAAACTTGATACCACACAACGAACGTCTCTCTCTCTCTCTCATTGTGAATGTACCCCGTTGAAGTTACAAGAGTTAGATCACTGCAGTGTTGCACTGTTCATATAAGCTGCTTTGATATTATATTAGAGGAATATAGGAAATAGCCTATACCATATAATTTATTTTTATTTTATTATTTGCATCTTAATTTGTCATTAGCCTAACTGTTAGCCTGGCTAATAAGCCAGACCGAATCAGCCGTTGGCAAAAAAAATTGCCTGCCGGCGGATTACGGTCTGGAGAGGCTCAATTGTACGCCCATTTCCTACACCAGAGAACTGGTGTGGCCAATCGGGACACGGTATGCAATATGGGCGGGCTTTGGTACAGTGACATTCAATGCTTGAGACCTTTGACTGACAGTACCTCTAACCAATTGCGTCAAAGAGAAAATGTTTGAACCCGCCCCCCGGGAAACAAGATCCATACACAGCATCTCCAGACTCAAATACCACACGACAGTGTGATTTGAGTCTGGCTTATTAGCCAGGCTACCTAACTGTAGGCCTAGATACAGATATTTGAATGTGCAATAAATAGGCTGGACCACAGTAGGCCTACTGTTGTAGTATATCTCAGTTGATGTTAGCCTATATATACCGGTCTATAACAAAACAGCACGTGTGCTTCTTCTGCTTGTCAATTCCACGGACATTGCAGTGGGCTTATTGGTGTGCCATGCACTATATTGTCTTCCCATGTACCCCTGGGTGAGCCCCGTCCCCCGTGGAGCTGGCAGGCAGTGCAGTGGAAAGTTATGTAAGTACAATTTTGAGGTACAATATTTGTACTCCATCTCAGATCCGAATATTGTAGCCTACTTTTACACAATGCGACGCATTGTGACTCACAATGCCTCGCATTGCGACGTAACATTTGTGAGCTTGTAGATCAAATCATTTTTAGACATTTGAAAACCTGAAATGGGACATTCTGCATAATTTGGTACATGTTTAAGTACATGATGATGCCAATACTTTTGAACTTTTTACTGAAGTAATTTTATAATTCTGGATTTATACATCTAACAGATTATTTCTATATTGCAGTTTTGATACTTTTACTCAATACTTAAAAATGTGCGTACTTTTCAGACCACTGCTGGCAGGAGCATTGGCACAGCTCTGCCTCGGTGCCCGCCGGAGGAGCCTGTAATAGCTGGCGCGCAGACAAACGCACGTGTGTCCACAGCCACCTACGAGGCACACATGGTACATGCATGTTGCCAACCATGCCATTTCCGCACCTCCCGTGGCACATTGTGGGTGTGAACGCCACAGTGGGTCTCTGCGCATAACTATGCCCCCCATATCCCCTCCTCCCCACGCACACAATAAATGTAAATTCCCATAGAAAGGAGGTGTCATTCACTGCTGCCGTTTTTCCCTTTGTACATAATAATAGTGTTTTGCCTCATCAAAGTTGGTATTGTGACTTTGTATATGTCATTATATTATCACCACTTTACCCGAATACAGCTCAAATGGAGTTAGGTGGTTTTCTCTGTCAAGATAGTTATCAGTTCTTATCTTAACTCCACTGACAATGGATCTCCAAGTTTCTCACACACACACACACACACACACACACACACACACACACACACGCGCGCACACGGCAGAATGGTCCTTTTGAATGAATTACTGGCATCGCCACCATCACTTTAAAACCAAACTGCACAGCACTACACAAGGGAATAGTGGCCAATGTGCCATTAGGCCAGCAGGGGGAGCTATTGCAACTCATCTTGACCAACAGTGACTACAGATAGACTTGTGGGTGGTAAACTGAGACCACCCACCTGCTCACACCTCAGTGGAAAGAAGAGGAAAAAAAACAGATGGGTGTGCTCGCACATGTCAGATGACTCATCAAATGTAACCTTGGACCCAGCTTCAGCATCAAAGATAAAACCGGCTGGTGCTACTTTTGCTTAGAGATGTCCCGATTCTGTATCGGTATCGGGAAAAGTATCGGATCGGCCCTTATTTGTCATATCGGGTCATATCGGTATCGGTGAATATGCCAGTCTAACCACAGATCCGACACAGGGGTAAGGGGTTGACACTATGGCAGGTAAATATAATGTTGGGACATGTGGAGTTTGCTTTGGAGTTGCCCAAACTGCAAGTGCACATTTGAGTTTGAGTCTGCTATAAACACAACACGAGATATATAGCTAGATAGCTATAAACACAACATGAGATCACGACACTGGTATCGGTATTCGGTGTCGGCTAACACACAAATTGAGGTATCGGGATCGGATTGGAAGCAAAAAAAGTGTATCGGGACATCCCCGGGGCCGGAAGTTGCTATTTCTTTGAATTTTTGAATCCTGAAAAGTGGAAAGGACAACCGTACTTGCTGGGTTCAGAGCATTTATTGAAGCAACGTTTCGGTCTTGCGACCTTCCTCAGGCTAGTCGCAAGACCGAAACGTTGCTTCAATAAATGCTCTGAACCCAGCAAGTGGCAGTGTGCCTCGTCATCATCGCACCTGCTCCAAATTACCTACAGGGTGTGCGGAAGTCATCTCTCTATAAGAATCCTGAAAAGTAACATTTTTGGACATAATGATTTATTTATTTTTATTCCAAAATAGCCGATCTACAAACTCTTGCTTGTTGAGCTGCTATTTTAGAAAACAAATCTTGACAAATGTTAACGCCACAAAATGTTGTCAAATGGGGGTCCCCCTCCCTGCAGGCAAACACGTGTCAGTTTGGGAGGTCCTTCACATGAAAATGTTTAACAGATGAGAAACTAGTGAAATAGGGGGACAGAAGAACCACCATTGCTAATGCTTAGAACAGGAATAAAAACATAAAAAAGCGAGTGTTCAAGGCTGTGGATCAACGTATTGAGGATGCTGAGACATTTGGAGACGCTCAGCCTCACATCTTGGTCTCAACTTGTCACCCTGTTATTAGTCAGATCTCTACTCTTTGAGCGTCGTTCGCACATTCAAAAAAAATGCTCAAATCCCCCTCGCCCGCCTTGCTTCCAGCGTTGAAGACCGGCTTTGAAATGCACGCCATGTCAATTTTCATTCCGAGCAGTGCGACCATTACTACATATATCATTATTAATTTAATCATCTGAGCCAATGTATGGGGGTTCTCCCTGCATGCTCATTAGCCCGGGGTGTCTATTTTTAAGAGTAAGAGCATGTGTGTGTGTGTGTGTGTGTGTGTGTGTGTGTGTGTGTGTGTGTGTGTGTGTGTGTGTGTGTGTGTGTGTGTGTGTAGGTAGTTATATGTGTGATATCGATGACCTTTCATGGGCTTAGAGGAGCGGAGGGATTTGAAAGACGACACCGAAGGAGGCATGGAGGTCAAGGGGCAACGTGTGCTCTTCTGCGAGCACATTCCAACACACAAACGCGTACGTACGCACGCACGCACGCACGCACGCACGCACGCACGCACCCACCCACCCTTCAAACAGGTATTGGTGTCTGTCCATTATTACTACACAGGAGCCTTTATCTGCTGGCTTGATTACAATCTGTTTGTTGTTGGCTAGTTCCCTCAGTGCTTTAGCTTGTTCTGTTGTGAGGTTATCTTTCTCCTTAAGGTGTCCTGGTATGTGTCTTACCGTGTTTGTGTCGTCCTGGATCAGTTGTTTTAGGCTTTCTGGGAGCACAGCGTCTGCAGGTTCCCAGTTTGATCCTGGCTGGAAGGGTGGTATTTCCGGAGACGCATGGGGAGGCACTGGGAAGACACTGGGAAGGCACTCGGGAGGCACTGGGGGGGGGGGGGGGGGGGGGGACACTGGGGAGACACTGGGGAGGCACTGGGGGGGCACTGGGACGAAAATCACTCCGAGACCATGGGCTATAGTCCATGGTCTCGGAGTGATTTTCGTCTTTTTTTTTCAAATCCTCAAAAATGAAGAAAAACGGTATGCTATAGTATGATGTCCGAGACCATGGGCTATAGCCCATCACATGGTCAAAAATGAAAAACGAGAATTTGAGTCCATGGCATGATATAGCACGCCGTCGAAAATGAAAAACGAGGATTTGAAAATAAAGACAAAAATCACTCCGAGACCATGGGCTATAGGCCACGGTCTCGAGTGATTTTCCTCTTTTTCAAATCCTCAAAAATGATAAACGGCATACTATAGTATGCCGTCCGAGACCATGGGCTATAGCCCATGGTCTCGTACGGCATACTGAAAAATGAAAAACGAGGATTTGAAAAATAAAGACAAAAATCACTCCGAGACCATGGTCTTCCAATCTGCAGTTCTGTGGTCTGTAGACCAGTGTCTCCACTCTGCAGTTCCATGGTCTACAGACCAGTGTCTTCCACTCTGCAGTTCCGTGGACCTCTAATATAGATCCCAACTGACTGCCGAGTGTGACCGTGAACCAGGCCTCTTCACGGGACCAATCAAAAGTGTGACCGTGGACCATGCCTCTTCGCGGGGGCCAATCAAAAGTGTGACCGTGGGCCGCGCCTCTTCGCGCGGGCCAATCAATAGTGTGACCGTGGACCACGCCTCTTCGCGGGGGCCAATCAAAAGTGTGACCGTGGTCCAGACCTCTTCACAGGGGGCCAATCAAAAGTGTGACTGGACCACGCCTATTCACAGAGCACGACCATGGATTACTACACCACCTAGTTTCATATATCACATGCTACTTAAAGATTGATGAAATGGTGGTCACATATTATGCCAATAACTCAAATTTTCCCCAGGAGTTGAATTTCAATCTTGTTATGTTATTAGACACCTTTAGAAACACATTGGTGAAGACATTTCTTGGTACCGATTTAGTTCAAATACCTGATAAAATGCCCTTACTAAATAAATACCTGATAAAATGCCCTTACTAAATTGGCACAAAGAAAGTCTTGTAATCCTTTTTAGCTAATTTCCCTCTAAGCCTGATACCAAACTAAGACGAAAAATGTCCGCCGACTACCTTTTTTCACTGAGGAAAACTAAATGAAAACCAGGCTATGATGACTAAAACTAATTATACATTGTCAAATAAAAACTAGACTGTTAGGAAGGGACTAGCCCATTTTGTTTTGTTTTTTTACTTCTAATGCATCAGTATAGGGCCAAAGTTCATGTGTAGAAATGTTTGGGCATTTTGAGCAAAGATCCCAGGAGGAGAGAGATTCAATTCAAAATGGCAGGTGATCTAAAGGTCAGAGGTCAAAAGTCAACACGAAAGTGAGGCAAGAGGAGACACATGGGTATCAAAGTTGTTTTGCTCACGGTCAAACGGTTCATGAACTATGCCCGTTTAAAGTTTGCATTGTCAGTTGAGCACTATAGCACCACCCATTGTCCAATGGTTGTGGGCTTCGCATCCTCACCATTTGGCAAGGCAAATCATCATTTTCAAATGACTGGAATAGGATAAAAAAAGTGTATGGTAGAGGGCGAAAACGTGACAGCACGGTTTAGCCAGAACTGCCATTTTTGGTGGAAGAAGAGAAAAATAAGGGACCAAGAGTCCCTTCGGGCTTGGTCCCTAAATAGACTTGTAACCAAACTGTAGGGAGTACGAACACAATAAAGAACCTTATAAGCTATGAAAATGAACCATGTAAATACAACAAATTGAGGGCACCGCAGGGAGTTGAACCCCATTCTGGTAAACCAGTAGTACCACACAAGTGCCTTAGTATTTGTTTTATAATTTACAGGTCCAAAATCACACATTCATAACAATTTGAATCATAACAGACTATAAATGATAGTCATGATTATAAAGAAAACTCAATACCTTAAGGAAAACTCATTCACACATAAAGAACATATGTTCTGTGCTCTGTTCTGTGTTTGATGCTTTTCCAATGTTTGTGTTTTGATGGAGGGGAGGGGGACAGAACACAGCCATCAAACAAATGTTTGGTCAAACCATGTGACTCCCATTGGAAAAGCATTGAGGCAGGGCACAGAACATGTGTTCTTTATGTGTGAATGAGGCCTAAAAGGACATTACACACATTGTTGTCCATTTAGTGTCACAATAAACAACAGTCCTATAAAGTTGTTAGAGGATAAAAACGGTGTTTCTCAAACAATTCTTACCTTGGAACAAACAGCCTGGCTCCCAGACAGCATGCTGTGAAACAACATGGCTCCCAAACCAAACAGCATGCTGGGAAACACCTTGGCCGCTCCTATTTAAATCCAAAGCCCCGCCCACTGGATCCGGTCACCTGTTCAACTAGTCCGTCCGTCATTGGTCCGTTAGTCAGAGTGATAAGTGATTGGATCATCCAATGCAGATGTGTGTACCCCACACACACACACGCACACATTCACGCACTCACGCACGCACGCACATGCATTATTTTACCCTTTGGTTGGTTATAAACACTTATATTAATAAACACAGTGTGTGTCTGTGGCTGTCTGTATCAGCCACAGACAGTGTAACAGGTGTAACAGGTCGTCTGTTGTTGCTACAGCGCCATCGTGTGGTGGTTTGAATACCTGCAGTATGTTACATCTCCCTTCTTAAAGATGGAGTGCCGTGATTTTTGTCCACCCTAAAACATAGTCATCAGGTCTTATTGTTATATAAGGAGGTATAATTTTTTCCAAAAAGTGTACAGTATTTGTTAAAATGTTGTTTTTATGTGTGCACCCCCACCAGTTAATTAAGTATGCCTGGTTTGCCTAGTGGGTGGTGATGGGTGGTGATCCACATGAACTGAAACCGCACCCACAGCTAGTTGTATGATAAAGGGGGAGGGGTTAAGGGAGGGGCTGTTAGTGTGATGTCACTATATTACTGTTTATTTCATTGGCCCGTTTGACTGTCACGGGTTCAGCTTCCAAACATTGTGGCACTCCATCTTTAAAGATCAAGTGACATGGAGTAACCTGCCTTCAGTTACTCCATGTAGCAGCCTATTGTCCTCCAACCTCCACCCATTCATCTCCATGTAAAGGTGAGCAGCCTATTGTCCTCCAACCTCCACCCATTCATCTCCATGTCAAGGTGAGCAGCCTATTGTCCTCCAACCTCCACCCATTCATCTCCATGTCAAGGTGAGCAGCCTATTGTCCTCCAACCTCCACCCATTCATCTCCATGTCAAGGTGAGCAGCCTATTGTCCTCCAACCTCCACCCATTCATCTCCATGTCAAGGTGAGCAGCCTATTGTTCTCCAACCTCCACCCATTCATCTCTTAGAGTATATATGAATAGAGACGGCACCCGGAGGAAACCCTGAGGCGAAATGGACATAGTGGCCGAATTTGGTATTGCAGCGTGGGCCCAAACACATGAACGCGATTGTCCATTGACTATCATTGTGCACGTTCATGATGACACGTGAACGCTGTTTCATACGTGAACGCGTGCAATGATAGTCAACGGCCAGCACGTTCATGTGTTTGGGGCAAATCCATCCCAGATTGCACTCTGTTCCTGAGTGAAATCGCCTCATGCGCTTTTGAGCAACTTGCAAGTGGATGGGAGGAGATATCCGGTGCCGTCTCTATTCATATATACTCTAAGATTCATCTCCATGTCTTAATGACTATAGGCCTGTTGCCCTAACATCTGTCATTATGAAAGTATTTGAGCGACTGGTATGTAAGCACCTATCCAGCATAGCACTAGATCCCCACCAATTTGCCTACAGAGCAAATAGGAGTGTAGATGATGCAGTGTCCCTCTGTCTGCACACTATTACCCAACATCTAGAATCCAGATCCACCTATGCTCGTGTACTATTTGTTGACTTCAGCTCCGCATTTAATACAATAGTGCCTGGGAAGCTGATTTCAACCCTACAGGAGCTAGGCGTCAGCACACCTCTATGTAAATGGATCTTTAATTAGTGTGGTTGCCCCAACCAGACTATTGTAATTGTAACACTTTATTGTGGGCTCGCAACAGCGAGCACACACTAGTTATTGTGGGCTCGCAACAGCGAGCACACACTAGTTATTGCCAGTTTATATTTATTCTTGCTTTATTCCAATTTCCGCCCTTTTTTTCGATTTCCTACTACTTTCACACACTTTATGCTAGAAATTTAGTTCAAACTTCAAACTGTTCAACTCTTTGCAGTTATGTGTGCTTGCATTTTTATTTTTACAATTGTTTATAATTTTTTAACTGTTTAACTTTTTAACTTTTTTTTACATTCTTTATAATGAGAGTCGATGGGAGAAACGTCCCATTTTTCACAGTTGACTTTTTTGTGCTCTTATTACTCTGTCATACTTTCACTTTGAAACTCCATTCAAACTTTAAAATGTTCATCAATCTTTGAATTTTCATTGGTGAAAAAGTTGTTTTGAAAAAGTTTATACTTTTTAAAATATTTAACTTTATTTATAAAATGTTTCTCTCATAGACAATGTATGGGATTTTATCTCTAAATCAACCTCACTTTTGCAGCCTCATTACTCTGGCATACTTTGTCGTAGAAACGTGATTTAAACTTTAGCTAGCTCACACGACTGTGGACTTTTTCGTGGTTCAAACCGTATTCGAATATGTTACACGGTTTTTCCGAAATCGCAGTTCAATCGCAGGCCGTTTCGCGTAATCAGTGTCCCCTTAGAGTGTGGGGCCTCCTTGAGTAGAGTGTGGAAACTGAAATTCTTTCCTTGGAAATTTACCAAACAAATTGTCGTCCCGGGCAAAATATTCACTTTACATGGATGTTCTTTGGTCATTTTGTAGCCACACATGTCCTCTTTCACACAATGTAACCACCAAAGCACAGATACATACAGAATGTGAACTACGGCTTTTTAAGTGACACAAATACAGTCAAGCTGCCCATTGACCTCCATTGTATAGGAAAGTATCGTGAAGACAATTCTTAACTCGCTCTTATAACCACATTTTCGATCGTACCAACACCACAATCGCACATGTTGTACCTCAATGTCTCAGGCCACTCACATTGAAAAAAAAAATGCATTCGACTTTTACTTTTTGCGATAGAGCAATTTGTTCGGGCATAGGTTTTTCCCTATTCAGGCCCATTGAAATCTCCCAGTCATAGTGAAGCACTGTTTTACTCTCCCACAGCTGAGACATATAAGGGCTTAATTACAGGGCTGACATTAGAGTTACAAGATCTCAATGAGTTGCTCTGCGAAACCTTGTGAGCTTGTAGGTCTGCTATTTGTGCAGTCACAGACACACGCATGCATACGCACGCACGCAAGCACGCAGCTTGTAGATCTGCTATTTGTGCAATTAGGCTCTACACACAGTCACAGACACACGCATGCATGCACACGCACGCACGTGCACGCACACGCACACGCACACACACACACACACACACACACACACACACACACACACACACACACACACACACACACACACACAAAAACCCTGTCTTTTGCTTGCAGCATGCTACAGTCTTGCAATTTGCTCCATGGGCTTAGACCACCAATAGGAGCACGCTGTACTTAATTAATTGCTTAAGCCCCGCCCTTCTGTCTTCCCATTGGCTGGCCTTTACACAGCTCTAACTTTTGTTTGCAGCATGATACAGTCCTGAAAATTTGTTTATGGACTTACACCACCAATAGGAACACTATAATAATTTTTAAAAAAAAATTAAAAACTTTTTTTTTTTTAAACTTTTTTTTTAAAAAACTTTTTTTTTTAAACTTTTTTTTTTTAAACTTTTTTTTTTTTTAACTTTTTTTTTTTAAAACTTTTTTTTAAAACTTAAAAATAAAAAACTTAAAAAAGAAAACTTAAAAATGAAAAACTTGAAAAAAACTTAAAAGAAAAAAAACTTTTAAAAAAGAACTTAAAAAAAACATTTAAAGAAAAACTTAAAAAAAACTTAAATACTTAAAAAAACTTAAAACAAATGAACTTAAAAAATAAACTTAAAAAAAATAAACTTAAAACAAAAACTTAAAAAAACTTAAAAACACAAAAATGAAAGAAAAGTCTTAGACCATTGTCAATAATCATTGTGTTTATGCTTTTAAAGATAGGCCTATATGCTATTTGACCCTTTTTTTACATGTAAACGTATGCTATTTAATACAATTTCTGCTCATTAATGCTTTCATATCCATTGATGTTGTATTTTTTTCTTTTTACCTTTTCTTAATTAATCAATAATACATTGTAAAGCATTATTCATACATTACAAATCATTAGTAGACACAGTTATAACTTGACTTACTTTATTCTGCCACATTTTGGGCATCATACTACTTCCACATACTTTACTGCTTACGGTATATTATTTTTTTTACAAATTGTTATACAACTTTTTGTACTCCGGTCCCCAGGTTTCAAACTTGGTGGTTGGTCCCACAGACACAGCTATAACTTTATACATTGCGTTTTTAGCGAGCCCACGCAGTTTCTACAGGAACTGCTTTCTAGTTAGTGTGGTTGCCCTAAAGGGCAACCAGACTATTGTAATTGTAACACTTTATTGTGGGCTCGCCTCAGCGAGCACACTATTGTTATCCACAGATTTCATTCTTCAAACCGCTACTACTTTCACACACTTTATGCTAGAAATTTAGTTCAAACTTCAAACTGTTCAGCTCTTTGCAGTTATGTGTGCTTGTATTTTTATTTTTACAATTGTTTATACTTTTTTAACTGTTTAACTTTTTAACTTTTTACATTCTTTATAATGAGAGTCGATGGAAGAAAGGTCCCATTTTTTTGTGCTCTAATTACTCCGTCATACTTTCACTTTGAAACTCCATTCAAACTTTAAAATGTTCATCTATCTTTGAATTTTCATTGGTGAAAACGTTGTTTTGAAAAAGTTTATACCTTTTTAGATATTTAACTTTATTTATAATTCTCGTCTCCCATAGACAATGCATGGGATTTTATCCCAAATCAACCTCACTTTTGCAGCCTCATTACTCTGGCATAGTTTGTCGTAGAAATGTGATTTAAACTTTAGCAAGCTCACACGACTTTGGACTTTCTCGTGGTTCAAACCGTATTCGAATACGTTACAGGTTTTTTCCGAAGTCGCAGTTCAATCGCAGGCCGTTTGGCATAATTAGTGCCCGCTTAGAGTGCCGGGCCTTGTAGACTAGAGGGTGGAAACTGAAATTCTTTCCTTGGAAATTTACCAAACAAATTGTCGTCCCGGCCAAAATATTCACTTTAGACGCATGTTCTTTGGTCATTGTGTAGCCACACCCCCAACAATCATTTTCTACAACAAACGGTTACATTTTTTTGCTTTTGTGGCGCCCCCTATGGATGAAAATGTAATTTATTTTGGCTCTGGGTTGATTGAACCACACGCAACCTGTGATTCAAATTTGGGATGGATTGGACATTCCATTCGTGATTTGCGGCAATGTTTGTAAAATAGGCCCCTCCTACTAACTTTGGTTGGACGATTATGGCCGAACAGTACAAACTATCATAATTCGGTCTGTGGTGTTTTAATGGGATAGGTCCAGAGTTCATTGGTGCCAATTTGTGTGAGATTTGGACCAAATCTCTAGGTGGAAGAGCAAAAAGTGTGTTTTGAAGAAAATTCAAATTTGGTGGAAATTCTTCCGAGGTGCCAATTTGCATGGCCTATATGCGGAGATGCGTCATGACCCAAAGAATCCATGGAAAAATTAATTTTGATTTTACAACTTACGGTTCAAGAGTTATAGGGACAATTGTAAAGTGGGCTGTTATAGCGCCACCATGAGGCCGACTGATGTAATTCCTTTTCAATACATTTTCATAATTATTATGAACCTCCCCCCCAAGTCTCGTAAATATGGCGCTTATACGGTCTCCAAGGGGAAAGAAATACTTGCATTGGATCCCTTATTGTGGGCTCGCCTCAGCGAGCACACTATTGTTATCCACAGATTTCATTCTTCAAACCGCTACTACTTTCACACACTTTATGCTAGAAATTTAGTTCAAACTTCAAACTGTTCAGCTCTTTGCAGTTATGTGTGCTTGTATTTTTATTTTTACAATTGTTTATACTTTTTTAACTGTTTAACTTTTTAACTTTTTACATTCTTTATAATGAGAGTCGATGGAAGAAAGGTCCCATTTTTTTGTGCTCTAATTACTCCGTCATACTTTCACTTTGAAACTCCATTCAAACTTTAAAATGTTCATCTATCTTTGAATTTTCATTGGTGAAAACGTTGTTTTGAAAAAGTTTATACCTTTTTAGATATTTAACTTTATTTATAATTCTCGTCTCCCATAGACAATGCATGGGATTTTATCCCAAATCAACCTCACTTTTGCAGCCTCATTACTCTGGCATAGTTTGTCGTAGAAATGTGATTTAAACTTTAGCAAGCTCACACGACTTTGGACTTTCTCGTGGTTCAAACCGTATTCGAATACGTTACAGGTTTTTTCCGAAGTCGCAGTTCAATCGCAGGCCGTTTGGCATAATTAGTGCCCGCTTAGAGTGCCGGGCCTTGTAGACTAGAGGGTGGAAACTGAAATTCTTTCCTTGGAAATTTACCAAACAAATTGTCGTCCCGGCCAAAATATTCACTTTAGACGCATGTTCTTTGGTCATTGTGTAGCCACACCCCCAACAATCATTTTCTACAACAAACGGTTACATTTTTTTGCTTTTGTGGCGCCCCCTATGGATGAAAATGTAATTTATTTTGGCTCTGGGTTGATTGAACCACACGCAACCTGTGATTCAAATTTGGGATGGATTGGACATTCCATTCGTGATTTGCGGCAATGTTTGTAAAATAGGCCCCTCCTACTAACTTTGGTTGGACGATTATGGCCGAACAGTACAAACTATCATAATTCGGTCTGTGGTGTTTTAATGGGATAGGTCCAGAGTTCATTGGTGCCAATTTGTGTGAGATTTGGACCAAATCTCTAGGTGGAAGAGCAAAAAGTGTGTTTTGAAGAAAATTCAAATTTGGTGGAAATTCTTCCGAGGTGCCAATTTGCATGGCCTATATGCGGAGATGCGTCATGACCCAAAGAATCCATGGAAAAATTAATTTTGATTTTACAACTTACGGTTCAAGAGTTATAGGGACAATTGTAAAGTGGGCTGTTATAGCGCCACCATGAGGCCGACTGATGTAATTCCTTTTCAATACATTTTCATAATTATTATGAACCTCCCCCCCAAGTCTCGTAAATATGGCGCTTATACGGTCTCCAAGGGGAAAGAAATACTTGCATTGGATCCCTTATTGTGGGCTCGCCTCAGCGAGCACACTATTGTTATCCACAGATTTCATTCTTCGAACCGCTACTACTTTCACACACTTTATGCTAGAAATTTAGTTCAAACTTCAAACTGTTCAGCTCTTTGCAGTTATGTGTGCTTGTATTTTTATTTTTACAATTGTTTATACTTTTTTAACTGTTTAACTTTTTAACTTTTTTTTACATTCTTTATAATGAGAGTCGATGGGAGAAACGTCCCATTTTTCACAGTTGACTTTTTTGTGCTCTTATTACTCTGTCATACTTTCACTTTGAAACTCCATTCAAACTTTAAAATGTTCATCAATCTTTGAATTTTCATTGGTGAAAAAGTTTTTTTGAAAAAGTTTATACTTTTTAAAATATTTAACTTTATTTATAAAATCTTTCTCTCATAGACAATGTATTGGATTGTATCTCTAAATCGACCTCACTTTTGCAGCCTCATTACTCTGGCATACTTTGTCGTAGAAACGTGATTTAAACTTTAGCTAGCTCACACGACTGTGGACTTTTTCGTGGTTCAAACCGTATTCGAATATGTTACACGGTTTTTCCGAAATCGCAGTTCAATCGCAGGCCGTTTCGCCTAATCAGTGTCCCCTTAGAGTGCGGGGCCTCCTTGAGTAGAGTGTGGAAACTGAAATGCTTTCCTTGGAAATTTACCAAACAAATTGTCGTCCCGGCCAAAATATTCACTGTACACGGATGTTCTTTGGTCATTTTGTAGCCACACATGTCCTCTTTCACACAATGTAACCACCAAAGCACAGATACATACAGAATGTGAACTACGGCCTTTTAAGTGACACAAATACAGTCAAGCTGCCCATTGACCTCCATTGTATAATTCTTACGAGGAAAGTATCGTGAAGACAATTCTTAACTCGCTCTTATAACCACATTTTCGATCGTACCAACACCACCATCGCACATGTTGTACCTCAATGTCTCAGGCCACTCAAAGTGAAAATAATATTTGCATTCGACTTTTACTTTTTGCGATAGAGCAATTTGTTCGGGCATAGGTTTTTCCCTATTCAGGCCCATTGAAATCTCCCAGTCATAGTGAAGCACTGTTTTACTCTCCCACAGCTGAGACATATAAGGGCTTAATTACAGGGCTGACATTAGAGTTACAAGATCTCAATGAGTTGCTCTGCGAAACCTTGTGAGCTTGTAGGTCTGCTATTTGTGCAGTCACAGACACACGCACGCACGCACGCACGCACGCAGCTTGTAGGTCTGCTATTTGTGCAATTATGCTCTTCAAACAGAGTCACAGACACACGCATGCATGCACACGCACGCACGTGCACGTGCACGCACACACACACGCACACACGCACACACACACACACACACACACACACACACACACACACACACACACACACACACACACACACACACACACACACACACACACACACACACACACACACACACACACACAAAAACCCTGTCTTTTGCTTGCAGCATGCTACAGTCTTGCAATTTGCTCCATGGGCTTAGACCACCAATAGGAGCACGCTGTACTTAATGAAATGCTTAAGCCCCGCCCTTCTGTCTTCCCATTGGCTGGCCTTTACACAGCTCTAACTTTTGTTTGCAGCATGATACAGTCCTGAAAATGTGTTTATGGACTTACACCACCAATAGGAACACTCTATAAACTTAAAAAATATATTTTTTTTAAACTTTTTTTTTTTAAACTTTTTTTTTTTAAACTTTTTTTTAACTTTTTTTTTTAAACTTAAAAAAAAAATTAAAAATAAAAAACTTAAAAAAGAAAAATTAAAAATTAAAAACTTAAAAAAAACTTAAAAGAAAAAAAAAACTTTTAAAAAAGAACTTAAAAAAAACATTTAAAGAAAAACTTTAAAAAAACTTAAATACTTAAAAAAAACTTAAAAAAAATGAACTTAAAAAATAAACTTAAAAAAAATAAACTTAAAACAAAAACTTAAAAAAACTTTTAAAAACACAAAAATGAAAGAAAAATCTTAGACCATTGTCAATAATCATTGTGCTTTATGCTTTTTTTACATGTAAAAGTATGCTATTTAATACAATTTCTGCTCATTAATGCTTTCATATCCATTGATGTTGTATTTTTTTCTTTTTACCTTTTCTTAATTAATCAAGAATACATTGTAAAACATTATTCATACATTACAAATCATTAGTAGACACAGTTATGACTTTACTTACTTTATTCTGCCACTTTTTGGCCATCATACTACTTCCACATACTTTATGCTAGAAATGTAGTTCAAACTTCAACATGTTCCGCTTTATGCAGTTATTTATGCTTATATCATTATTTTTTTTACAATTTTCTATACTTTTTAACTTTTTGTACTTTTTTCCAGTGTTCAGACTTGGTGGGTGGTCCCACAGACACAGCTATAACTTTATACATTGCGTTTTTAGCGAGCCCACGCAGTTTCTACAGGAACTGCTTTCTAGTTATTATTTACCTGGATTAGTCTTTTTTTTGAAGTGCTACTCCTCCCACAGTTTTGACTGTACGCACTTGAGCCATATCTCAAATTGACCGGCTTCATCGGGAAGGTAGTGCTTGTATTTTTTTAAGAGAAATGTTGTATAGTTTAATTGATATGAATTTATTAGTGAATAGAATTTCCCATTGACATGAATGGGAAAATGCTTTTTTTCGCATTTTCTCACATTCAAGTATTTTTTCCTCAGAGACTGTAAGCACTATAGTTACAAAACTTGGAGGGTAGGTTCATAATAATTACTAAAATTAATCAACTTATAATGTTATCAGTCGGCCTCATGGTGGCGCTATAACAGCCCCCTTTACGTTTTGGCTTATAACTCTTGAACCGTAGGTCGTAAAATCAAGATTATTTTTTCCCTGGATTCCTTGAATCATGACGCATCTCCCCATATAGGCCACGCCCATTTGCGTCATGATAGATTTTCCGCCATTTTGAATTTTATCCAAAACACACTTTTTGCTGCTCCTTCTACAGATTTTGTCCAAATCTCACAAAAATCAGCACACATGATCTCTGGACCTATCCGATTAAAACACCATCGGCAGAATTTTGGTAGTGCGTATCGTTCGGCCGTAATCGTCGTCCGAAGTTAGTAGGAGGGGCCTATATCACAAAAAATGCCATCAATCACGAACGGAATGTCCAATCCATCCCAAATTTGAATCACATGTCGCAGGTGGTTCAATCAACCAAGTACCAGCAATTCTATTTTCATCCATAGGGGGCGCCGCAAATGCGAGAAATGTAACCGTTTGTCGCAAAA